>NW_023596297.1:31784541-31852041 GCF_011947565.3 Pollicipes pollicipes | reverse complement strand
GATTCGGTTGTCACCAACTTAGCAATCACAGTTGGTTCAGATGCATGTTAAGTACACATCTAGTGACTTGCATAACTTCAATCTATCAATGTTTAAGTGGCAATGCTCGTCTTGCTGAACACATTATATCGTTCATAAGCCCTTCACAGTCAGTAAAGGGTTGTGTCATTACAAGTCAATTATCACTGCTCGTACATCGCGTTGTTTGCCTCTACGTCTCCAGCAATGGTCGTCAATGGTCATAACACGCGGCCGTCAGCGAGCACGTGCAGGCCTGAGTCCCCGGTGGCTGCCCGCCCCCACTCCCGTGGCCAGAGCTGACGAGGACGACCGTTGACCAGCGGTGACCGGCGGTGACCGGCGGTGACGGCAGTGACCGCCCGACGCTACGACCGGCCGTTGTCGCCTGGATCGGCGGGGAAAGGGCACGGGCGCGAGCCCCGCGGCGCCACCAGCGTGGCCGCCGTATATAACCGGCGTCCGCCGCTGCCCAGGCATCAGTGGTGATCGGTACTCTGAGCTGACTCGACCAAGGTGAGCGCAGCCGAGGCCAGCGGGGCGCCCGCAGTCGGCATCGGCCCGCTCGGCGCCGACGCCGACCCGCAGGCCGACGGCGGCGGCGGCGGCGCTGACAAGGGCCTTGTCAGAGGGTCTTCGCTCGGACGGACTGCCGGACTGGGGCGCGCAGGGGGCGTTGTGACAAACAACTGTTGGGTGCTGGCTTCATATGATACGTCTAAGTTTTTGTATCTGGTTTACAAGGTTCAAAAAATTAAAGCTTTTGTTGCATTTTCCTTATGCTTTCACTGCCTTCGCCGTTTATTTATATATCTTTAGCTGTCATTACGTCATTTCTAGCATCAAAGTTTCGTAAGTTGTTCAGTGCATTAGAGACGAGCACTAGTGACACAGATAAGACAGTAGTGTTAGCCTTATTCCTCGGAAAAATCAGGAGAATGGAGACATAGTTAGGTTGATGTTCGAGAAAAGCATTTCGCCGAAATATCAGCCTAACTATAGTCCACTCTCCTGTTTTTTCCGAGGAGTAACACTAATACTACTGTCGCATCAAAACTTCTGCTGAGCGACATGGGCGAAGATAAATGGTGTACGTGCCACTTTGCTAAATGCTGGCTTCTGACAAAGTTAAGGCTCAAGTTATTTCAAACACAAACCTAGCGGTGTTGAGTTAGTGGTTGGGAACAAATAATTCGTAACGTGACATGGCTAGCCTGCATTGTTCAGGACGCAGATATGGATAAGTGTTAAGTGTGGATCGGCTAAAGTTATCATGTTTATGCGATACACTCAGGCAGAATATTTGGACTAGAGCGGGGGCTTACTAGGTAGTTTTGATTTTTTCTTTCCAGCCAATGTCCGTAGGGGCAATGTTTAAGTTAAAGAAAGCTGATGGGTTCAGCCACTCCTGACCGTCAATTTTCCACGCCCCTGAATGCAGTCTTTACACTCTCAATCTTTCCGTTCTCTCTTCTCACTGTCACTTCTCTTTAGATGACGCAGCACATTTTCATCAAACAGATTGACTTCATCTAATCTGAGTATCGTGAACATCAGGCACCGTTGCGCTTGCCGCCCAAATTTCTCAAAATTACACGGTCCCACTGCGCACAAGCGAAATCGCGCCGCGCCATCGCCCCCTTGACGATGCGCCACGGAAGGTCCAGCCGCGCCGGCCCCGCCGCAGGCCAGGTGACGGCCCGGTCTTTCCCTCTCGTTGAGCGCGCCGTCGCCCGCCTCTCGTCCATCCCGGGGCAATCAGCGGCACCTTTGCCGTCCGCCCGCGACGCGTAAGACGGTGGCCCGTCGCTGTCAGTGCGGCCTTCGCCGCCACGCGGGGCGGCAGTCGGCGGCGAGCCGACCGGAGGTCGTGATGTCCCGGTAGTACACCAGGGCTTATCTCCCGCTGCTGACCCATTTCACGCTACGTCGTGAGCTTTCTGTTCGCTTCCGCTGTCTCCACCAGCCACCTCCCTCCTCCACACCCGATCGCGATCAGCTCGTCCTCACGCAGAGCGCGCGACGGCTCGCGGTCGGGCCCTGGCCGCCCTCGCCCGGCGCGCGGCCCGCGGCGAGCGCCCGGCTGGCGGCGCCCTGCCGCCCGTCATCGCCGGTCGGCCGCCGGTCGCGCCGACCCCTGTGGCCATTGTTCCGGCCTACGCCCGGCTCCGATGCGCCAGTCAGCCACGCCTCGCCCGGAGAGAAAGTCGGGCGGCCAACTGCACAGCGCCGGTTGCATCACGAAATGGCGCTCAGCGGCTTTATCACAACACTCCGGGTGAAATGTATCCACCTGCTATGTTAGAGAAATTCTTGGCGGAAGTTCTCGGAGAGAGGTTGCATAATATGACTCGCCGTGACTTGCCGCGAACGGGCGTGTGCTTCCGCTGCCCCTTGACCTTCCTCAGATCAATACGTCGACGAAACGGTCTGACAATATTGATTTAAAGGATGTCAGAGCAACTCGTTTTTTGGCTGAAATAGGATTCACTTTTTTTGTCATAACGTTGTTTTGAAAACTGATTGAAAGACCGCAATTTCACTGCTACCGTTATTCACTATGCTATGGTTTGTTCAAAATCACGCCATCTATTTGTCGTTTCGTACATACGAAATGATCCTTCTCGTCTGGCACCGCTATTCCAACATAGCTAGGTTGCACAATTTTCATGCCTTCTGCACATTCGAGCAAATCACAGTCTGCATGCATCGTAAACTACGCGGGCACACATTTTCCGTCATTACGCATAAATGCGTCTGTACAGCATTGCTCCCACGGGGCATTTTTCTCCGCGCACTGCTGACCGCCGAATGTAAATTCCGCCGGCCTTCCCAGCCCTTCAGCAGTCCCTTCACTGACGTCATTGTCCGAAGCCTTACCGTGTCTGCTTTTCCGCAGGTGCTACATCACATTGCTCCCGTGTGTTTAACGCATCCAGTGTTCTTCAATTGACACACTGTTCCTGGGTGTCTGACTTGTCGGCTGCTCCTCAGATGCTGCGACACATTGCTCTGGTGTGCCTGGTGGTGGCGGCCACCGCCAAGGAGGTGGAGAAGCGCCAGGTGGGCTACGGCGCGCCCAGCGGGCCGGCGCCATCCACCGGCTACGACGGCGGTTTCGCACCGTCCGGTCCGGCTCCGTCCGGGCCGTCCGGCTACAGCGGTCCGTCCGGCCCGTCCGGTGGCGGCGTGGATGCCTCCTTCGGAGCCGGCTTCGGCGGCGGCTTCGGCGGCGGCTTCGGCGGCGGCCTGAGCGGCGGCGGCAAGTGCCGTGACCAGACCAAGTACATCCTGACCTGGACCAAGGCGGTGATCCCGGTGACCGTGTACGACACGCGCACCGAGTACCTGCCGACCACGCTCTACAAGTACGTGACGGAGACCGACTACTACCCGCACACGGTGGTGCAGCTCGAGACGACGACGCGCGGCGGCGGCTCCGAGTACCAGGAGGAGACCAAGATCGCGTACCGCACCAACACGGTGGTCATCCCGCGCGTGGACACCATCACTTCGACGCTCATCTTCACTGAGGACGAGCACGTGACGGTGACGGAGACGGACCACCTGACGCAGACCCAGGCGCAGCAGTACCCCGTCGCCGTCACTGTAACCAGCGTGCAGCGCGTGCCGCAGGTGGGTCACAGGGGTCACCGCACAGATCGCTGATCCCGCAGAGGCAGCGTAGATCACTCAGAGGTAACACGCGGCATTCGGAGTTAAAGGAGATCACTCAGGGGGTCAGGAGTCCAGGCGTTTGTCTGGAACTGACGTTCGGAATAAGGATTCTCGTATGCTGCGGTGTTCGGCTGCTAAAGGGCCCATCTGGAGTGATAGCTGTAGCTGGGGTTCATGTTCGAAATTTGCTCCACGGTACACGAGTTGGGCTTCGATTGCGGTCCTGCTGAGTGTCACTAGCACATGTTGATGATCGACGCGCGCTGAAAAGCTCCGAGTGCCCGCTCAAAACGTTCATGTTCTAACGCTCCGCCTGGTTGCAGATCCAGACCTCCGTAGCCACCGAGTACCAGACGCAGTACCAGACCCAGTACGCCACCAACCAGTACAACGTGGTGCAGACCAAGACGCAGAACGTGCCCCAGCTGCAGTACATCACCAACACGATCACGCAGAAGCAGTACCAGACGGTGGCGGTGACCCGCACCCAGAAGCGCTACCAGACGGTGACCAAGTGCGAGCAGCAGGGGTACCCGGAGCCGCCACGCAGCCAGTACTAGGCCACCGGAGCAGTGGAGTCCACCCAGCCATCGACAGACGAGTCAGCTCACTTAGACTAAGTCATTAGGTTAAGGAGCGCGAATTCCCATGCTGTGATACTGTGCTGTTGTTGACCGGAGCGCGGGGTCGAAATCGTCCGCTGGTCGGACCAGTCGTCCCGTGACCTCCACGTGCGTGTTGTTTATTTGTAGCGGGGGTCATGTATTCATATGCTGTTTGTGACGGTCCAGTGTGATACGCTCAGGCGTCGTTCATGAAACGATATCTAGGTTCCGTGTTGTCTAATTCGACGATAAAGATCAGCTGATTGCCCGCTCAAATAGGTATCACGTGCGTTTAATTTTTATGTCATATTTACTCCTGTACAAAGTAATTTTGTAATAAAAGCAAAAAAGCCACACACCAAAGTTTGCCAGCTACCGATTACCCGTGTGAAGCACGCACGTGGAACGTTGCATCATGCAACTAGCAAGCCTCAGCGCGTGACTAAAAGCGTTAGTCAGCAACTCCCGTCGGCCGCAGAGAGCAGTTTAGCGGCACCAGGCCGGCAGCGCCGCCCTAGCCTTTCAGTGCGGCAGCGGCGAGTTGCGCTCCTCCGAGCCGGCCCAGTGCCGCTGCTCACGCGCCATTTGCCCGCCAGCGGCCATTTCGGCTGACGGTGAAGTCATCGGTTTTCAATTAACGGCGGGCCAAAGTGACCCCACTCGTGTTTATGGACGCGGCAGCGTAATTTGACGAGCGCTTTAGAGCGCGGATGGACCCGCGCGGGGGTGCATGCTCGGCGCCTTGCAGAGGAGAGAAGGCTTCCGGCCTTGTGTAAGCGTGATGCTTGTCTGGGAAACTCACACGGGCCTGGATAAAGTGTGGCTGCGCGGTTATTTCTAATTGTGGTCGGTTTGGGATGTCATGAACCGAAAGTTACATGACTTGCAACGCGGTAAACAGCGTACTCTGGGACTAGAGACGAAGGAGTGGCCTTTTGTTGGGTGTCCTGCTCGCACTAAGTGGACCCGATTGAGAGGCATGGACCCAATATCAATTTGTCTTATTTGTTGTAAGTTATGCAACGCCTCATTGATATCGAACCCCGTGTTTCACTACACAATTGCTGCTGGAGAGCTCGTCAAAGCAAGGCCGCTGTAAAGACGCTAACCTTAAGTCATAGACCTTAGCTGGTTTTTTATTAGAGGCTTTCGACCATTAGTGATCATCAAGGGCTATGAGATTAGGGAGTGGGTGATGGTGGGGCAGAACCAGACGCACCTGGGAGTCCTCCGACGAAAGTGAGGAAAGGAATGCGAATGTTGGTATCCCGATGCAGTAGGGAGTTAGCTGGTACCTATGATACCTATTCAGCAAGGCTGCCTACAAGTCACGAGCTCATTTCTGGCAGAATTAAACCGACATAATTGTTTCACCGCAAATAATGAGAGTAATTATAGTAGTAATCAGCCCACAGTACAGCAGGAGGGAAGGGCTACGACAACTGATACAAAAGGCTTTAATATCGGAAATACTGACAGTTAAGCCATGGAGCGCACTCCGTCTGGGTCCCAGTGATGGCGTCCGATCGAAGCGGCGAGTACGTACATGATGCAGGTTATTGTCTAACTCCTTCACTCAGACCCTGCTCCCATATTCCAGGACGATTGTCACTCTCGTTTGTTGTTAACTGAGGGAAAATGAGCAGTCTGAGTTGAGGTCTCTATCAAACAAAATTGACATTTATTGGTGGTGATCTTTCGCTGTTAACTGACGGAACATAGGAGTCTGAGTTGAGGTCTCTATCAAACAAAATTGACATTTATTGGTGGTGATCTTGCCTTCTAAATCATTAGCGGTACAATTATAAGTGAGCTGCCCGCGTTAGCACATCCCATTACCTGCAGTGTATTGGGCTCAAGTGCCTATTCTAAGCGTGTTGGTAGATATAACACATAGGTTTAGTTACCGGTGTGACGAGGACGACTTTTCACCCCAGGCAACTCAAAGGCACATTTTGCGTGGATGTAGCTGGTCAGGATATATATATATATATATATATATATATATATATATATATATATATATATATGTATATATTGTGCTCCACTCTGTCCAGTCTCCACACCAATCGTTACTCGCGATGCTGTACTGATACACCACTATGATCGTCGTAACTCCTCAAAAGTCTAAAAATAGCTTAAAATAGAAGATGTTTTGCATTACATTACGGTCGCCGCTTCGCAGGCCGGTAGCATAAATGGCCTGGCCATATGCCAGATACTTTCGCCCGTCTAAAATGCTCGCCCACGCCAGCCGAAGTTAGGGTCCCCCGTCGTGATGCAATACGTAATAAGCGTAACTATCCGTGTGCCCGCTGCTAATCTGCTAAGACGCCAAGTTTGCAGGTGGTGATGTTATTAGAAAGACGTGATAACCTCACACGAGCTGTTTTGTTCCACTCCGTCGCCGTGGTGCACGTCCGGTCGTGGTCCGTCAAGCCCACATGAGGACAGAATATTTTCACGACGAAATGGGTTGGACTGTGACTCGGCGCTGTCCTATCTATATTAGGACCAAAGCCACAGCCACTCCGAAGCCACGAGCGTCACACCGGTCTCTGAGTAAGTAGCGTTATATTTCCACTTGGTAACCGAATAAGCGCAGTATGAACATCTCACGTGCGCCGGTGTTCACTCGGAGACAAGCTCTAGTGTCCGCCCACACTCGGAAACCTGTCCAATCATCACGAGATTGCGCTGCCCGCAGTCATCTGTCACACATTAACACATCCAATAAGGGACGAGTTTGCGTCCCTTGAAGCCTCGAGTTCTCACGGTGCAAAACCAGAGCACTACAACACTTCTAGACAATGCATCACACGTCGGTGCTGAAGCCTGACTAGTCAACCGACGCTCCCGCGCGCCGAAGCGGAACATCTGTCGCGACGCCAGCTGTCTTCATCCCTGTCCGTCCCGCCTGGACTCGCGGCATGAGCCTGGATCAGACGGCAGTCCCGAAGCCCTGGAGGCTCGGAGCCATCAGAAGCTGGTGCTGAGGTCCTGACCCACCCCGACTCGTATCCGCTGCTGCCTGTTGATCTCGCCGACGCTGGCGTTGACGTCCTGGTTTGCGGCTGGCCACATCAGACATCCATCCTGAAGTCGCCGCTCACCAGATGTGCCCCCAGGCGCCGGTGTCGAGTCCTGGACCATCCGATGCGCCCACGGACGTCGAGGCGTGCACCCCGGCTGTCTGCTGGCGGCCACCAGCAGCGGCCTCACACGTTGATGCTGAAGTCCTGGCCCTTGATGCGGTGCGCTAGGGCGCGCAGCTCCAGCTCGCCGTCGCCGGCCGGCCGCGGCTGCAGCAGCTCCTGCTGCAGCTGCAGCTGGTGCAGCAGGCGGGCGTCGGCGGCGGCGGGCGGCCGACCGCGGCCGACGGCGGCCGCGCCGTACTCGGGTGACGGCGGCATCAGCACGGGCGTGCGAGCGCGGCGCCTGCGGACCACACACGACCGTCAATCACCGGCTCCGCGGGCGGCGGCGGACATCGGCGGGGACATGGCGGCGGACCGTGGCTGTCGCGGTGCTGACCGCAGCTGGCGTGCGCGTCGGAACTGAGGTGGAGAGGGAGGCGCAGGCCGCGCAGAGATGCACGTGGACCGACCACGGCTGTCACTGTGAACGGGCTCGGGCCGGCAGGTTGGTAGCCTAGAGTGGACACGTGACCGACCACGGCCGTTACTTCACTCCTGTACCGATATGGGGGTGATCTGGAGGGCCTCCATACAGCGCAGTGACGGATGATGAGAAGCAGTCGCGGCTGTCAGCGTTCGGCTCGGGGGACGGGGTCACTGGAGAGAGGACAACAGATCCGGGTCTGACTGTTGTGAAGGGTGGTCAGGGCGGGGGTCATGGCGAGGATGGCGGCTGACGAGGAGCCGCTCTTCACTATCGTAATGCTCACTGGTTTACCTCATCTGTTGTGAGTCCCAGCGTGTGTACTATACCTATTTCCATCACAACGCCAAAATCACCAGCCGCGCGCGAGCCTTACAGTCCTGACCCACGAAGTTCAGATCCATTGTTGGTACTGTCACTGCACAGCAAAGATACAATCCAAGATGGAAGATGTGCAAATGCTCGATCACACAGCCTGGAGCAGAGCACTTCTCAAGCGACTACACCGGGTTGGCCCGTTTCGTCACCACGTCATCGTCAGGCATCGGGAGAGCTTTAGTGCAGGCTGCGTTTAGGCCAAAATGACACTTAAATTGGCCATAACCCAGCTTCAGCCGGCGTGCGTAGTAGCTCTCCGCGAGTGTCACAATAGCTGGAGTCGGCTGTCAAAAGCGCGCGCGCGCCACGCCAATTGAGCCATCGCCCGCGGCGGCGTGACCTCTGACCCTGGGCGGGTCCAACAGGGTCCAATCAGCCGCATCGAGACGGAGCGCGGCCGCGGGCGGGAGAGCGTCTCTGAGGGCTCCGTGACGTCACGAACAGGTTGGCACCGACACGACGACACGTCCCGAGGGCGACGGGCCAGGAGCGAAAGGTGCTGACGTAATTAGAGGAGAAGGGCTGGAGATTTGCACGCACGGGGATCGTTTCAGTATGTGACGGCGAATAGCAGGCGAGATGTCTTACGGGAAGATCGCCGGATAGCGAGTGAAAATGAAACTCCGAGGGGAATGTTGACCTGGTGTATCGTGTACGTACACAACTTTTTGCGGTGAGTTAATATTGAGGTGTCGTAATTTCCCTGCAGTTAAAGTACTGCACTAAACTATCTATTAAAAAGCCAGACGCCATGGGAAAAGCAGCATAAAATGTCGAGAAAATGGCAGCAGATGATGCGTAACGTAATTTATCATTCCGCTCACAGAACAGCGTGACTCCATAATACTGTGTCGTAACCGATGCATCACACTGGCCCACACAATCACACATCAGAAAAACAGGGCGGAAGTGGCCATGTGCGGTGCAGTCAGCTGGTGGAAACGCGAACACCTCTCAGCTGATGATGTCTATCACGCTTAAAACAACCACGCTTTCAGGGTGTTTTTCACTCACAATTAATCAATCAGTATGGAAACAGAGCAGTTATCTGATTTCAAACTGTCATCGCGCCCAGGACGGAAAAGCAAGTTTTGACTATTGCTGTCAGGTGAAGGGTTTCGGTTCCATGACATTGAACCATGCATCGATCTTACACAAACGGAAATGCTGCGCACGAAACAACCATCATCTGCGCACGAAACAACCATCATCAATGACTGTTACCTTAGTAATTGTCCCACAATCAACCACTGTAATGAGGATAACACAATTTCAGGGAGCTCTTTTGACGTCAAGCCAGGTCGCGTGACAGGTGCGAGTCCGAGAAAATGAAAAAGTGGACAAAAACGAGACCATCAAATTTAGTAACAGGTCCCCCAGGGAACTCATCTGAGCGGCATGGGTGGGCGTTGCAAGTGGAATTAAGTGGCTCAAAACACGCCGTTCGCCCCGCTTCAGTGAACATAACTACAGAACACCGCTGTACCCCGGAGCATGGGCTATTAAATTCACCATCGGGCTGTTTGCACATCTAACAAATTGCAGCATCAACCCAACAATCCATTGGGTGCCACTCAGGCGGCTAGCTCTACTATAATCAAATTAATTGCCCCCGCAGGGGCCGATTTCGTGCGTTTCGCGGCGGCGTCTGTGGCCAGCTTCTGGAACAAGACAAACGCAAAAACCGAAAGTGCAAAAACATCAGCTGTCTACATAGGAAAAGTGGGGTATCGTATTAAAAACGGGTGAGCTTGAGTGCAAGTCAAAACACAAGAGCAAGCCGTTTCGATCACGACGAGTCTGACCAGTCGAGTTGCTGTCGGCAGATAACCGTTCTCAGTTCGCAGCCTCGTTACCAGCGGACACCATCCCGCCTCCAGCCCTCCCCCCCCCCCCCTCCCTGCTGCTCGAGGTGCGCCGATCTGTCGTCACGTCGCAGCAGGAGTGGGGGTTGTGTGGGGCGGCGGCGGCCGAGTTGGCGGGACGGTCGGGTCACACACGCGACAGCAGCGTTTACTGCCGGAATTCCCAGCCATCGGTCCGGCGGCGGCCGCCGAGCCGCGACCGCCCGTTGGGCAACGGCGTCGGGCCCGGCGTGACGGGACGCCGCAGCTCCGACGGCCGATCACACCCCGTCCACCGGCGGCGCCGGCGAGCCGTGAGCGCGGGCGAGAGAGGGAGCGCGGTCGCCCGGCAGTGGAGCGGCGTCACCTGCCGGTGCCCCGCAGAGAGCCAATCCCGTCTGTCACGCACGGCCACCTGCCGAAGGCCCACGCGGCGGCGGCGTACTCCCACGCACCGCCCCGCTGGCTGAGCCGACACGGTGGCGTCGGCGCGCCGCTCTGTCAGGCGGCGGCGCCCCGCGCTCGGACGTGGCGCCGGCGCCCCGCCTCAGACCCACTCGTGCTCGGACGTGGTGCCGGCGCCCCGCCTCAGACCCGCTCGTGTTCGGATGTGGCGCCGGCGCCCCGCCTCAGACCTGCCCGCGCTCGGACGTGTCGCCGGCGCCCCGTCTCAGACCCGCTCGTGCTCGGACGTGGTGCCGGCCCCGCCTCAGACCCGCTCGTGCTCGGACGGTGGTGCCGGCGCCCCGTCCCAACCCGCTCGTGCTCGGAGTGGTGCCAGCCGCCTCAGACCCGCTCGTGTCGGACTGGTGCCGGCGCCCCGCCTCAGACCCGCTCGTGCTCGGACGTGGTGCCGGCGCCCCGTCTCAAACTCGCTCGTGCTCGGACGTGGTGCCGGCGCCCCGTCTCAGACCGCTCGTGCTCCGACGTGGTGCCGGCGCCCCGTCTCAGCCCCGCTCGTGCTGACGTGGTGCCGGCGCCCCGTCTCAGACCCGCTCGTGCCGGCCGGGCGGCGCAACCGCTGCGGGCGGAGGTCACCGCCGTGAGTCGTGTGGGGCGCGTCACGGAGGCCACGCACGGGCCATGCGAGACGCGGGCGCCGGCCGTCCCGCAGCGCCTGACTGACCGCACTGCCGGACTGATTGGACTGCCGGACTGCCATCCGTCTCGGACCGTCCGTCCCGGACTGGACGGCCGGAAGATCGCCGCCCAGCGAGAGGCCGGGAGTGGAGATCAGTGGACCGAGGCGCTACCACCGCCGCCGCGCTGCTCGCGCCTCGTAACCGACACCGCCCCGGACTTGTCGGCCAGAGCTGGCCGGGCGCTCCAGATGAATATCGTGAGCGGCCCCTAACGGCCCAGTGAGGAAACGGCTAAGTGATAAACGGCAGTCATCGGGTGCTGGTATAGCGCGCAGTAAATCTGGCGGCTTGAACACCTGGTGTTGCTTCATTTGTAGCGAAAGAGAGGCAGACATAGGGCTCGATATGGCGTCCATGGCACACGCTACAAGCCGGTGTTATAGATGCTCAGCCATAACGCATGTGACAGTCTCTTGATGAAGATATCCTGCATGACCGGACGTTCTTGCGACTGCAGCGCAATCGATGGAGTTGCATTACATGAGATGCGGAGCCATCCAGTTCATTGCATATGCATTTGATGCGCAACCTGATGCGCAACCATGGGAGTATAGGTGCATTGCTGATGGCTCCTGGGAGACTATGGATAGATTCTGATGATTCCAGGAGCGTCCATCGACGCAGACGTTGAAATGCATCGATTACAAAAAAGTGGAAAATCATGGGTCACTAGCGTGTTACACAATTTCTTCAAAGCTTACCGAAAACGTGGCGTCTTTGTACCCTTGGAAATGTGACGACCGGTCAGTGAACAGATTAAGGTCATAACGAACACGATAAGTGGGATACCACGCCATGCAACTTGCGTAGTACGTGTACGTGCGACATTGCTGTCGTGGGCGAACAGAACTTGGGGTCCGCATTTCAAATTACGTGAATGGGTCCCGTCGTCAGATGGTCCGATCCCAGAGATCCATTGTCCGATCCCAGCGGGGAGATCGGAAACAGAACAGCATGCATGATGTATTGAGAAGACAGGAGGGCATGACAAAGAAGCAACGCCACTATCAATTCCTCGCGGTATGACGGAGTACCAACGCCACTGTCCGGTCCTCGCGGTCAGACAAGAGCACCCGCAGCGTTCTCCCGTCCGGGGCGACGGGATGGCGTTGCACATCACTGGCCACGTGGACAGTTTCAGCAGCAGGTTGTGAGCCCACGCGGCCTTGCACATCGCTGTGCATATTGCTGGCGGTCGCGCGGAGCGATAGTACGCGTGCCAAACCGGAACCTCGGCAGCTCTCCGTGGCCGGCCCGCGCCGCGCCACCGGTCACGTTTCATTCCTTTATTAATATTCACAACTTTTTGATTGGAATCGATTTCTGGGACCAGCGCTGAGACGAGCAGCGCTTGTATGCGATTTAGCCCTACCATCCGATTGCGAAATTCCAGAGCAACGGCAACGGCATTGTGTGGCGAAAGTGTAACGTGCCGCGGTGCTCGGCACGGTCCGCTCCACTGACCCCCCCCCCCCCCCTCTCCTCCCACGGGTGGGTTGGGAGGTAGGCGTTCTAACCGACTGAGCCACGGAGGCGGACATCCGACTTCTTGTTAACGGCGAGCGCCAACGCTTTAACACCGCAAAGCCCTTTAGCACAGCGTGACTGCTGCTCAGTTATCCCACGCGCCCGGCACGGTTTCAAAGGCAGGGTGGAACGCCGGTGTCCGGGCTGGCAAGCAGTAGATGTGACGTGGCGGACAGTGGAACATCCTGGACACGCCGCCCACCAGACCGGGACACTGGCATCGACCACACCAGAGACCGACAGCTCAGCCCTGAACGGCGGCACCGCGTCTTCAACCACCACGCGCACGTGCTGGCGAAGCTCGCTGGTGGCGGCCCGCTTGCGTCCACTGGCCAGCGCTCTGGTGATGTGGGGCGCGTGGTGAATGCAGCAACTGCGCATCTGGCGCCGAGCCAGCGCGGGCGGCACGGCGTCCCCACACTGGAGCGACATCGGATACGGAAGCGAGCTGGGCAATGTGGGGAGTGGGTGGAGGCCATGATTACAATTGCCAAGGGTTACGGCTTGGTACACCGCGAGGAACGGCCCTCCCTGCGCATGCAAACTTTGGGTTCTAGGGATTCGAAGGAGATTCGGCAGACACCTCGAGGAACCAAGGTTCGGGTGTGAACGGACTGCATTTCAGGACGCCACCGCCACGTCCACGATGACGTCAGCACGATACCTCCTAATTCACTGGGGCGACCTGGATCCCGACTCCGTGTTCGAGTGGTCCTGATGCCCTGGTTCGGCTGGGCGGACCACGATGTCGCCACCGCGGCTATCACCGGGGTCACGCAATCGGTGCCGGCCGGCCTAATGACCTGGACCAGATACGGTCGGCTGTGCTATACTGACCAGTCACCTCAGCGGCGGCAAACGAGGCTACTTACCTCTGACAGCAGTTACCTCATCTCACCATTGACGGAGCCGTCGCATCGCAACGGCACATGACTATTCTCAAAAGAAATGTTTTCATCACTGTCAGTGATGGGTGTCATCAGCGCCCGAATGTTAGTCTGCGCACTGACCTCTTCCGTTTGGTGCGTTTGACGGAGAATGACCTTGACCTGACGTCAGGAGACACCTGGCAGGAGGAGCTGGAAGACTCGGCGCACCGTGACATATCTGGCGGATAGAAACAACGAGTCACACCCACCTGAAAATGCATTACGATGCACCTGGCGCACTGAAAAGAGGCTGATGATTCCGTGAGATCGACTCAAAAGTGGAACGGGAAGAATGGCGTGCAATGCGAAATTAAATGCACTTTTGCGGGCGAGTGAATGACACAACCCACGTGTTATGCGATCCATTGTGCGTTTTCGGGCTTGCTCAGATTGTATGATATTCTGCTAAAGAAGTTGATTTTAAAGAAATCAGTACATATGGTTTATTTGGTCTGATACGACTGTTTGGATCCAGCTCATGCTGACTTGCTGCAAGTTTCCATATGCGTCCAATGTGCTTTGCTACGCGTCACCACGTTCTTTTAGGGATCAGGGATTTGATCAGGGATTTATGATGCATGCTTGTTCATGTCCGTCCATTTAATGTGAAATTTCACAAATCTGGGCAATGTTTCCTCAACAGTTCTTATACGTATTATTGCGAGACAATCGCCGATAGTTTTGGATGCGATAAGTCACGATCATCGAAAGAATGCACTCACGCCAGCGATAGGTTCCGACCAAAACACATTGCGGCATTGTGACCCACGCATTCAAATCTTGTCCCACAGAAACTACACATTGCACTTGAATGTTGTGGCGCGTACCGCGACATGGCATCCTCTTCTCGTAAGAAGCGGTTACGACCAAGCACCATGTTAGAACACCTGACGTCCGACAAGAAAAAGGATGAGATTGGAACGCGGGGACGATCTGTGAGTACGGAGGCTCGTCACACACCTCGGCAGGAATGGAGGGAGCTCTTCAGGTTTGTGTTGTCGACCGCCAGCACCGCGAATAATAGCCGCACATAATACTGACTTTGGCGGTCGCCGACGCAAGACATACTGCTGCGACATGGCAGCGAACTGGTGGCCGAGAAGTACATTCGTGCATGTTTAGGGTGCCCTTTACTTTGTGGATACATTGCGCCCCGGAGGCCTAAAATGACGCTGCTCTGCCGTCAGTTTGTCAAAATATATCGATACATTTACATGCCTGCTTGTTTCACTTATCAGGCAGTCGCTCAGTTTGTGTCACCTTTGTGAAATAGATAACAAGTGAAGCCAGGTTAAGAAGACAATTGGCAGAGTTATATTTGTAAGCTGTGACATTGTCTATTCACTATGCGGTTTCGTAATGGAACCTTTAAAGCAGCTTCAAAAGCAACTTGTGTCTAACCAATATGTACAAATTGTTCAGGGGTTCTGCAAACTTTCCCAGACTGAAGCCCTACAGATGCCATCGCAAATCAGGACTCAGGCATTCCCTGACACGTGGCAGATTCTCCACAGACACCACAGTAGTACATGGACGTGGCGAAGGGGATCTGGACCCCCCACCCCCTTCCCTGGGCCAAAAGGCTTACAGTAGATCCTGGGCGCAAGAAGTCTGTCTACGTTTGCAGTTGTTCGGGGAACATTTTCCTTCTCCCGAGGGGACTTCCTGACCACATGCCTGGATTGATGTTCCGCAAACTGACCAGCATCACATCTGCGTAAAACTGACATTTTAATAACCGCGGCAATTTAAACGACCATCAACTTACCAGCAGGTAGGAACAATACTCAGCTCCATCAGAGCAAAAAGAAAGTATCATGGGTATCACACAGTTCCCCTGCAATATCGCTTCAATGCCCTCTATCTTAGCCACGGAGGTTGCGGTGTCTGCAACGGATGTCAGAGACTCTGCCGGAATTCCGAAAGCAGCCAATCCAAGCATTAGCAGCGGCAAAATCCAGCTATCTTCTGGAAAAGCCTCTCGAGCTTTGCCGTGCGAGTATCGTAAGCATAGAATCGTGCATTGTTTTATAAGTTATGGGTAATTAGCTATGGTGCAGCGTTGTCCTGACGACTTTGTGCTTGTTAGTGCAGGAAGACATAATGAGTTAAATGCTTGTGGTCCATTTACAAATGAAACGTCTTGTATATATGGAAAGGGTGTGGTTTGCACCCTTTTAGGTTAAAATTCGAACGTAAAATTTCGTAACTGTTGGTATAATACAGAGCTCATGTGTGATCTTTCAGCCGATCCTTAACTAAGGAATCAATTTGTTCGAGGTGTTCCACAACTTCTCCTGACTTGCCACACCATTTCGAAACACGGAAAAGGCCATATGCCCAAAAACAAATGTACTCGGTACACAACCCGTCCTATTCGTGATCACTTTAATAAACATCATCATATTTCAAACCCAGTGGACAATAACGCTGTAAGGAATGGGCTAATCGCTTTTTGACACAATTACTAGGCACTGTAATGTGTACCCACATACATGAGCGTTTGGACGCTTTCATGACAAGTCATTAACTTAATAATACCTTATAGCGATCGGTGGTAGTTAAAACGCACTCAGATTTACTTGGTGATGCTGCAACAGGTGCCGCACTGCGGTATTTCTACAACCGTCAGTCCGGGCATCTTTTACTGCCTTGCGAGAATAAAAACAGACGCATAGCAGCCAGTCGTACAGCATCTGCGCTCACCCCCAAGCCGGCGAGCCAGTTAATAACCTCACAGTCATAATGTCGTAAACCGAGCAATCCCCGACAAAAACTGGACCATTGTGGTGGCGCATGCCCGACCGGCCGGGTGCTCTCAACCCTGTCTCATTTAACTCCGTGACTTTCACGTGGTGATCGGCACAGGGCGTCCGTCGCTACCTGGACGATTTCGTCGGCCGTTCGAAAGGCCATCCCGTTCAGAGTGCGCACATCTAGCCGGGCGCAGCGCACTTTCAGACATGGCGAAACCTCTGCTGCCAGCAGGCATGCAGCGAGCCGCGGGCACCGGCCGGCGCACAGACGCGGCGGAATGCGGACAAAACGAGCAAACAAATGGCGATCGTTCCAAGCGGCTTGAGAAGCGCGGGCCGCATTCATGTCAGTTGTGGAGCAGCGGCCGGGGACGGGGCGACATGGCCGGCCGACTTCTTGCGGAGCTCGCTCGCACGGCGTCGGCGGTTACCTCTGTGGAAGGAGCGCTGGCCGCGGTGCAGGGACGAGGACCGCACCAGTCCCGGGTCGCTGGCCGAGTCGGATTCGACCTCGGGCGAGTCGTACTCGTCACTGGCCGGCAAACTGCGGCCCCGCTGAAACTGGGACAGACACAGCTTGAGTGTCGCACAGAGTGTCAGCAAGCAACATAGCTAGCTTCAGTCATGAAACTCATGATGTTCTTCGAGTAACTTGACGCTCGTGTTGGTGGTCCGCTCGGAATTTTGTTGTCCCGTTTTCTCGTAAACGAGAAACCGGGAGATGCTCTGTAAACCTACAAATCTCAGGCGTTGATGTAAGGTAGTAGATAGTAAGGTAGATGTAAGATGAAAAAAGTGGGTCGAATCGAATTTGAGGTTAACATTTTGCACCGTACCGTAAGTGCCACATCAAAGTTAACAAAACGCTAGAGAAGCCCCAAACTCATGAAAATTTCCACACGGGAAGTCGGACTACCTCCGTATATTAGTGCTTTGCATTCCAATTATAATGCGTGTGATCTATGAACTCACGACATCGTCCTGAGTGGCGAGTTTGGGGGCCATGTGTACGAAAATGTTGCCCGAAAAAGCAAAAAAAAAACTTTTTTTCAAACACACCAGTCTGTCACAGGTCTGAACGCATATTCTACTCGACCGCTAGATGGTACTTGCATGGCTTAAGCTATTACGAACGCGCATACAATCATATCAGGATAATCAAGTCACGACCATGGCTACTTCAGCGATGGCCCAGACTCAAAAAAGGTCACAGATTCACGACAATCCCGACGAAATGACTATTCTATCAACAGGAGAATTTGATTACGTTTCTTAGGCACGTCGTACCTCATTCATGATAATATAACGGCGTAGGGCCTGAATATTGACGTGCCTGGCGCCCGGCCTAGCTGAATATTGACTCTTACGTTCTTATGCAAATCAAAGGCCAGATATAAGTGAAAGAGCAGTACAACGCAATGTGTTCCACCTCCAAGCAACTTTCTGAAAAGACGCGTTCGAGGTCATCCACGTCGGATACCATCGACAAGCTTGGAAGAGTCCTGTCGTCGATCTCTGAGAACCCGAGCGCTCCGCTGAGACCTCCCATGAGTCTCTTGGCGTGACGCTCGGTATGTGACCCGCCTGCCAGCCGCGCGTCAGAAAAAGGCCGCCGTTGCTTCACACGGCTCTATCAATACGCGTCGGCGGCGGTCGGCTCCACGGCCGATTGCGCCTGTCCATCGCAGACGTGCCGCGGCGGGCGGCACGGGCGCCCACCGGCCTGTATTGCTCGCTCCTGACCCGACCTGGAGCGGGCGGTCTGAACCAGGGCACGCGCGCCCGTCGGCCCGTATTGGCCGCTCGTGACCTGACCTGGAGCGGGCGGTCCGGATCAGGGCACGCGCGCCCGTCCCCCCGTATTGGCCGCTCGTGACCTGACCTGGAGCGGGCGGTCCAAATCAGGCCACGCGCGCCCGCCGATCTGTACTAACCGCTCCTGACCTGACCTGGAACGGGCGGTCCGAATCAGGGCACGGGCGCCCGTCGGTAGCTCGTGTGTAGGCAGTCGCCCTCCGGACCGCACCGGGCTGGGTCTATCTGGGCTTAATGCGTCGCTCAGGCGCGTCAGGCGGCGAGCGGGGTGGTCAGGTAAATTGTGATGTGTTACTTATGAGGGCGGGCTGGGGTCGCCCAGGAACACTGACAGCCGGATGGCAGGAGTGACGGCTCTGCGCTGTGGTTAGGGCGCGGCCTCCAGATGTGGTTGCTGACAACGGCCTCTACAAGCGATGCGGAGAATAAGTGGGCATATAAGTTGATGAGGGTGGAGCTGCATGGTTTCATCATTCGCATGGTTTCATTCCTAGGCGTTCGTGCAGCACGAAGTTATGTGTTTACCTGAAGTCGGCCTGGGAGGCCATGTCGGACGGATACAAGACGGATGTTATTTACACTGATTATTCGGCTGCTTTTCAGGGCGTTAACCATAAGTTCCCAATGCACAAGCTAAGACACTCATACCATCTGAGGTACCGTGCACATCAGTGGTGTGTCTTGTGTCTGTCCGGCAGGCGCCAGAGAGTTATCGCCAACGGAAAAAAATTCCGATTGGAAACTGGTGGCCTCCGACGTGCCGCAAGGATCACCCTTGACCCCCTCCTTTTTCATTGTTGATTAACGATCTTTAGTGCGCCATTGCATCTGGCTCTATTTTACATGCCTCTGACGTTAAAATTACCCGCAAAAGTACGTCCCCGTCTGATGGCCTGCTGCTGTAGATTGATCTCGATCAACTGGTGGCGTGATCGATCAGATGGGGGCTGAGCCTCAGCCCTGTAAACTGTAAAACATCCACGACGACCCTCAGATATGCTCCCGTCCATACCGAGTATTTAATCAATAGAAATGGGTTTGAACATGTGTGTAAACTTCGAGACCCTGGGGCAACGCAGGATACCAAAATAACCTTCGTGTCACATGTCTCTGACACGTTCAGTAAAGGCAATCGAACACTTGGTTTCCTTACTCTAACCTTCCAAGTCGGTACTAGCACGTCAAAATAACAACCGAAGCGCAGTGATGGCAGAGTATTTTGCAAACGTGAGATCGGTTTTACAATATTGTAGCGTGGTCCGGATGGGCGCGGCTAATTCCCATACATTGTGAGTCGATCGAGTGCAGCACAAGGCTATAATTTGGCTTATCACACATTCTCCGGGCAAACGGCTTCTTTTTCTTCCAACATCCTTTTGATTTATTTCAAAATCCCATCCCTAGCACCATGAAGCATGCAGTACGATTTGCTCTTTCTGAAAAGCATCTTTCAACTTAAACTGGACTATCAAATTTTACTAAGCTGTTTCCTCTTGCTTGTGCCGCCTCTATCGACCCGCACCCGAACCCTACTGGATGTACCTCGTGAACAATGACACGGTTGTCACTCCAGCATAGCTCACATACGTCCGCTTGCGTTCCACCAGCCGGTGCCGGTCCCCATCCCACGGAGGGCCACGCGCGGGCGAGTAAGGCCCATCTCACGCTCCCGCCAGCGGTTGCGGCAAGACGCGGCGGCATTCCTCGATGGTGCCTCCGCCCCGGAGCGCACCCCTCCGCCCCGGCCGTCCGGTGAGCGGCGTCTCATCCCAGCCGGACCGTTCCCACCCGGGGCGGCGGCCCATTCTGTCCAGAAGCGCCGAATCATCGACGCCGTCGCGCGCCGCTCGTGTCGCAAGCGTCACTCGCCCCGCCCCGTGACGTAACGTCGGCCGGCAGCCGGTCAGCCGCTAGGAGACCGCGTCCGCAATCAATCGGCGACGCGACGCGGCGCCGGCGGAAACGACGCGGCGGCGCCGGCGTAAACGGCGCGGTGAAGGCGTGGCCGGCGCGCCCCCAGCTGTGCACGACAGAGCGTCAGCTGGGGGGCGCTGCAGGAGCGGCGCCAACTATGGAGTGAAGTGGCCAAATCACGCCGCGGGCGCCTGAATTAACACCGCGGCGTGTTGACATGGGCTCGACCAAGGCAAGGAGAAACGGGGCTAGTTCTCCTAACTTTCCAAAACTCCATGTCTGATATTATGCCTAGTATCGCTGAATGAGGCTACATTTCTTTAAATATCAATGCGATTGTCACCCCTTTCCTCTGGCGTCAAGATGAATGTCACTCCTTTCCTGTGGCGTCAAAATGAAAGCTGTCGTGATTTTCGACAGGCCAAATTAGGCCGTAAATCTTGGCTGACCAGATGAACCACCAACAATATGGGCGCTATCCACACGTTCTCAGCTGGCATGTACGTATCATCTACACATAATTTTTAGATGCATGTTACAAGTAGAACTCTGCACCGCTGATTTGATCCCATCCGAATTGCTCACGTCTCTGTCCGCATGGTCGAGAATAGCTGGCTCCGTGGCTACGGGGCCGGCGATATTTATGTGTGCGTAGACAATGCGTACCCGGCTATAGTTCCCGGGTGGCCGCATATCTTGCGCCGTTTGGAAGCTCACACAAACTTCTGCGTGTGTGCATGTGTCCTAAATGTTACGCATGTGCATGCATGTGTAACACCTGTGTAGTAGGTATGCATGTAATGCATCGATAGCAAAAATCATTAGACAGTTACTTTGAATGTTAAGTCACAGGTAAAAGAAAGACAACTCAAGACAACACTCAGCAACAACAAAAAACAAAACAAAAAACAAAAACAAAAAAGAAATGAGAGCGCATGGTCACAAGCAGACACATGCACAAACAGTAAGGGATATGCGAGATGAACAAGGCAATGCCAAGAATAGGAAAAAGGCGGGAAGATCGGACGGCGCACGTGGTCCAGTCCAATGAGGATACCGACGCACCTTTCGATAAATGAACCGGTTAAAATATTAAGAGGTCGCAGGTCAGCACTGCTGAAAAGCGGACCAATATCATTGCCAACGTCATTTAATGGTTAATATTTCAACTGAAAAAGTTTTCGCTGCCTCACGCTCTGTTTCCTTTTTTACGAAACAGAATAGAGATAGGGCCACACCGAGCCAATTTTGATGGGAGCCGGGGACAATAAGCACAGTGCTCTTTCCATTGACTTTCAAACCACGAGAGTGAAACTGGGCGTCTCGAGGGCTTAGAGCTGTTTTATGGTAGGAATGAGCCGAGGGAGAGCGCCGTTTTTGCCGAAATATGGATGTCCTCAGCATGCTGGATCACGTCAGCATCAGGAGCGTGGAGGGAAAAACCACTGACAAATATCTCGATCATCGTGGGGTCGACCCCACATTGGAAGGCAACGATGTGATTATGTCGGGTTCTGGATAGGTACCGATTACCACACCTACCAGCTGTAAACAAAACAGACCGAGTATGGCCACCACCGGAAGAAAGAATCCGGTTGGGTGGACAGAGTAGGTTGAGGGCTTTGAGGAGCTTCAAATGCGTTCAAATGCGAAAAAACGCATTTGAACAAATTAAGCAGGCAGAAGAGGGTACCGAGTCTTTTGCACTCGACGCCAGAAAGAATGAGGTCAATTAAGGTGACAAGCGCGGTCTCTGCGGAAAGACGAAACCGGTCACCGCGCTGGGAAGAGAGGAAGAGGTGCTTGTCCCCCCGGCATGAGCAGAGGGTTCGCTGAGCCGCTCTCTCCGCGAGCTTGGGAAGGCACTGACGATGTGAAGGGCGGCGGAACAATGATATCAGCATGCAGGTGACAAAGGCAATCGAACCACCCTGAGGGCAGATAACGTCAGTCTCCAGGGACCGCCAACTTTTCGTAACGAAAAGAATGATCGGCCTGAAGGTAGGCAGGAAGGTAGAGGTATGAAGTAAGGTAGGTAGGTGATAGGTATCAGGGAAGAGGCACCGGCTCATGCCGCAGTTGGCCTTGACGGAGACCCAAACATCCCCACTGGCTCGAATCTCGCCTGCCACTCTAAGACTCCCCCACCCCCCAGCCCCCCCCCCCCACGCCTCGTTTCCAACACCACTGTGGTGATGACTTACACCGGCCCTCCCACGCCAGTCCCACCGCCAAGGTTCACTTTCGATTATCGCCGCAGGGCATTACGGACCGGACAGCATTCGCGGTCGCTTTCATTTGCCTGTATGCATCAGTAATCAAGACACAAACAAG
Organism: Pollicipes pollicipes; assembly: GCF_011947565.3. Classification (NCBI taxonomy): domain Eukaryota; kingdom Metazoa; phylum Arthropoda; class Thecostraca; order Pollicipedomorpha; family Pollicipedidae; genus Pollicipes; species Pollicipes pollicipes. Next base: position 31,829,480 of record NW_023596297.1, on the reverse strand, counting down.
ACTGTTCCAACGTGACTTGAAGCGAGAACAGGAAGAGTCGGCGAGGGACGTGAGGAATTAAAGGACGCAAAGAGACCGCGAGCGAAACGAAGGATTACAGCGCAACGGCGTTGTGTCAACGTTAACGGCGTTGTGATGATGAAAGTACACCACTTGTGGATGCCATGAACATGCATTGCTTGTTAAAGCGATTACGAACATTCCGACTGCAAGAGTAAACATTTTAAAAAAGAACTAGGCAAATCATGCAGCCAGAATAGTGGTTGTGGTTAACTGAACATTGTGAGAACATGCGTCGTACCCTAATTCCCTACCAGGACATTGAAAAAGGAGGCCGCAAGAACAAAAAACGTAACATCAAAACAAAGAGCTTCCCGACGTAGCCCGCAGTAATTCCCGCCACAATACAAGACCATTTAAAAAATGACGATGAACACTTGGCCGCACAATGGATCATTTGTGATCTCGTGATGTCATCAGCTTGTGATCGTTTAATTCTTGTGATATTTCGTTTCGCTGACATTCTCCTTGCGTCCTCTGACGCCAATGAGCACGTATGAGGTTCCTGTTGTTCTGGCCAGCCCCAGCGGCCAGCCACAGCCTGCCTACCTTGCCCCCGGCGAGCTGGCAGTGTGCTGACGTGGTGGCGCGGGTCGGCGTACCGGCCCTCCTTGTCGGGCCGGGGCGCCGCCTCCAGCGGCAGCAGCGCGGCGTAGTGTCCGGCGCCGCCCACCCCCGGCGACGACCGCTCCGGACCGCGCGGGTAGAACGTGGCGTACGGGCACACGTCCGTCACGCCGCCTGCCAACACACCGAACAGAATGAGCGCACGTGGCGCACGACAGCCGCCACACGTGGCGTACGGACACACGTCCGTCACGCCGCCTGCCAACACACCGAACAGAATGAGCGCACGTGGCGCACGACAGCCGCCACGGGGAGCGCTGCAGCACAGCACGTGGGAAGATTAAGAAAAGTTGACTCGACAAATTACTTTAACTTAAAAGTTAGAATTATTTCAGTGAGACTTTGTGCACTCGGAGACACACCTGACTTATCTCACTATCAGACCATATTGCTGAGCTATATCTGATCCCGCTGACACCCAATGCCTCAAATTCACATCCTGTAAGGTAAAAGACACGCCTGTAAAGCTGACTGGACTGCAAAGGGTGTGATTCGCACCTTAATCACCGATGCAGCATGTCATGCCACTGTCGCGGTGTCCATGGCTCCCAGCTGTCACTCACAGTGTTGCCTGTTACATGCCTCATCTGTGCATCTCAAGAATTTCTCTGACCTGTTTACTCAACCTCCATTCGATCAACCAGCGGCAGCATAAGCGATGGATGGGGAGGGGGAATGGGCAGTGGGGTCGGCCCCCGTCTCCGAAAAACAGTTAACTTATGTTTACCCTATGGCGCTGCGTGGAATGACAGGAGGTGCAAATCACGCCCGCCCTTTCATGTTCTAAGAGGACTTACCCGACCTTCGCTCAACCCGTCCTCGTGACCTGCTCACGCGGCCCGCCACTGGACGTCACCATACGCCGTTCCCAAGGTGTGATCGTACCTCATGGCGCCATCGAAGCGATCCGATCCGACCCTTATCAAAATAATCAGCGTTGGGTCAAAGCGGATGCTGGACAGCAACACTGCGGCAGATGTCGCCGGGACGTGACGATCCCGGGGCATAGACGGATCTCAAAAATTTGATTGAATTTGATTTTTTTATTTTGATTGAATTTGATTGAATTGAATCAAGGAAAATCAAGAGCAAGAAATCAAGAACTCAAGAAGAAAGGGCAGAGAGGAGTCAGGGGCAGAGGTCAGTGCGATGCGCCGGCCCTGTGTTATAAAATGCAGATTCCGGAACGCAAACATCGAGCCGCCTTTGCGTCGAGCTGATTCTCGGAGCATCCAATACAGCTTTCCATATCGCTCGCTGCGCCCGTCCCGGAGAGCTGTGACGGCAGCAAGGCTGTTCAAGTAGCCCTGTCAGTCATTGACAGCCAGGTCCTGGGGCGCACGGGCAAACGGCCGCTCTGTATGGATGGACGAGCCGAATGATGGCAGTGCTACGCCGGCCTTACCTACCGGAACCCTCCCGCTCGGTCAGGAGCTAGGGAATGTCTCATCCCGTGACACGCTCGTAATCTGACCAAGCGACAGTCTCCGCTAGAAGTTCACGGTGGAGAATGTCGGTCAGCTGCCATAAAGCCCGGTAGCCGAGCCGGACCGGACCGGCCGCCCGGCCGACTAAAAACGGCCCTCCCGTGTGGTTGGACGACCTTGCGGCAGCGGCGGCGGCGGCCGGGTCGGCACGCGGCCGCCGACCGGGGCGGCCTGGCTCGACTTGGCGTAACCGCTCGCATCTCCGGCCGCCGGCCAATCGGACCGCGCCGGCCGAAAAACCGGCCGGGGCGGGCGGCGCCCCACCATCGGCCGCCCGACTGTGCGCTGTGTCCATCCGTCACGTCACGGACCCGGCCACGTGACGTCACTGCTCGTTAGACGGTGACGTCAGGCACGACCGGGCAGGTGGCATCAGGCACGTCGGAAGCAATTAGATCGCGCGCCGTCCGGGAGACGTGATCCGGGGCGAGAACGGTGCCAGGCTCGAGCGGGCCCGAGTGGCGCTCGCTGTCAGCGGCGCCTGGATCAGGCGGCCGGAGTGGCGCCCGCTGTCAGCGGCGTCCGGCTGGAGCGGGCCGAAGTGGTGTCCGCTGTCAACGGCGCCCGGTTCGAGCGGGTTGGAGTGGCGCCCGCTGTCAATGGCGCCTGTATCAGGCGGGTCGGAGTGGCACCCGCTGTCAACAGCGTCCGGCTCGGGCGGACCGGAGTGGCACCCGCTGTCAACAGCGTCCGGCTCGAGCGGACCGGAGTGGTGCCCGCTGTCTGCGGTGCCTGACTCGAGCGGGCCCGAGTGGCGCCCGCTGTCAGCGGCGCCTGGATCAGGCGGGCCGGAGTGGCATCTACGCTCAGGTGGGTACCGGCTGTCGTGGACTAATGTCTGCGGTGCACCGAAGCGGCCCCAGACTCAGAAAAGCGACAGTGGTCAGTTCGGATTGACCTGCTAGCTATCTATAATAATGTAGTTTAAAGGAACCATGACTCGATGTACTCAAAGGTCCAAGGGGCTCAATGACACCTTTGTACCAGTGAGAGCCGGCAAACCTACCTTGCGAGGACATAACTGATACATTGACCCTCGCTAGGCATGAGCTACTCATTTTCATTCGCTCCAAGGGAGCGGAATGGTAGGCAACACTCCTGGTATGGCGCCATTTGATGTCTAATACAGCTAGTGTCAAATCAAAACCAGTGGATAGCCTGGTGTGTAATGAATAATACCACGTAGCTATCACTGTTGTAGCCGTTCAGGCCGACCGACGGCTTTCGCGGTCAGGCCAAATTTCTTGCATGAGAATGCCTAGTAGAAAAGTTGCAAGTTTACGGATCGAGAAAGGTACCTCTCCAACTAAGACAAAGGGCCCTCCAATGGTGAAACGACCCCTCGCTGAAAAGGTTACCGGATATAGGTTATTCGATTTCGAGAATGCAAAATTTCGTCGTATTATTTGCATTTTTGCCTCCTTTAACTGGAACATCGCCATGCGCTACCGGAAGATGCATTGTGTTTGCATTTGGAAGTCAATAAACTGAAGACTGCCGGCTGTAAATGAGTGGATGGAAAGATGGCTGGACGGAATAAACTACCGTCGCTCGACATTTTACAACGGCTCAATGGACTATTTCCATAGGCCGCATGACATTAGCAGCAGTCAACGGGCGCACGAAAATGATGATGCATCGGGAAGAAGCACCTTTGAATGCTTCTGGGAATCAAGTCGCGCGTTTAAAAGGTAGTCCGGGCGTATATGTCACCCGCGAGAAATTTTTTGATTGATAAAAGGAAAAGATTAACATTTACGGCGGCGCGAATTATTTTTTAATCTGGTTGTGGAACTGGAGGGGTAAAGGTAGGATTTCTAGAGTTTGTGTTGCTGTGATTGTCCATCCGTTCAGAGGACATCCTTAAGTGTTACCGATAATGTTTGCGTCCCAGTGTAATCTTTGAATGGTATGAATTGACTGGGAAATCTTCGAAAGCATTATTTTACGACGGTCGTTATCGCGCGCTGCCTGGTAGTGTATGTAGCCAACGCCGATTGGTTTAACGGAAACCGCATTGCTGAACATTGGTCACTTAGCTCTTCAGATTGCGAGCACGCAGGATCAAAAAATGTTTGTCCTTTGTTTCGCCAGTCGATGCTACCAAAGGATAAACGTATTCAGGCAAACATAGGCCACTTTTTTACTTGAACCTCACTTTGATCTACTCTTTTGAAAACTTATGAACCCCTTACCTTTTTAAGGGGCGGATGCTCTTTGGGCAGAACACTAGGGGCACTTTATCGTTTCAGCTCAGAGGCTGCAAGGCCATTCCATCCCAATGCGGGGTATTACAAGGGGGCGGGATCCCTGGTCGATCTGGAGGCCCTCAGATGCACACATCAAGCATTCGTCCCCTCCCTGACGCGGGAGGCCCTCTGACCCGGGAAATTTACCCTTAATAAACGCAGGTGCCCTCAATGACGCAAAGCATTTTTCTGTCGCCGCAGGGGTCCAATAATTGGCACGAATGCCCCAGTTTGGCTTAACGGGACTTTGGCTGAAATGGGCGGATGGCTCGCATCGAGTATTGGGGCCCTGACTAGCACAAGGCTCTTCCGTTGTCACACTGTCGACTCTCGTCATAGGCTATCATCTCATTTCAGTGTCAGAGGGTCCCGACCAACGTTGAGGACCCTCTGAGATTCGGGGTTGTGGCCCAAGGGCCCCTTTTCGAAATCTAAGGGAGGGAGGGGCACGTGGCTCCTATGCTCCTCTCCCACCTGCGCACTGACTGCCATTACAAAAATAAAACACAGGCAAAAGGCGTAAAGATTTGAACGTCTTCAGGGATCATGTCACCTTCCAATGAACCCACGTGACTTGTGAGCAAATCTGTTTGCAAGACATGGGTTTCAATGAATGTGCCAACCACCATGTCATATTTAAGGTCCATGTTTTATGCCATTTTTTCGTGGTCGCAGATACGCCAATTCAGAGTTGGCATTCAACCCGTCCATCCGCATCGGTGGACGTGTCATGACTACCAGACGCTTCCGGGGGTGGCCTTAACAAGTGAGCTATCCTCAGCGGACCCGGCGCCACATCACCCGTTGCATGTGGTTCCTGGTTCATGGTTCAAATTGTGCCCTCACATCTGAACTGAACGCCGCCATAGCTGAAAAATAAATGTAAGGACAGATGGTGCGGGCCATTACGAAAAGGCATACGCTCTACTCATGAAGGCTTCATGAATGCCGTGGTGTGTTCTGGTCCGACATCCTTAGCCTTAAAACCACCAGACGCTGTTCGTGAACCGGCTTAAGAGCTGCTCAGAGAACGCAAGTGCAACTCCTCGAATTGGGCTTATTCTCTGGAGCTCTCCTTAGCTCTCAAAAGATCTGCAATGCTCCGGTGCATTTTGACTTTGTAGCAGCGACCGCTGTCGGTGCTCCGAAACATACTCCGCCAATTCAAAGGTACCCGTAGTGGGGCGTACCTGATGCGGGTGGTCTTTCGTAGCGTAATTGCAGAACGTTTATGCAGCGATGCGTTCTGTTTTGTAAAAAAACGTCCACCGCATAGCTCTAGTTCGCTGAGGGGTAGGCCATAACTTCTACTTCGGCAGGGGGGTGCCGATCATCGATCCCACCCGCAGCCCAAAAAGACGTGATCCAACAACGGGCTCTGAAATTCCAAGCACCGCCCTCCAGCGTGTGTCGCAAGGGACTTCAAGGAGAGAGAAAGTTACCAAAACTTTGCCCCGAATGAGGCTCGGGCGACGCGTAGCCGCGTCAGCGAGCCAGACAGGCATGCCGCGTAACTCTCGCGCTCGAATCACAATGCGGCAGCGACCGACCTGAGCCCCGGAGGAGACTGGGCGGCGGAGGCGGCAGCGACCGACCTGAGCCCCGGAGCAGACTGGGCGGCGGAGGCGGCAGCGACCGACCTGAGCCCCGGAGCAGACTGGGCGGCGGAGGCGGCAGCGACCGACCTGAGCCCCGGAGGAGACTGGGCGGCGGAGGTGACTGGCGCGGCAGACGAGGCTCCATTGTCTTGCTGTAGTCGCTGCTCCTTTCGTCGTACCCAGGGGGCTCCGGCAGATACAATGGCGTCTTCCGCCGTCCTAAAGGCAGGAGTGACGTGATGATGATTGTCAGCTCCTTTAAAGGCCACAAAGCAGCCTTTAAAGGCCTTCGATTTCACGCAGCGCGGGACTCCCCAATTTTTGGCCCGCCGATTACCGCCAGTCAAGTGTATGAAATCAAGTGTGAGAAATTAGTCAGTTCCACCTATGAACACTGAGAACAGACCTTCTGTGGCCATTTCGTAACCAAACCGGGTAGGTGTCAAAGAGCGAATGGGAAGGAATCCGATAATTTCTTTCTGGGCGCACAAACGCTCTCACCTAGCAATAACCTCACGCCCCTATCCTCCTATCGACCCCAATTCACATTGCGTAAGCAGCAACGAACACCCATTTCGGTAACCATCGCTCGTGACTAGCATAATACCTAGCCGGCGACTAAACGACCTGAACCATGACCCGGCGCGTTGCTATGCCAAACGCAAGTCACCCGGAAGCGTGACCTCGCGTCTGTTTCAAGCAGAAATGAGTTGCGGCGGCGGCGGCGGCAGCGGCGGTGAAGGGTTCACTCCAGCACCTCACAGCCCCGGTGCCGCACAGGTGCTGCCTTCACTCCACCGGCTGCCGCTGCCACCATACAACACACACACAAACCGGAAAAAGAACAGGTAGCTCCACACGCAACGAATGCTTCCTGGTGCAAAGGTAAAACATACGCAACTTACGTCTCCGGACTTAGAGGTGGCACACCAGCAGCCTCACGTCTTCCGACGCTAAGGTCGTAAACCAAACATGTGACGTCTCTTGACTCGACAGTAGCACGCCAGAGAGCTCACGTCCTTTGATGCAGGTAAAGCGAACCTGGATATACGGAACAGATGCTCCTCATGCAGTGATGGCAAACTGGGCAACTCGCCTCGCTCAACACAGCCATGCCGTCCAAATCACATCCCCTGACTCACGAGTAGCGTCCCTGACCTGGGACACTCAGATGGCAGGCCAGGTAACTCGCATCTTCTGACGCAGAGGACGCGGACGGAACAACTGTCGCAGATGTAGCCGACTGTGCAACTCACGTCTCCTGACGCAGAGGTAGCAGGCTGCGCAACTCACGTCTCCTGACGCAGAGGTAACAGACCGTGCAACTCACGTCTCCCGACGTAGATGTAGCAGACTGTACAACTCACGTCTCGTGACGCAGGGGTAGCAGACCGTGCAACTCACGTCTCCTGACGCGGAGGTAGCAGACCGTGCAACTCACGTCTCCCGACGCAGAGGTAGCAGGCTGCGCAACTCACGTCTCCTGACGCAGAGGTAGCCGGCGGAGGTGATCATCAGCAGGCTGAGCAAGCCGGCCAGCACTGGCACCACCACTCGCAGGCCGACGGAGGGCGTGCCGGTGCGCACGTCGGCAGTGCCGGACGCCGCGCTCACATCTGCAGGCGCCCGAGGCATTGTGTCAGCCGGCCGCCGGTTACGCCCGGCTCAACGGGTCACGCGTGTCATGTCTTGTGGACATGATGCAAGGCACGAGTGGCTGTTTAATGGGCCAGTTTTGACATTTAGTACCCGTCAGTCATGTTTTACTTGGAAGCTGCTGAAGCAAAGAAGCTAGATGTTGGTCTCCTTAGAAATAGCATCGCTGCCAAATCTGGATCAAGCGACGGTTTGACCATTATCCCAATCATTATGTAGCCGCGACGTCAGAATAATCGTCTCACCCCGCCACCAGCGCACTGCAGTCCTGACCCTCTGACCAGCCCACAGGCTCTCGATCGCCAGCTGATGACACGTCATCTGGCCGCTCGTTAAATTGGAATTATTTTAGCGGTACTATTTTGTGTGTGTATGGTGTTTCGTATTGAGTAAGGGCGACCAGGAACGAGTGAGTTTCGCTCCTAAATATAAATACAACATGTTGACCTCTCTCGAAGCGGGCTAACGCTCCCAGGGCTGAGCGTGCCAGCGACTGCGTCACAGGCAGCCTGCTGAGCGTGCTGGTAACTGCGTCACAGGCAGCCTGCTGAGCGTGCTGGTGACTGCGTCACAGGCAGCCTGCTGAGCGTGCTGGTGACTGCGTCACAGGCAGCCTGCTGAGCGTGCTGGTAACTGCGTCACAGGCAGCCTGCTGAGCGTGCTGGTAACTGCGTCACAGGCAGCCTGCTGGGCGTGAGGGGATGGTTTTTGGCGGGCAAGGCTACACGAGAACTGACTGATTTTGTACAGAGGGATGCCGGCAAGGTACCGGTATGATCATGTGTTGCGCTCCTCGCCCACCATAAGTTGATTGAGTACAAAACTGTCGGAATAGAACTGGCAGTGCAAAATCAGCAGCGTTTCTAGAAAATGAGTCTTGGTCTCATAAGTATCGACGGGCGATTGTCGCATATCACATTTTTTACGTGGCACCGGTATCATCTTCTAGTTATTACAAGGACCAGTTAATGTTCGAGCAAAATTATAAAGTCAGATATAAAGTCGTTTCAAGAAACCGTCAAACACATCATTTCGCATAAGCGTGCATGTCTAAATCAAAGTGGATGATAACGGAGTAGCACTCGGTATAATTAGAGTGGGTCCCCTGAATGTGAATGTGGCTCTCCGGGCGCAATAATGCCAGTCATATTCACAAACCAATCACATTATCCATGCAAAAACAATGCCTAACTTGGACAGTGACTCCGTGGAATACCAAGGGAGTTGTGTAGTAACAGGACAATCAAGCTAGATTTGCACGTTTCGCCGCGTCTGATGAGCTGAAAGAAAGAGCACAAGTGCACCTATGCCCAATCACAGCATGTTTAGCTAACAGAGGACGTTGGTAACCACCCCTCGATCATGTCTGACGTCAGACGTCGGCTGGTCAACTCACAGGAGAGGAAACGGACTAATTTATTCACACAATATCCCAGTCTGCCCAGAGCCAGAAGCATCACCGCGTTACGAAACCTGTTATCTCGGCGTCGGTAAAACATCTCTACGTGTCCGGCCGAAACCCAGCATTACGGCGTCTCAGCCCTAATAATAATTGCCAGCCGCCGAAGATATATACTTCATGCGCAATTACAAGAGACAGGGAAAGGAAGGCGAGACAGTGGAAGCGATGGCCGCCCTATTTACATTGCCTAACACGACTGAGCGGAGCCGAGATGTGCCCCAGGCGAGGTGCAGCGCTGCAGAACGCTGCTGAATATGAACCCAGAGGACGGCGGTGCATGGCCATTACGAGCGCGTGACAATGAGCCGCGACTGTGCTCGTGTTTACGTCCAATTGGTGACATGTTATCTGACTTATAATTTGATATATCACTCGCGGAAGGCGGCGGTGTTTTGCTAGTGCATCATTCGAGACCGACGTGTCTGAAAGCGGGTAAGGTTGGAACCAGGAACAGGATGCTTCACCACCTTCATATGCGACGCTAGCCATGCAACGCAGTGAAAACGCCGCAGACGCGCTGGTGTAACGCGGTCGAACGCCATCACGACCAGAGCTGTGAACGGGTAGAGCTGAACTTCCGGACCATTCCAAGAACCAATTAGAAAGAGCACCACGCTCTCTCTGCGTCACTGACTGTTCAATGAAGGCTTCATTCGACGCGAATAGACGCGTCCTAAGCTATTCTGGAGGCAGCTGATGCGTGGGCGAAAAACTGTACTTGCACAGAGTGTGCACCACTTCGCCGAAATGCCCGCGTAAGCACCAGTGTAGCCTTCTATAGCGTGTGCTAGGCGGGGCAATCACAGACGTGGTCATTATCACTATGCAGATAATTCAAAACAATCAGCAAGTGGAGCCCATCGACTTTGGAAACTCATGCAGATACTAGATATGAATGCATCGAATCAACTGCCTTCATGAATTTAGCTGCCAGTGGTGCACTGCCGGCTAGAGGCTGTGCGCAAATTAACAAACCAATATCGCAGGAAAATCCGCTGGCTACAAGCCATGTCGGGCATGCCAGTTGCAATAGCCGACTTGGATGAATTTGCAGTTATTTGTTTCGGCAGCTGTGGTAAGCACATCGCAAAATGCACAAATAGTTATGTTGGCACGTTGGGTACAATGGTCAAGATTACGAGCCTGCATAGTTGTCATGACCAAATTTTCCTCGGTTTAGATTACGTCTTGTGTTGCGATTCATTGCGGCTGGGTCACAATGACGCCACTGGGTGGTTTTATGTGTATAAATTCGAGCCCTTTATTGGGAATCAACCACTTCACCTTCTTACACAGCCTGGGTTTGGTGCAATGCGTCACGAAACAAGGCGCAATGCTGAGCAAATAGTTGTGAGCGCGAAAATTTAGGAAATGCTGGCCAGTGATATCAGAAGGGCTTATGATATGTTTGAAAATATTTTTAGCTGGGATGTAGTTCATGTGAATAGATAGCCTGTCAAATATCTTGTTTTCATTAAATGATAGCCTTTGGAGTAATCTTCACCTCCTTCTACTCTTCGATCACAGCCGATCTAATGATAATCAACTTCAAACCGCATTGATAAAGGGTTAAAACTCGCACGCTCTGGCATGCATATCTCTCCCAGCCAACAAAAATAAAAAGACGATCTGACTACAACTCAGGTTCTTAATGCAAGGCATTGTCAATACGCATACAACGCACAGATGACGCGATGCCGTCAGAATTTTGCTTTGTCATATACCGGCTAGCAACCGTTTTCGTGAGAAGACATCCAGGGTAGAAACGCAAATGTGCGTTGACTATGCTGTAGAAATCAAGTAAATGGATGTTTTGTGCGTAGTTGTCCAGTTTGGAAGTCGTTTTGGCAGCTTGTTATATGACGCAGCTTTCTCTAACTATTTGGCAAAATCTAGCTGGCTGTGTTACACCTTGCCCCTTTCGAAATGTCGTCTTACACCACAAAATGCCACATTCGCTACCATTTGTTTACCTACCTTCAACAACCCGACACAACGCGGGCTTGCACCATAATTCCAGACCGTTAAGAAGTAACAAACAACTTTGGCATCGTTTCATCCCAAGTTTCAGCATAATAAGCATCTCAAACAGCCTGTTCACAAACAGCTCAAACAAACAGCGCCAATCTCACATTGTCTGCCGGTGGCGTGGGCTAAAGGGATTCCCTGCTTTCAACTCAACCGGTGGGAACATCAAACACCTAGTACAGAAGCCCGCGGCCGAGCCTCTTCCGCCAAACAAATACCTGTTGAGATTCCAACGTAAGCAGATTCAAAGCCTAGTGTGCCCATCTGGCCTCCGACGGCAACAGGCAAGGCGCTGCGTTCTGTGTTGCCCACTATGTCGCACCTCCAGGTGCACGCTCTTCGTCCCGCTATGCACAATTCATCCAGCGGCCACTCCCGAGTCTCCAGCCGGTGAGCCCCGGGCTCCAGCCGGTGGGCCCTGGGTCTCCAGCCGGTGGGCCCCGGTTCTCCAGCCGGTGAGCCCCGGGCTCCAGCCGGTGGGCCCTGGGTCTCCAGCCGGTGAGCCCCGGGTCTCCAGCCGGTGAGCCCCGGGTCTCCAACCGGTGAGCCCCGGGTCTCCAGCCGGTGAGCCCCGGGTCTCCAGCCGGTGAGCCCCGGGTCTCCAACCGGTGAGCCCCGGGTCTCCAGCCGGTGAGCCCCGGGTCTCCAGCCGGTGAGCCCCGTGTCTCCAGCCGGTGAGCCCCGGGTCTCCAGCCGGTGGGCCCTGGGTCTCCAGCCGGTGGGCCCTGGGCCTCCAGCCTTCAGTCTCCGGTACGATATTCACCACCGGTGTGTAACAGGCTGCTGAGCCACATTATCATGGACAACATGCACCTCGGACTATCATGAACCGCTTGCAAACAAATGCTGAATGACGAATGAGGAGGGTGAAATCCACGTGACTTGCCGGCTCAGCCAACACTTGAACGGCGAAAATAATCCCTATGTCGCAGGTCGGTAACATACCTCACTGGAATAAGCGTTTGAACCTCGCATAAATTGTAACGAATTTAGCTTACATGTCAGACCAGTTGCTCAGCAGGATGGTGTGATGTGTCAGCAGAATCACCTATTCATTTAAATCCGTCCCGTTTTTTCTTTTGGTGAGCGCGGTCGCTTCTGCCCTGGAGGTCACAACACACGGCGCCGATGCCGGCGGTGGTTCGTCTTTCCGTGCCAAGGATCTGACCCCGAGCTCAGGCCAGTCTGCAGCCAGGAATATGCGCTGTCGTCCAGTCAGTCGTCAATAACGCCTTGAACAGGCAGGCCGACTGTGGGCCGGGCGGGTGAAGGTAAGTAGAGGCGAGCTCCAACTAACGCCGGTCACATGGATGGCCACCAGACCTGCGGCGAAACCAGTTCCACAGGATAGGCTAACCGTTTCTGTTGTTCCATCTTGCATTCTTCCACCGTAAGGACGGATGATAAAACGGCCGTACACTGTTGAAATATGTAGATCAATCAATTTTCTGAGTGGCACCGCTAAGTGGACGCGACTTGAAGCCATTCTCCAGCGTGTATTATCAAGAGCGATTTCTTGTGAGAAGCGGCTGGTAGTCACGCTAAGCGTCCCGTCTACCCAAGCGTCCTTGCCGTTAACAAACCCTGCGGCGCCTTTCATGTCTTAGAGTTGTGCGCCGCCGCTGGCGATGTTGGGGAAGCTCAGTGGCACTCTGAGACTTCCACCATCAGCATGAGGGTAGCATCGCTGGAGCTGTAGGATCTCCAAGCTATTCGGCTTTTGGCGAGATGATATTTGTGATTGAGATTTCCGCTGATAAACCTTGCGTCATAATTCCTCAAACTGGTCAGCTGACCTGCTTCTAGCCCGTCTGGATTGGTTGACAGGAAAGCGTTTCTATCGATAAGGTAAGCTGTACTGAGGAGGCCCAGGGGTAAAATGCAGTCACGAGGCAGGAGACGGTGGTCATCGAAACGAGGGTTTGGCGGGACACCGCCTAACTCTGTAACCATCAGCAGTCGTGCTTGGTTAAGCAGTTCCACAGAAGACGTGTTGTTGCTCCCGAAGGGGGCGTGAATGTTGCTGAATAGCGGCTGAACTACGTCGTTTTAGTCGAGGTGTGAAAAAGGGTGAAATGCTCGGCGTGCTGCATTTCTGCAAAGAGCGCGAGGGTGAAAAGATGGACAGGAAACCTTTCTGGCACGACAGCTGAAAACCTCCAGCCAGCAAAGATTTTAGCGTCATATGTGCACCATGATTTAAGCACGTCACATCGGCCGTCACATCACGTTACGCAGTTAAGCACGCCGAACACATCAGCGGTCAGTTGACAGAGCCGGGGTATTTTTGCCGTCATCATCCACGAGCGGCGTGATTCACATATTAGTGAGACGACGCATGATGCTTTCAACATAATGTTTCGTTATTAGCCACGTCGATATCGTGCCCTTCATATCAGTGAAACATGTCTTCGGCAATCGGTTGAATCGGCGGGCATTACACGATCTCCTACGTCATGGGTACGTGGGTAGACCATGATGAATTGTTTGCGAGACGTCGAGCCAAAAGACAGGTTTGTCAGGAACCTGGGAAAACAACCCCAAGAAGGGGTGAACCATCCAGCTGTTATCAAGTCAGAAGTGATCATTATGACAGAAGTGTTACATGACAAGGACGGGCGATGGTCGTCCTACATGAACCTCCCTCGTCACTCCAAGCTTTTCCCATCACTAATAGCTTTCGATGGTGGTGTCACTCCACCATATGACGCACCATACGACACATTACGTCAAGGACACTTTTGCCTGCATCAATCCATTCGATGTATGTTTCGTACCACATCGAGCTACTGAATATCATTGTCATTCCGTTCGGAGGCAGTGATAATGGCCTTCGGAATATTTAACGGCGGGTTTTCAAACGTTACATTCATGGTCATTGTCAGGCATTCTGCTTTGCAATAGAAAGGCGCAATTCATCAATCGTGAACCAACTGCCCTCGAAAATCGACTACACACGGCATTAGAAGTTCCCATGTGACGTTTTGTCACCACGTGCCATAGGGAGAGTCGAAGGGGGTTCAGGTCGCGGTGAGCTACACGTAGACATGCAGCATCCACTGCCAATGAAATCTGTCATAACCTACGTTATCCCTCCATGTCAGCTGGGATCAACCCATCATGTCAGCACGCATGCTTGGATACTAATGACAAACATGCGGTCACTACCAGTTCTAAACTATGGTTGGGAAGCGAAAGTGCTGTGTGATTGCTTGCGGCCCAAAACTACACTTGGAAAGCAAAAGCATTCACACAATATTTTAGATAACATCGCCCTACATTTAAACATAGTCGGACAGCAATGTAAGGTACAGATATGAAATCGAAATCGAGATTCGAGTGAGCCAACTACCCTTCTAGCCCGTATGCATGGAACATATGCGTTGTTTCTCGGGCACAATTAGTGTTGCTGGTATGCTTCAGGAGCGACGGCACTGGTGAACGATTTGGTGATGCTGGATAGGCTGGGGTGGTGGAGCAAAGATCATGACTGTATGGTCACTGCCCATCTTTTACAGGTAACTCTACAGCCGTAACGATCAATTCTGAATTTGTCACTTGCATACTTCAGCCCCCCTTGGGGCAATCTGTCCTCGTACCTTTAAAAAAAATCGATGCCTGGTTGGGCATACGACCGACTGTAGTAAATCGGAGGCCTTCGAAACATCCTGCAACCATGAACCTTGGCATTTGGAGCAGCTTAGCACCACCAAATGCTGAACAAACACAATAACATGAGCAAATCAGCCAGATATGGCCCGTAAGAAATCAGTGTATTACTGGCTCAAACCTAAGTTCTTCTCGGGCACCGTAACCCTCATCGCTGCCTGTTCAAGATGAGTCACATCTAAACAAATCAAAATTTGTTAACTTTTGTTTTGGTGACATCAAATTCAACAAACAAAAGGACAGTTTGCAGAAACAATGTGACAAAATAACACATGCAGACAATTATCTTTGTGATTCATATATCCATTCATGTCTAGCAGTTTCGCCAACAGTTGTCTGTACTTGAATAACACACCATCCGAAACACAGAAAACATTGTGTCAAATTTTCCCGTTCTTTTCCCGAAAATAAATCGGCGTCAAAACCGATTTATACAGCCGGACCTGATCGTGGGCTGTGTCGGGCTTTCCCATAAATATCAGCACCGTGCTATCGTGCAGGCCGTCAGGTTGCCCGATTTGAGGACTTATGCGCGTCACATTTTCGAACGAAGTTACTAACTATGAAAAACACAGCCCCGACCAAATTGCATTCTTTCCTTCTTACGCACACATTCTGTCTGTTTGCAGTATAGGTACCTACGCCCATCACATTAGTTTCAAACGTATAATGATTGTCTCGACGGGAAGCATTCGAAAAAAATCAAAAAGCTTTGGGCCTGGTGAGGATATTCCTGGGATGCTACAATTTTTGTCAACATCACAACTAACACCATGTCTATCTCATTTGCGTTTCCAAGGGGATCTGAGCATTGTTCTTCAGGCAATGACATCAAAATACACTTGCTCCGTTTCATTATGTGGTTTGGGGGCATCACGTAATGGTTTAGTGGGCATATTCAAACCATAGACTTGTGGTGGTGACCTGCTGGTGCATTTGTTGTTACTCACAGCTTGGTGCTTCTGGGTGTGGCCAGACTACATATGGTAAGCGATAGTGTGCCGTTGGGCACTTGGGTAATAGGAAAACGCAGCTGATCTTGCACCCAGCACTCATTTGTAACTCATTGAGTGACATCACCATGGACAAGTCGCGGTTGGCTAGATATTCATGCGCACGTACAAGGAGAGAACATTCCAGTTCTAACTCTTTTTAAAATGTGTTTTGAGCTCATCCGGGTGCGTTGTTTGGTAAGTTGTATGGTCGCACACATATACAGAGAACACCATAGAAGCTTCATTTTAGGCGCCCTTGCGGGACAGTTTTGACCATGCCTTCGCCGCTAGGATGCCCGCCGTACCACGTATGCCTACAGGGGCCCACTCAATGTCATGGGTGGTCAGAGGACTGCTCTGGTGACCCAGAGCGAGGCCGTGCCTGCCACGCGGGGCACCGAACCACTGTCACCTCTTCACGGTATCCAAACGATGGTTGTGGCAGATATAGGGACGATTCGATCTCGACTTTGGCTTCAGCTTTGCGAGACCGTAGTTTTCCTCCTATGGCTTCAGCTTAGGCTTGGGCTTTAGACCGTTTTTTCCCGCTTGGCTTTGGCTTCGGCTGCAAATCATTTTTGAATTATGGCTACGACTTTAGAATCACCAGATCCCGAACTGCCAGCCTGAACTTTCTCGTAGTCATTTTGTTCATAGCAGTTGTGACTTTACGTTATGCAGTCTTGCCCGTCGTGCCACCGTAATATACCGCATTATTTCGCGAGGCTGCGACGCGTAGTTACCAAGCTCAAAATAAGAACCGAATTCTTAGGACCAATTAAGACCTGAAGAAGGCTGGGCGGACCAATTGCCGGAAAAGGTTTTACATGTACTAGTACACAAGACGAGAACGAAAGTGCGAAAAAAAATGTCATCCACCATGTGAACACTTTGACTTCATAACTTTGCACCACCATTATTACATTTTCTGATCCCATGCAGTCCCAACAGACGCGAAAATGGTTCTGGTTCCACAGAGCAACGTCGTGCACAAGATTCTGTTTCGGCTCCGGCCTCGTTATTTTAAACTGTAATGTTCGGCTTTGTCTTCCCATTGTTCGAAACCCTCGACGTCGGTTTTGGCTTCGCGTGTACAAAGCTGGAAGCCACGGGCTTCGAACACGGCTTTTCGTTTCACAGAAATGAAGCTTATGGCTGAAGTTTCAGCTTTGTAGTTACAAACTTCAAAGCCACTGGTTTCGGGTTCCTTTCTGCTTCGGCTACCGCCTCGACCTTGAATTCGCCTTCATGGGATCGTCTTCGCATTGGATTCGGCCCCGGAACCAGAAACCTGGAAGCCTGGTTTCGTCTCCATCCCCCTGATCGATACCGCCAACTTCAAACTGATTAATGAAATCACGTAACACGTTTTGGCTGGCAAAACTGTAAGCACATCGGTCAAGTAGCCTCCGTCCGTCGACCAAATGACATAAGGCCGCCCAGCTGGTTCACACGATCCGTATCGTAATGTGACGTCACAAGGCTGCGAAAGTCTCGTGGAATATGTGTGCAAAAGATCGCCGACGGTGACAGGAAGACCAGCTCATTAGCCCTTAACAGAATTAACTCACAGGCCGTAGTGGTTCAAGACGATAAGGAAGTAGTACAAGGGGTATAATAATCAACCAATATGTCAGGAATATCTCCTGTCGTGATCCAGCTTAGTGAGAAGCTGTCCGGCATGTTTGTGGCATGAGAAAGCATCTAATCAAGTCATAGCTGCACGGCATCAACTTACACTTTTCAACATGTTTCAGAACAAACTGCGAATCACGCATCCGGGTGATTCCAATGCTTTATAATCTCACCTCAGCCAAAAGTGCACACTGTTGAAATCCAAATGGGCGTCTAAGATATTTTATTATTTATTCGGTGGCATGATGTCTATCCGGAACGGCATTCCACCTAAAACACAGCTGCCGAGAAATCCTAAGGCATTCCACCTAAAGCATTGCCGGGAAATCGAAAGAGAACGCTACCACGACTGGAAAAGCCCCTGGAGCTCCTCACATGCAAATCACGGTGAGGGTGGCACACTTCATCGCGCATTACACGCCTTTACTAATGCTGCGATGAAAGCGGAAACAGCATGTTGTAAGGGCATATAGCAATCTTGTGCAATCTACCGCAGGCTCATGGGGAGTTAGGTGCAAGGTGGGTACGGCTGGTGGCGGAGTGGCGACATGACATCACGAGTGAAAGCATATTAGGGAAAAAGAGCTCATACGAAAATGGCTCACAATTTGCACATGCAGAATTCTCCTGGCACTGTCTCCCATGGCAACAGTGATAGGTGGCGTCCAACTAGCAGGGATTTCGACCTGCCAACTGCCTTATTGACTGTGGATTCAGACCTTCATATTGTGTGCCCTTGGCACACGTGCAGACCTCCCGACTCTGTCTCACAACGGGGTAAACGGGCCTACCGGCCGGAGACCACTCCAGGGGTGTCCGACCTAACAAGTGCGCCCCAATGGCAGGGGTATCGACCTTCCAGCTGCGGCAGAGGTGTCCGACTCACCGGCGGATCCCGAGCATGCTGACGGTGCTGATGTGCGAGGCCGCGCCGGCCGGACTGACGGCCGTTACGTTGATGACGTAGTCTGCCGGCGGCAGCTGGCGCCGGATGACGTACTGCCGGGTGTGGCCGGCCAGGTCCACACTCACTGTCGACACAGCGGGTGCTCGCTGACCACACGGGCGGCCTGGTGGTGGCGACAGTCGGTGCGGGCGGCTGGCCGGACTTGGCGTAGGATTTTGCACGGGTTTGGCGCGGATTTGGCCTAGATTTGGCGCGGCAGGCCTCGGTGAGGAGGTCCGATATGGTTTTTAGTGGGTTTCGGGAGTGTACTTGGGGCAAAATATTGGAGAACAAAATTCAATCCGCTTCGATAAAATTACGAAACATTATCTTTGTATAATAATAAGATAGCACTAACAGCCTTATTCCTCGTAGAATATCCAGGAGAATGAAGAGAGGGATATATTCATATTTCGGTCAAATGCCTGTATTGAAACGAATATCGGTAGTAAAAAACGAATATCAGTATTTACTACTGATATCGTTTTCGATAAAGGCATGCAGCCGAAATATCATTGTATCAATCTCTCCATTCTCCTAAATATTCTACGAGGAATAAGGCTCTTCGTACAGTCTTATTTTTATGCAGAATGTTTCACGCAAATACACTTCACAACTGGCGTAATTTTGTACCACAATATCTAAGCCTTGCTAGTTCTGAGTAACGATGGATAATACATTGGTGTCATTTGAAATGTGAATATCTCGGCGTGATTCTCAGAAATGCTTAATATCGTTTTCAAACATATCGCGCAAAAACTCCGCAGAAATGGTGGATGACAGCATAGGCAAAAGGTCGCGCTGATAAGCACATGTGAGCACATGAGAACATGAGCATGAGAACAATTAACATGAGATGAACATGAGATGAGAACAACGAACATGAGATTAGCGCTGAAAAGGATGACAATGGCAAAGGTCGCGCTGATAAACACATGTGAGAACAAAATAATAATGATAAAAACAGGTGAAATCGCTGCGTAAGCTAGATTCTACTGCTATCGGTACAACACTTCACTTAACTATGTCATTTAATGTGCGCCGTTTCCCAAGCACACACTCCGGAAGCTTGCATCCTTTGAGCAGATCTACCCCTACAACACAATTGCGACATCCGCCAAGGTATCCCTGCTAGCTAATTCCCTGACCCCATCGTCGTATATTTCCCTCTCCCAGTCTGGCCTCCCGTTCCTTGTCCCCAGCACCCTGTTTCCCGCCTCTGTATCTGGGCCCGGGCGTTCCGGACGGGTCGCTGTGGACGTCCGCCCCATTGCGGCAGTCGAGGCGCGCCCCACATGGCGACCCCTCCCGCGCGACAACGCTGTCCCCCCAAGCGAGCGGTCGGGCGGCGGGATAGCGTGGTCTCCGGCGATGTAACGGAAGCGGCGAGTCGCTGTCAGAGGCTTTTGCATCAGGGAGATAGGCCGGGATATCGCTTATGCAGCATGCGACTGCGGTAATAGCTGAACATGATTTGACCAAACGGCCGTCGTCTTACAAGCACACAAGTTTGAACGCTTCTTCCACAAGCTCGATCGATCACCGACAAGATCGTACGCACGTCACATCCGAATAGCCATGCGGCTCTTCTGGAACGCAATCGCCGCGCCGTCGGCTGGAAAGCCGCGCAGCGCCTCAAGTTTTACGTAACACGTCCGAGTGTGAGATGCTGGCCGGCGTGCCAGGTACGGGCGCGATCGGCGCGAGCTGAGGCCGCCGCGCTGGACCGAGCGTCGCCCGCCCGAGATGCTGGAGTCCGTCACCGACGTCCTGCCCCCACTCCCTCCCGCCCGGTGCGGTCGCTGCTCAGCTTGCACAAAAGCTCCGTGGCGTTGTGATAGACGTGACTTAAACAGCCTCTGAGCACACCGGACTGAAGGCGGCGGCTTTGCATGCATGATGACACCGGCTATGATATAGCATTAGAGACAGATAACGCAAGAATATCAATACGCTAGAATGTCATGTGAGCGCTCTGGTTGGTATGCCATCCCACACACTGTGGCATCAATCAGTGAAGTACAAAATGTCCGAAAACGATCAATCATCTAACCCAACACACAAAACGCCAATCGATCTTATTAGACGCCATGTTCGCTAAAATAGCCGGCCACCCCTCACAGCAGAGCCGGACCGGCACCGCTTCCACCACGCAGCCTGCCAGCCGCGGCCGCGCCCGGCCGCAGCTGCCGCCCGGACCCGGGCTGCTGACCTGCGTCGGAGGCCTGCGCCGCGCGCCAGCGGACGGTGAAGCGGCGGATGGCGCAGCCGGCGGCGCTCCACAGGTGCAGGCTGACCGTGACGCCGCTGGCGTTGACGGAGACGAGCCGGCCCGGCTCGGGCAGCACCGGCGCCCGACCGGAGGTGCGAGCCTTCACCGTCCGGCTCGGCTGGCTGGAGCCCAGCCTGCGGGCGTGGCAGGCTCAGGAGGTGCTCCGCCGGCGCCGCCACGCTGTGGGCGAGGCCGCCGCGCCCTGCCCAGGTCTGGGAAGGGACCGACGTCGGGACGGCGGCAGAGGGAGTTTGTGAGGGGTGGTCTGTGAGGTAGATCGTCTATGGGAAATCTGTGAAGGCGATAGCCATCAGGATAGGAAGCTGAGGGAGCATACCGCAGTCTGGAGAAGCGATCAGTATCACTGAGAGCAACCACGGAAAGCATACGACAGGTGGAAGAAAGAATGGTTGTAAAGACAAGGAAAGCGGGAGAGCATTCTTGTCAAGGAGGGCTTAGTCAGAACAGAAGCTTCTGGAGACCCAGGCCGAGCTAACCAGCAGGAGAAAGGACTATTGTAGACTAGCCGCAATGAAGGGCAGGGAACCTCAGTCAGGAAATAGCGCGTTATATACTGATCTTTGTACCTTCAGTCTAGTTGGGAGATCACTGTACAAATGCCAAGCAGTAATACTTCAGCCATGCTATCCAGATCTGGACAGGGGAATCATTTCAAAACGAATACGAAACAGGACAGTTACACATTACAACAGACATAAAACAAATGTCAGCATTTACATTTTACAAAACGTACAAAACAGGTATGAGCAGTCATGTATTTCAAGTCACAGCGCATTGGATGCAGCTGGGAAAACAAGGGCTGAAAAGATCACGCATCTATTAACTTAACGTTTCTGTAAAGCAGTCTTGCTTCCCCCGGTCACCCAGCTTTCTGAGAACTGGACGGACATCGGGGTAGCTGCTGATTATCCCAGTGTTTGTTACCCTGCCCGAGCCAGACACCACGTATTGTTCGGCTCAGACGTATAATGGTGTAAACTTTCGCACAGGGTTGTGCAAAAGACATGAGTACCTTTATGTCTTCCAAACGGTAGACCATCTAAAACTATCGTATAATCGTTTAGGACAAGTAAATGGGGTGAGAACTACTGCAAAACTATTCCACTCTTTCCAAAGGAGCCCAGGCTTCATTTAAGGACCGGATGCCAGTGATCGCGCCTAATTCGCCGCTAGGGAGGGTAATTAAATCGTGAGAATCGGCTTACGCGCGGCGCCAGCATCCTGACCCGTGGACTAACCCCCGGCACGTGGGGCCCTCGGCAAGGCTGACGAAACAGTAGCGACACGCGGCGGTGATGTAAGAACTAATGACGCGCCTGGCGACCGTCACGAGTGACGTTCCGCTCGTGACAATGCGCGGCCATTAGCCGCCGTCATTAACAGCCCGGCGCCGACCTGTTGATTGTGCGTAGCCGAAGGTGGTAGACTGTGCCGCACAGCAGGCCCGTCAGCTGGTGCTCGCGGACGAAGCGCTCCAGGTGAACCTCAGCCGGGTCATGGTCTCCGGCCGGCCAGTACTGGAGCCGGTAGCCGCGGATGGCCAGGCCACCGGGGTCGCCTGGCGACCAGCGCACGGCCACCGAGTGGCTGGTGGCGTCCGTCACACGCAGCGCCGGCGACGGCGGCACGTCTGTCGGCGACAGCGACGACATCTAGTGAGAAATGGCTCAAGCTGTGGTCCCCACCGCCGCCGACGACGGCGGAGAGTGGCGGTAAGCGACTGCAGCTTTTTACCTGGTTCTGACTAGTCCTTACCGTTTGCACCAAACAGATCAAAAGCTTCATGTACCATTAAGCTTATACAAATGCAGCTCCAGGTGCATCCCAACTTCTTGCCAATGTAGCAGGAAACCACAATAACCTTAAATTAGGCCCCCATCTAAACAGGTTTGTCTCCGGTGGATTCAACTGGGCACATTTAAAACAGACTTCGAGTTATCGTCCTCTCATTTTTTTCGCTGTAGCAACCGTTATACAACTAGCCCACACCCAAGTGTAACTTTACCGAGCACGATGACGTCATAAGTGACGTGATCGGAGCCATACGAGTTGGAGACGTGACAGGAGTAATTGCCGGCGTCCCGGGTGGTCACAGCTGGCACCACCAGCTGTCCGTCCGCCAGCTGACTGTACCTGCGGCCGACACGGACCCCGATGAGGGTCGGCCAGCGACGGCGTCAGCGCCGTCAGCGGACCAGCGACGGCATCAGAGCCGTCAGCGGACCAGCGACGGCATCAGCGCCGTCAGCGGACCAGCGACGGCATCAGCGCCGTCAGTGGACCAGCGACAGCATCAGAGCCGTCAGCGGACCAGCGACGGCATCAGAGCCGTCAGCGGACCAGCGACGGCATCAGCGCCGTCAGCGGACCAGCGACGGCATCAGAGCCGTCAGCGGACCAGCGACGGCGTCAGCGCCGTCAGCGGACCAGCGACGGCGTCAGCGCCGTCAGCGGACCAGCGACGGCATCAGCGCCGTCAGCGGACCAGCGACGGCATCAGCGCCGTCAGCGGACCAGCGACGGCATCAGCGCCGTCAGCGGGAGGGGGATATTATGAGGGGCGTCTTCTTTCTGGCGTTGTGAAATATCCGACTCGCTTTTGGCTTTAAAATCGGGAGCGGGTATTATGAGGGGCGTCTTCTTTCTGGCGTTGTGAAATATCCGACTCGCTTTTGGCTTTAAAATCGGGAGCGGGTACTGCTAAGTCCGGTACCGTATTCTCCCTGCGGTAATCCTGAGGAGGTGGTTTGACCTTTAATAGTTCAACGTCGTTGGGATGACCTTCTAAGCAGCCGTAGCCTCTCAAGCCTGTCTGGCATTTCACCGGCTTTGTAGCGCTTATAGCCCTCCGCCCTGCCCGTCATCCTGCTTACCGCTGACTTTCCAGAACCAATTACTTGTTCACCCAATGACCCTAAATGACCCCAAGCCGGTCTAAAATGGCTGCATCAGCCACGGTGCCACCCAGCTCCATTCCCAACGCCTTCCAAGCTGGCTCGTCAGTCATTGGCTGCCGCCGTGTGACCTGGGACTGACCGGGTGACCTGTGATCTGGAACTGACCGGGTGACGCTGATTGGCTGGCCGTCGCGGCGCCAGGCCAGCTCCGGCGGTGGCTGGCCGACATGTCGGCAGGAGAGCACCAGGTCGGCGCCGGCCTTCACCGACACCGACCGTCCCAGTGGCACGATCTGCGCCGACACTGCCGTCGGTGGGGATGACGTCAGGGCGGGCATAACCCAGAGGCAGGTCGGACCGTCCGACATGTTGCGAGAGGTGTATTTGTGAGTACGGGGGTGAGGGAGCAGCTGCAGCTTCGTCGGGTGACGCAGACAACGGTGTTCGAGAAAGGTGCCGAACAGCAACGGACTCATATTAAATGGATAACGAAGGGAACACCTAGTGCAAACTCGTTTCTTATCGAGGACCACGGCGTACAAGCACAATTGCATCTATCTGTCAATTCACCGAATCACACGTCAAAGGTTTCCGCCTTTCCCTAGTTTTGAACCCGCGATACCCGGCACGCAACACCGTCGCTGCTCGCCGGCGCGGACGCCTCACCGTTGTCGGTGGTGGTGAAGCGGACAGGGCGCGACTGGCGCCCCTCGCCGGCGGCCGTGTGTGCCGCCACGCGCACCGCGTACTCGCTGCGGCCCGACAGGCCCTCTAGCGGCTCGCCGTCGGCAGGTGGCAGCACGGTGCGCCGTTCCTCGCGCGTCTCGTCTGCGTACGTGATGGTCCTGCCGGCCGGCGCGAGGTCAGCCACACCGCTGACAGACGCAGTTTGTCGCTCCGTTGTCGGCGCCAATAGGCCATAAACTCGATCCGCAATTCGAACTCGGTTGGATATGGGGTATTGATCTGATCGTAAAGTACGGTGACGGTCCTGGTAGCACCCAACACGAGTCTGACTGGAATGGAGGCGTCACCACCTCCTCCAGCGGGCGCAGAATCTGTCCGCCGCTCACCCCCGCCTCCCGTCTCAGCCGGCACCAGTCCGCTGGAGGATAGCAGCAATGCTACCGCAGAGGACACCAGAGGTATCATGGACTACTCGGACTGGTCTAGATTAGGTCTTTCCTACTCGAGCTACCGAATGTGCATATGAATTACGCACGCGGCCAAACCGATGAACCCGCGCCCTGAAGCTTGATCCACCGCATCACGTTTTTCAGCGTTGAAAGTTTCTAAGTTTCGCTCCTCGTGCAAAAGCAGCCCAAAAATAGCCTATAAACGACCTAAGTTAGCCATGTAATTGATGACACGGACGTCCCCTCGGAGACATCGATCAAAAGCATCACATCATCTGATAACGTCCCCGGGATTTATTGCGGCCGCGAAGTATAACGATCACAGTAAACTACTGTGGCTAATGACGCCCGTGGGTCTTGCTGATTTCACGACAAAGTTAGGGCCAGGATTGTTCTCAGCGGACCCATTTATACAGCCAACGCGTCCGCTGGTGTCCAGCCATACAAGCGGGCGCGTTTAGAAGAACACGCAAATTTTCCCCCAAGATAAAAAGGCCTATTTGAATGGAAAAACAATGCACACTATGAGCTTACAAACTCTAAAATCACTCACATCGACATGAAAATGGAATCTTCACCTACTGGTGCCAAGGTTGAGTGACATTTGCTTAGACGAATTGAGCAAATCAATTCAATCAGACCGATCAGATCAATCAGATAAACGGACATTTCAGTGCCCACAGGAAGACGAGGAAAAGTTAGTAACAGCGAAAACGATAAAACCAGCTCTCTCTCTCTCAACCATGAACAACGCCAGCCTCTATTAATTACTATCAACTCCCACTTCGTGTGTACCACGCAAAGCCGGCCGTTTTCCGCACTCTCTGTCTCCAGCCGGCGCCGCCGACCTACTAAAGCGCATGTGAAGCTCCTCGTGACGTGGAACCTCAACATCGCGCCTGGTGGTGGCGGGTGCTACAACCAAATCCGTCCGAACGCCCCTCTGTATCTCGGCCGCAATTTGAAACTTTAAAGCCCGCCGGAAAGTTTTAATGACTCGAACACAGAGCCCAGCGCGCTGGCATTAGCTAATTTGACCTGTTCCTGGCTTAACCAGACGATGAAGGTACGCCCGCTCCCGGCCAGAGTGGAGGGCTTTAATCGGAGTAAGACTCTCGGCATAGCGCTCTACTATTACCTGGACTTAACACTTGCAGTAAGTGCTGCAGGAGGAGATTGAGCATTGAACGGTGAATGGTGGTGGACGGGAAACTGAGTTCAGAGCCTGTCTTCCACATGCTGCCATGAGCCGTCTTGTGCAAGAGAAATCCATTCTGTTAAAGCGATTCGACTCAAAGCTGCGGGTCTGGCAGTTGAACCGCCCAGAAGAGGCGGTTCGATAGCCAGCTCCGATAGCTTGCCACGCCCACCTTTCCGCCGAGTTCACTGACCTGATGTACACCGAGTAGGCGGTGATGACGCCGTTCGGCTGCCTCGGAGGCAGCCAGCTGACCAGCGCGCTGGACGGTGACGTCACGGCTACCCCGACGGCCGCTGGTTCTCCGGGCACTGCGGCGGCCAGGGCGGCGCGCTGTTATTGACCGGTGCCGCGGTCCCACGCGGCGATGACGCCCGCCGCCACCTCAAATTGCTTGCGTTGATCGCTCTTTCAAAGCTAATCAACCTTTCACGGGGGCATAATGTACGAATACTAATCACCTTCATGAAAGTAGTCCAAAGGACCGAAGTGGCCTGCAGGATGTGAAGTAGATATGGAAGAGGTCTGTGTGGAAGTAGTCTGCAGGATATGGTTGCCCTGCATTTCGCTTCGGTGAAGTGGATGCGAGCAGGGCGTATTGCGCCTAATTGATCAGAACCAAGTAAGGCTCTTTGCCCCATCAGGCTGGCAGAGACTGGCCACAGATGCCGTCATAACACCGGAGATATTGCACTCCAGAAAGCCTAATTAACACGTTTATCGGATGCGCCTGGATATTACCTGCCACCGCAATGCAGAGTCAATTTATGATTTCAATGCCGTACTCAAGTTATGCCAATGAAGATGAATAGCAGTCGTTCTTCAATGTTTAGGTGCTTCGGCTGCTGATGAAAACGAACTACGGTGAATGAAGGCGAAGTCAGCAGCTCATTACTCGATTTCTGGAGGGAATTGAAATACTCTTTGGCATTCTTTAATGAGCTCTTCAACGCTCTGAGTGGCAGACAGGATGAGTTCGTCGGGCATCTTGTTACAATGCACATGTATCCAGGGACAGCACTCAAATCTAGACTCTCATACTCGTGTTTGTGGAGGAGCTCTTGTTATGTTTTGCACTGACTAAAATGATCATAAGATGCTGGCAGGACAGAAAGCGGCACACGACACCAATGTCCTTAACAGCAATGTCCGAAGAATTAGACAATGTTTGGAATGTGTACAATATAGATGAGAGTAGTGCAATCCTGGTCGCCTCCACCTGTGCAACGTAGTGATAGCCAAAAACTATACAGAACTCTTCTGTCTTCCCGTGAAACCTTTTAACACACGCACAAAAGACGGCATCCCTGCGTTCTCTTCCACGTTGCAGTGCTACACACACACATACAGTAGTCGGACCTCAGGTGGAGCGATTTTTCACACGACTGTACCCGTCTGTTGTGCCTGAATTCACACAGTGTTTCGCCAGTTAATTCTCTGGCCGTCGTCAGGTGATAATATGCGGCGCTCGGCAACAGTCAGCCGTCTCTTGTGTGCACTGAGACACATGTAGTCTGGACGGCGGTCTGGCGTACTGAGCTGCGCGGCCACCACCGTACCGTCCTCCCGGGTGACGCAGTACAGGGGGTCACTGATGACGCCCACCCCCACGCCGGTGACGGCCGCTACCCGGAACGAGTAGTTGCTGTGCGGCCTCAGGTCCTCCACCGTGGTGGCGCCCTTCTCCACGTCGTGCACCGAGTAGAACAGCTCTCCTGAGAACAGGCACGGATCGCTTCAACTTTTTTGAAGGGTGCTCGGCTTGTTCGCAGTTGACAACGCTTCGTGAAACAAAACTGTCCCCACGACGTAATTGAGGAGACTGTTGTATTTGGCCGGTGTCATCCTGTCTAGCCGTCCACAAGGCACAGCCGGGTAAGAGAAGCGCAGTGGGAAGAAAGCACAGCACCCGCTTGACCTCAGACCTGCCGCACGTCACGCAGTCGCGCGCGGTGCCGATGCGGACGTGGCTCGCTCACCGTCCCATTCGTCGACGGCCTCCGTCTTGACCTGGTAGCCGCGCAGTACGCCGTTGAGCGCGGCCAGCGGCGGCGGCGTCCAGCTGAGCCGGAGCTGGCGCGCGCCGGCGGCGCCGCAGGCCAGCTGCCGCGGTGCCGCCGCCGGCACGTCCTCCAGGGTGCGCGCGCGCGCCGGCGCCGAGCGCGGGCTCAGGCCGCGGCTGTTGTACGCCTGCACGCTGACCTGGTACAGCGTGTAGGGCCGCAGCGCCGAGAGCGTGGCCGCCGTCGCCGTCACGTTGTGCACCGAGGAGCGCTCGGCGTCGGCCTGGCGCGCCGCCGGCGTCTCGCTCACCGCCGGCGCCGGGGGAGACGCGCCTGCGGCGGAGGTGGCCGAGGGTCAGGCGACGCACGTTGGCCGCCAGGTCTAGACGCCACCGGTCGGCAGAGTTATCGAGATTGTGTTGCGCTGGTCGGCGCTTACTGTCGGAGGAAGCGACGGAGCGCGGCGCGGAGCTGATGACGGTCGGCCGTCACGGCTTGGGGCCACAGAGACGCGTCAGATCTCAGATGGCCAAGTCGTAACACAAGATCAGGGCAGAGGAGATGACTCAAACCGTGTTTGTCAGACGACAAATGTGTATTATTACGTTAGATCATATATTTCGTTACTCCTTTCGTTTCCAATATCTGGTTATGCACTCGTTCCGCCTTTTCCTCCCATCCTGCATCCTTATCTCCGTGCCAATTTCTTTGCAAATGCTCTGCAAGCTGACAAAAAGCGCGCCTATGCAAAACACCGCTTCTACAGAATTCTGAATAACAAACCAAACTCAATGAGAAAACTTCGCATTTTACAAGCTATTGAAATGAATTCCCGACAAGGTGATTTGCATCACAATCGCCACGCAGAATAGTTTACTTTTATCACGCCTCGGCCGTACCACTTCAGGTCTCTGCAGCGCTCTTTATCCTGCCCGCCGCCGCCATTTCTCTGGCACCAACGCTTCCATCCATTGTCCTGGCTCGATTAGGGCCACGGCCACCAACGCGACTGGACTTGGTTCAATACCGGCGCGACGGAGCAGGCTAAACAGGCGGAAGTATGTGTCGACCACGCAGCGCAGATGCACTTCCCCAGTGTCTCATTCACTCAACCAGGCCACGTCATCTCTTAAAACGCAGGCGGCAGCAAAAAGAGATATCGCCCAACAGTAATACCTTACAAGTTGGCAGCACACTGCAGCTCGGGAAAATCCAAACGCACCAGACAGAGCTCTTAAAATCAATGCTTTGGATGCATGCGGAGCATATCGGCCGTACAAGAAAGCAAATGTTGAGACTGAGCAAATGTTGAGACTCGTGTAAGACACAAGATGAACACGCGAACGCAGTTAGCAACAAACATAAAACGCTGTATATAACAAAAGGCAATATTAAATAATAGGCCATAATTACCTTGCACCGCTTAGTGACCGGCTGTCTTTTTCTAACGCGTGATGCTTGATAACATACGCTACCGACACCTCCCTTGGGTAACTAGCACACGATTTACGCAAGCCCATCGACTCGACGGTCCACTTGGCTAAACACCTTGCGAAGAAGAACAGGCGACGTCTTCCGCTTTATTTACTTCCCACCTCAGCCTTCACGCGCGTCCGGCTCGAGATCTCCGTCAGACTGATGCCGCTCCGACGCTAATGAGTCCGCCGCCGTGCCTCTCGCGGGGCTCGTCGCCATCAACTCTGCCGACTTTCTGGCGCTTTGTTTCGGCGTGGCCGGCGCGGCCAACTTGGCGCAGGACGCGGACACAGCCGGCAGTCCATCGCCGTTCGGTCCGCCGCGTCGCTGGCCGGATTGGACGGGACGCCCCACCGCGCTAACTTGGCCGTTGTCGGAGTCAGCACGGCCGACAGCCGGCGCAAGTTCTGCAGTCGCGCTGTGGCGGTGGGCCCAGTGACGACCGTCGACTGTCGGGGGGGGGGGGGAGGGGGGCACCCACGACGCACCGCGCTGCTCTGTACACTGCACGGGTGGTGTGACGTCGCTTCGTAATGGAGGCCGTGCGCGCGGCGGCCGAACGCTCTCAAGAACACAGGCGCTGTAGCGCGCTGGCCCGCTACAATTGTGATGGGTCGCGCACGGACGTCATGGACTGAACCTAAGCGCGCGCGCTTTTGTTTAATTCCGTGGAGGCAACTGCACCCGTTTCCACTGATATGCCCACCTGGCCACCACTTGACGGCTGGTATTGTCGTGGTCGGGGAGGGGCAGCGGTGGGGCTGGAAAACCTGGCGGTCTTTATAGTCTAGCGGATTGCTGAGTGCGTCAGCAACGAGCAAACTTTGTCCGAGGCTTTTACCTGACGCTTGGACGCTCACGAGGAATGCCGAGACCGTTTTCTACGGCCCCGGAAATGACTTACACAAATGTACGTGCGGCGAAGTAATGCCACTGCAATCCGTATCTAATGCCATCAACGAATGATGCAATGGGGAGGTGCCAGTCGACCGTCACCCAGCATGCAACGTCCGTATTGCATTAGCGCTTTGATGCACTCGAAAGCCCACAAAGTGCATGTTGCCGGCCGGCCGGCTGAAATACCGCCAGCGCACGTCACGCGAGGCACATGACATCCGCAGCGGGCCGGCGCCCTTGGCCGGTCGAGCTCACCTGCACAGCACTCGGTAGCCGAGCAGGAGGCCGTGGCGCGCGTCGGCCGGCGGCGCGCGCCACGTCACCCGCAGGTCGGTGGAGGTGAGAGGCAGCAGACCGAGCTGCTGCGGGGGCCTCGACGGCGCCTCCTCGTCGGTGCGGATGGGCAGCGGCCGGCCGGGCGGGCTGGGCCCCAGCGCCGTCAGCGTCAGCGCCCGCAGCAGGTAGGACGTGTCCGGGCGCAGGCCGCCCAGCTGCACGCGCCGGAGCGGCAGCGCCACCGACCGCGCCGACTCCCAGCCGTCTGCGGCGGCGGCGCGGCGTTAGCGGCGCGCCGCAGCCGACCGTCGGCGGCCGTGGCGATGCTCTGCAAACTCACCATTCACGTGAAGGTCCCCAGAAGGTGCAGCACGTAGATAACGCGGGCAGCGTCAGGCACAGTGAAAACGCCGCTGGATTCCTGGTGGGGCTGCTCACCGGTCCGACGCGTGTACTGAAGTCTGTATCCGGTCACGTGCTTATTGATCTGGTCAGGTCGGCGCCACTCCAAGGTCACGGACCTGCTCTGGACCTGCACCACTTTCAGGTCACTCGGAGGCAGCGGCGTGTCTGTGGAGGTAGCGGGCGGTCAGGAGAGAAGGGAGAGGGGGACATGGGCTCAACGCCCATTCCACAGCGACATTACCCAACGCTGCGGGCTATGCTGCGTCTATACCGTGGCTATACGCGGTGAAAGGGCTGCGAAATTAGATTAATATCCCCTTCATATGAAGAAATTCCTATGGAAAGGAGACCTGATGAAGAGAGGGAAAACAGCTTCTGCCTCCACCCTTCCTCGTGGTAGGTCCACAAGCTCCACATTTCCACCGACGCTCGCATTTCAGCGAGGTCGTTGGCCCAGCCCAGTTGGCCGGTACCGGCGGCCGAATGTCATCAACAACTCCATGCGCTCGGTGCCGAGCCCGCCGCTCACGGGTCATTTCCATACAGACAGGCGGGCCGGCGGTGCCGAGGTGACGCCAGAAACGTCCGTAATCCGGCCGAGACCGAATCACAAATACGCGCCGGGCTCAATCGGCGCCGCCGTGATTGGATTAGGTGGTGGGCCGGGCCGGGCCGGCCGCGCCGGAGGCAGACGGCCGCGCGGCGCGGCGGGGAGCGTGGGCGCCGGGCCGGCCGCACGCTTCGGCCCCGGTTATGAACTGTCGGGCTTAAACGCGGCTGGTGCTGGCGAAGACGTTGAAATTAGAAGGTGCGTGGATCTTGAAAATGAAGAACCGAGGCAGCCGGAAGGATCCGCTGGAGCCAGACGGAGATGAAAAGACGCGCGAAGCGTTTGGATGCTATGTTCCTACTTTAACCAAGCCAACAAGCGTCAATCATCAGGCTACCGGGTTAAGTGAGGTTTCTGAAGAGAATGTTAACTTGCGTAACCACAGTTTAGCTGGCCTCAAGTTCTACCGAAACCAGACTACGCAGCTCGGGGCGCACGTCTACTGTGCGGTGGCGAATGCTGATAACAGGGACAAACCTTCTATGTCCAGACTAAAGGAGAGCTGCGCTTTGCCGCGGCTGTTCTCCGCCACGCAGCTGAAGAAGCCTGAGTCCGGTGGCACCGCTTCCAGGAGTCGTAGAGTAGAACGAGAGACGTTCCGCGCTCCGGTCCAGTGGCGAATGTGCAGTCTGAAGAAAATTGAATGTCATCTGGCGCTCGTAGCCGAAGACGCCCGCGTCACAGAAGCCAAATAAATTGCCCGATGGCTTCCCACGCTTGCTCTGAAGTGGAGGACGATCATACGGTATTCAAATCCGACCGCTGGGAGAGAGGAGGGGGGGGGGGGGAGGGTAGCGTTCGGCCGCCAGCACTGGACGGTCGACGCCAGAGCCAGCAGGTCTCATCATTTCCCCCGTCGCCAGCAGGCTTAGAATCCGGCGGCTGTCCACGCTCGGCAGTAATCAAGGACCTGTGTGACATCTTTGTGGCGTCTGGTCTCAGGGGGATACATCACGTTGACAGATATGACTTTAAAGTCGCTTCCCTGAGAGGATTCTACATCCACAGGATTAAGGTTTGTTGGGCGAAGACGCTGCTATTCACGGCATTGTCTATCTGCAGTGAATTGTCGTGCCGCTCATAATTAAAATTTGCGAAGTCCGATGGTGGAATAAGCATTTATTCTATGTAGACTTTTGTACCCGGGCACTGCTTGGCTCAGGGAATTCCTGATGACATATTCGCATATCGCATATCGATGACATATCCAGGTACAGTTCGGTGCAGCAGCAGCATACCATGCTTGCGACGACGTACCGCACGTTCTCTTGGAGTAGCTGGTTCTGGCGGAACCACTGGAGGGTCATGGGCTCGTCCCCACTCGGGTCACAGGTCAAGGTCACGTTCTGACCTTCCCTGACGCGGACCTGGCGTGCTGGCGTGTTGAAAGACGGGAGAGCTGAAGGACGGAGACCCGGTCAGGCGTGCCAGCTATTACCCAAGTCTGGAGTTTGGCCAACGTTTGCTTGTCCAAGCATGGAAGAAATTATGAGTAACGATCAGTGCAACGTTTTAATAGCATTTTCAGTTGACTTTAATAACTTTTAGTTAATGTCCTTAATGCAAGAGCCCAATGAGTGCATGACGGCAGCGTTAACAGGCTGCCAAGATAAGTTGGAAGTTTGTGGTCAGCGTAACAGTTGATGCCTCCGTAAAAAGTCCAGTAAAACGCTACACTTAACTCTAAGTAGCCCAACGATCTCTACCGGAGTTGAAGCTTACAAAGACACACAGCCAGTACAAGATCAACATCGAACTCTACCGCGGCAATCGTGCCTTGAACGTCTCCAGGCATCTGCGCTGCCGAGATGGAATCAACAACTCCGTTCCATTCGGCTGATTTACAAATGATCTGATATCTCATTAACAGTCCTGCCGAACTATATTGGTACTTATTCTGTAGTGACTGTCCAGCTAGTGAGTCCTAACGTCCGTAAATGAGTTAATCTAAGACATATTTCAAGCCAATTGTTTGCATTTTGTACTGGATGGCTGCCGCGCGCTGCAGTGTAATCCTGAGTTATCCTAGATATGATTAAACAGACCTGTATTCAATTGAGCGGTGTTGTTTTAAAACTGTGCTTAAGTATAATACAACTCATTTCACGAACATGTGGGTGTTGACCAAATTATTAAGTATAGCCATTATAAGTATAATTAAGTATAAGCCGTTTGAAAACAATTTATGACTAGTTCTTTAGATATATAGAATAATATATAGAAGATATACAGAATAGATTAGATCTTTATTCTAATAATACAAATCATATTAATGATTAAATCATATGATAACTAATTCGCCACAATAAGGTGAGGTGCAAACATAATACATCTGTACTTCAGGCGCCCGTTATGCCTTATATCCACCAACATCCCACCACAAGCTCACTTTCCTCATCGCTGGAAACCCGCTGGAACGTTCCAGCCCATTCCTCTACACCGTCTCGTTTTCTCCGCTTCCCTTGTTATTTGTGCACTCCATCCTCTGCAAACTCACATTCACTGCACACGGAAAAGGAGTGCAACATAATCAAAGACGCAAGAAGAGACAGCCGAATCAAACTTTTCCAGCCAGCGGCACATCGCCGCGGGCTCATTCAGCGCAAATGAAGCCGTCTCCCGGGGGATATGCGACATAGCGGCGAGCCGACGGCCGCCCGGCAGGCGGGGTCTTCTGCAGAGCACATTCAGTCGGCGGCCGTCCGGACCCGGACCTGGATCCGTCTCGGACCGCACTGGGGTGAACTGGAGTAAACTGGATCACACTAGACCGGACCGGCTCGAACCGAACCAAACTGGATCAGATCAACTGGAATCGGACCGGACCGGACCGGATTAGAGTCGGAATTGGACTGGCTGGTATTGGATCGGATCGGGTCAGACTGGATGATGTGGTATGGGACGGGCTGGAATGGTATGGCATGGGACAGGCTGGGATGGTCTGGGACGGGCTGGGATGCGATGTTGCTGGACGGCGAGGGATAGGATGGTATGGGACGGGCTGGCATGCGGTGGCGCGAGACAGTGCGGGACGGAATGGTATGGGACGGGATGGGACGCAATGGTATGTGACGAGCTGGGATGGGATCGGATGAGACAAGATAGTATCGGACGTGCCCGGATGCACCGGATGACATCGGACGGGCCCGGATGCACCGGATGACATCGGACGGACCTGGATGCACCGGATGGTATCGGACGAGCCCGGATGCACCGGATGACATCGGACGGGCCCGGACGCACCGGATGACAACGGACGGGCGCGGATGCACCGGATGACATCGGACAGGCCGGGATGCACCGGATGACATCGGACGGGCCCGGATGAGATTTGATCGGACCGCCTTATCCCGAGTGGGCCGGACCAGCCGAGCTGAATCGACTCCGACTGGCGCACGCCATCTGGTGTCGATCAAGATTGCAACAACAAAGACGTCGCGCGTTCTGGCTGCTGTGAATGGTCGCCCCGGGCGGTGAGCCGGCCGGCCGGCGGCAGATAACGCTCACAGCCGGCGCTGTTTTTACCACTGGAACAGACAGCCGCCCTGTTGTTGTTCGTGCTGGGGGCGCGAAGGGGGGGGGGGGGGGGCGGGCGGAGCGGCCGGCACGCAGTGCGTGTAACTCCTGGCACAGGTCGCAAGGGATCCACTAGAGGTCCGCTAGGTGGTTTAGAGCTGGTTCAGGGCAGTGTGATGCCAGCTGCGAGGCGTCTCTCGTCTAGGAGACGGCTGCCTGCGTCCGGTCGGGTGGGGGCGGGTGGGGGGGGGGGGGGGAGCGTACGTCCCTGTGATTGAATGTCAGGACGCTCGGGAATGGTGGCCAAATGGCTGGTCGGATCACAGCCGCTGAGTATGCGCGGCGTACAACTGCTTCTCTCCTCATGCCAGTATAAAGCAGATCGGCTATCCCATCCGGAGCGTTGCTACAAAGCCGGCGCACTCAGTCACCGGGTGGGCTCCGCGTGCTGGCCTTCACGAAGTGCATCTGTTTCCCGTCTGTTGTTGTCGGAAGGAAATGCAGTCGTCCGGCTCTGAGATATTCCAGTCCGCCTATTTCCGCGGGCTGGCAGTGGGACGGCAAGGACTCTCAGGAAAACTGAGCGCTTCACTGTCTCAACACGACCGTGCGCTCCTGGTCCGTCCAGCCGCCCAAGCGCTCACTGATAAGCTTTTTGTACTAGATAATTGTGTTTTCGCCGCTACTGTTCTAGCTACGAGGGTGAGACAATGGGCTCTTCGTTGGGTTCTCTCCTGTATGCTACCATAAGGCAACAGTTTCTTCATGTACACCGTGAAAAGAGAGGACATTATAAAATGAGCACTCTTAGCTTTTTGGTGTTGCGGGTAGAGGGCGGGGCGAATATATGTGATCGACCCAAACGAATCATGCGTCGCCCCTTTAATGACCGCGAGCTTTATGGATGACGCAGTATCCTAGCAACCGTAGACAACTTCTCTTTCCAAACCCCCGGGTTATGAAGACCCGGCAGAATATCCTTCGCAAACTTTCGACCCTTCTCTAGAAGCGACACTTGTTTTCCCTCAAGCCAGCCCATCCCCATCGCGTGACGTGGCAGCAGCACGACAGGACCGGCAGTGGCCGGGGCGGTCCACGCAGCCGGCCAGCGGCGCTCCTACCGAACACGTCGAGGCGGGGCATCACGCTGAGTCCGACACCCACGCCGTTGGAGACCTCGCAGAGATAGGCGCCCTCATGGGCCGCTGTGATGGCGCCGATGGCCAGAGAGCCGTTCTTCAGCACCGCCAGGCCTGCGACGGCGGCGGCGGCCAGCTCGAACCCGCTCGCGTCTGGCGCCGGAGGGCAGCCGGTGTTAGTCGGGTCAGGGCCGGGTCACACGCGCTGGCATCCCGTCCAGCAGTGCTGCCGGTCAGCCCAGCTCTGCGCACATTTCACGAAAGGAGGGAGCCAAGAGAGTGTGTGGAGCGGGGGGGTGGGGGGGGGGGGGTTGGGGGGCGATTAGGTGCAAAATATCTCTGCGGTCCCGAATGAGATGACATCACGATTCATGGCCAGCAGTTGCATAGAGCCATATGTTCCCGCGCACTAGCACCATAGATTACACCTTACAGGAAGAAATTAACCAAGCCAATAATCACCCGTTCTACACCCGTTGGAATCGAATCTGCATTACATTTGCATCTCAAATTGTTTTGACTCCCTGAAATCACGTAACCAAATCACATAAACTCAATACAAATACAAATTGGCCAGAACGCCATGACGGAACAGCGAAACGACAGTGTAATAAACAGTCCAGAAAACTTTCAACAGAACCAATTAAACGATGTGGCACACGGTCGGATCATCCGCTGTTTTTGCATGAAACGTAACAGCCACACAGACGTAATTGAAATAGCACAGGGCAGTTTTAATAAACTCTGGAAGCCAGGAAGCTGGGCGTACGGTGCCTGATATATTGAGGCGCGTGTCTTCATCAAAGGAGGCCAACTGGCGAGCGACGAGGCTTGTGCAGGATCGGAAAAGCAATATCCCAAAGACAATGCACGCCGCCGACGGACGCAGCGCTCTCTTCCGTACGAGAGCCGGATGAAACTGCCACAAACGCACCGACAGACCTACCTTTTTTCTTCCACTTGATCTCGGGAACCGGAAAGCCTTCAGCTGCGCAGGGCATCAAAACAGCTGATCCCAGAGATGCGGCCACATCCTGGGGCTTCTCGATCCACCGCGGCGGCACTGCAATGTGATCAGCGTCAAGAGCTGTGGAACGGCAGGCCGCGAACCTGTTGATGTAGTGCTGCAGACGGTCGATCCGATATCTAGAGCTTGGCATGTGTCAAAGTCAGCTCATAATAACATTCTCAGACGACATGGCGCCCACCCTGGCACTCTGCTGTGCCCCAAGTAATCCTAACGAACAATTTGAAATAAAAAGCAGGAATCCTGAAAATGATGCATGGAGGTAGGGCACACGGTCGGTAAAGCAGGACTTTTGGTTGGTCTTGGGCGGAGCCACGCTGTTGTTGAAGGCCGAGAAATCTTCGCAATACGCAACTACCGTACTTCAAATACCCAATCGCCGCTGGCCCTTGGAAAACTCGTACTTGCATGAGGAGGTTGTTATAAAAGCTTACGGTGGCGCAATGATGGTTTGAAAAGCTTCCGTTTAGTCCGTTGTGAGATGTTTTGATGCCAAGGCTTGATATGTTCCTTTTCAGTGAGCTAACGGCACATGCGACAGCAGTGGCATGTGACACACAGGTCCCGGTCAGATGTTAATGTTAGCACATTTAAAACACAGCATGGAGCTGTTGCACGAAGTCGTCTCTTTCGAACAGCAGACTTTTACTTGCGTGACTTGGCCGGTTACACTAGGCCGAGAACACCCCAAATCACGCGTCGTCCCTTCCGTTCGCGCGAGCCGCGCACCGCCCCTGGCACTCTGCTGTGCCGCCGAACACCGATGAAGCGCGGAGACGCCTCCGCACGTCCAGCCGGGACGGGTATGTTCCGGCCAACGTGGCGACCCGGATAGCCTTTTATTTGTTAATGGGCTTCCGGTGCGGCCCTCTCCCAAATGCTAAACAGTTCCAACTCCAGGACTTTCGGAAACGGCTTTGCCATTTGCACACTCCGGATAACTCGGGGAAGAAACAGTGATTACGCCTTACGTCCGCAGCGTCTAGCAATCTGTGATTTCGTTGCTGTAGTTCACGCCGAGCCCTGCTACAGGAGCGTAAGGTTTCTACATTGTCCTATCATTAAGAAACATAGGCATAAAAACATATTACATGACTATTGACCGCCAGTTTGTTTTGTATTAGGTTATTGTGCTCACAAGGAACTTCAACATATCCTGAGGTACTGGTTAAACGGCGTTATGGAACAAATATGGGTAACGTTGTCGTGCGCATGTAATTTATATATATATATATATATATATATATATATATATATATATATATATATATATATATATATATATATATATATATATATATATACATGTAAACCAGCATTCATATTTTGACTGTATAATCATGGTATCTCCTGTTATATTAGGGCCAATTATTGTCAACATCATAAATCTAAGCCCATACTGCTAGAAAAACAGGAACCCAAGGTCTTCCATGCTTATATCAGCAGAACAGTTCCCGTCGTGTTCCCATAAGCAGTCACTTCACCACGTTCGTTGCCGTCCCCGTCTCTCACACTGCCGTCGGCGACGGATCTAGTGACCCACCAGACGAGCCCCACACTATGCGGTAGACGTAGCCTCGCACCGCCAGGAAAACCACCTGCCCTGCAGTCGCACACTGGGCCAGATCGAACATGAATCTGTTTGAATAAGGAAGTCAAGACTTGTTTTTGCAGCGAGCACTGTTTTGGATTTGAAAATAAACGGCGCAATCGATAGTCATTTTTTTGGGCTTCGATTATGTTTTGCTGGTGAAAATTTCCCCTAAGTTGACCGATGCCGTGACGTTAAAAACGACCTTTAAGCTGTATCACATACTAGTTATATTGATGCATATCTACGATCATAGTGATCACTTGATGTAAATAAGTCATCGTCAGAATTTGTGTTTCATCTGCTTGTATGAGTCACTGCAAAAAACATGGCAAAAAAAGCTTTGACGAGAAACTACCAGAGGGTGTATGTAACCAGCCTCCGCTTTTCTTGCGCAGTTTATAATTTGCCTGGATTTCTTGTAGCTGGGATGGAGAAAGGGCTGAATAATTGGACTTGGAGCATGAGACAACGATACAGTTTATGAAATTGCATCATCCAAATGATCCGTTGCACTATCAGCGGATTTGGAAGAGCCTGTCCGGCCGTGCGCCGACGCCTTCTCATCATAAACCCGCAGCTCTGTCATGTAAGTGGTGATGCACACGGAGTTCTCGGCAGCTTCTCACCGTTAACCCGCAGCTCTGCCGTGTAGGTGGTGACGCACACGGAGTTTTCGGCGCTTTCTCACCATAAACCCGCAGCTCTGCCGTGTAGGTGGTGGCGCACACGGAGTTCTCGGCGCTTTCTCACCATAAACCCGCAGCTCTGCCGTGTAGGTGGTGGCGCACACGGAGTTCTCGGCGCTTTCTCACCATAAACCTGCAGCTCTGCTGTGTAGGTGATGACGCACACGGAGTTCTCGGTGCCTTCTCACCGTAAACCTGCAGCTCTGCCGTGTAGGTGGTGACGCACACGGAGTTCTCGGCGGCTTCTCACCGTTAACTCTCAGCTCTGCCGTGTAGGTGGTGACGCACACGGAGTTCTCGGCGGCTTCTCACCGTTAACTCTCAGATCTGTCGTGTAGGTAGTGACGCGAGCAGCGCTCTTGGCGCCTTCTCACCGTTAACCCGCAGCTCTGCCGTGTAGGTGGTGACGCATGCGGAGTTCTCGGCGGCTTCTCACCGTTAACTCTCAGCTCTGCCGTGTAGGTGGTGACGCGCGTGGCGTTCTCGGCGCCTTCTCACCGTTAACCCGCAGCTCTGCCGTGTAGGTGGTGACGCATACGGAGTTCTCGGCGGCTTCTCACCGTTAACTCTCAGCTCTGCCGTGTAGGTGGTGACGCGCGTGGCGTTCTCGGCGCCTTCTCACCGTTAACCCGCAGCTCTGCCGTGTAGGTGGTGACGCGCGCGGCATTCTCGGCGCGGCACGTGTAGTTGCCAGCGTGGCGTACGGCCACGCGCTCAATGAAGAGGCTGCTGCTGTAGCGGTCGGTGGCGCGCTGCTCCACCTCAGGGTCGGTCAGTGGCCGGCCGTCGCGCAGCCATGTCAGCGTCAGCGGGGTGTCTCCTCGCTTCACGAAGCAGAGAACCTGCACTCTCTCGCCGGTCGAGTAGTTGCCCACCATGAACGGCCGGATAGACGGCGGCACTGCGGGGGACGGGGGGAGAGAGGCGGTCACTCGAGCTACCTGCCGTCGGGGTGGGGAGAAGGTAATAAGTCCAGGGAAGATCCGATACGTGAAGATCTCTCTGAGAATACTTTTAGGAGAAGCGTGTGGGCAAAAGAAATATGTTCGCGTAGTGCTCTTCTCCTTATGTTTAAATGTGCCCCTGATTTTTAAACATTTCACTTTCTAAAGAAAGCATCTCAATCATGTCCAGAAACGGAAATGTTTTTGATGAGTTGACGATATCTCATGTCTCTAACTGTTTACCCACATCACTTGATGATATCGGCATTGGATAATTTCCGAAGCGGCCATGTAATACAAGAAATAAAAAGTGGACAAGCAGCCAGCTTACACTAGCTGGTGCAAAATTGCTAGACAATGCTTTCATGCATCTTGAACGACAACTTCTTTAAACCAGCCTTGCGCGGGGCTAATAGGACGCTCGGAGCATTGCCTCCCCTCCCAGGTCGGTAGCGTGAGTTCGCACCACAATGCAAAACGCATCCTGCGCGCGGGTGAACAACACAAACAGCTGCTGGGTAGCTGTAAATTGGATCACGCCACGGCTATTCGGTACTACATCATTCAACCCAGTGTGTTGTAATTGGTTGCGCTGCAGCCTTGTGCTTACAAATGGCGAAGGTCTTCACAAATATCAATTTGACTGTTCTCATCAACCATCATTCCTTTTCCGTGTGTTTTGAACAAAGCAAAGCACACACAAGGGCGCTCTTGTCGCTGGAAACGTTGACCAATATGCTCCCTAAATTCCAAATGAATGGGTTAGCACTAAGAAGTCTTCTGACTTTCAGTTGGTACTTTGATTACCTAACCGATGTGTGGTGTAAATTTAAACGATTCTTTAGGCGCGGCTCTGCTGATTCTAGTTTGACAACTGTTGTCCGATCTCAAGAACAAGCAAGTCCGTGCGTGAAGGTATGCGTCCCACAATGTTACAAACTCAAGCTTCTAAAAGCATTCAAAAGATTCTATGAATTCCGTAGATTTTACGGATTCTATAGACTCTATGGATTCTATAGATTCCATATGTTCTACAGAATCTGCGACAGTTCCTATTAGCAAACTGTCGCAAAAACATGTCCACTTGTCCGCAATTTTGCGACAGTTCATGTCGTCGAACTGTCGCATAAACATGTCCACTTGTCATCATCACCACAACGAAACATATGGGGAACATTGAGGCACTTATGCGATGCGCTCTTGCCTGGTTAGCCTTTAAGTACGCATCCGTTGTGCACCGCTTTCTTGAAATGACCCGGTAGAAACGGAGGCCGCTCCACACAATAATACCGACCGTTTTGGTCCCTTTCAGTGACCTTCTAACTCAATTTTAACACGCAGTAACATAAAACCATATAAACAGAGTGCGTCTAGAAAGGTACTATGCACGGCCAGCACAATGCCAGTACAGATGGAAAGTCAAAAAAAAATGTGAGCGGCAAATTCCTTATCCCTTAGCTACTTCCTGTGGCATTATCGAACAGCCCCTGCAGGGTATGCTGCCCCGCAGTACACCTGCGAGAACCATGCGTGTCATGCAGAGAGCACAGCTGACATTCTACGCACCACCCCACCGGCCGTGCCCCTCCAGCCGTCACGTACCCAGCACCTGCAGGTTGACCCGGCCGGTGGCAGTGAGTTGCCGGTCGCCGCGGGCGGTGCAGTGGTACTGCCCGCCGCCGCCCTGCCTCTGCACGTGGTCGAGGCGCAGCGTGCCGTTGGCGAGCACAGTCTGATGCCGGTCCGCCGGCAGCGTCTGCCCGTCTGGAAGCGAAGACGCGGTCAGACGTGTCCAGATTAGACGTAAGTTCGGCGGAGCTGCCGTGGAGAGGAAACGGAGCTGATCCGGAGTTGTCTGACTGTGATGTCGACCGTGGAGAGGAAACGGAGCTGATCCGGAGTTGTCTGACTGTGATGTCGACCTGCCGTGGAGAGGAAACGGAGCTGATCCGGAGTTGTCTGACTGCGATGTCGACCGTGACCGGTCGCGCCGAGTAATTAATGGTTCGCCGCAGGTCGAACGCGGCGGTCCACGGAGCGATGGTACGCACGGAGCGATGGCACGCGGTTACTGCCTGGAGATACCGCTGACGTGGGCTGCTGTGCAAAGAAAAATCCTTAGATACCAAAAATCTGCTTTGGAAAATACATTTCAGTAAAATGAGGTATTTTGGATTGGTTAATGATGGTGTGACGAAGGCATCGTAATAAGCAGCTCGCACTGCTGCTTCTGCTCACTTCAAGATTGCGCTGCTCATGCGTGAAATAGTTGGCGTGGTATTCGTTGCATCTCTCGGCTGGGCTCCTTTCACAAAGTCAATTAAGCAGCCTGCGCATCTGAGTTGTGCCTTGCAATTGCACGCACCAGAACCCGGCGCAATTTCTTTCCCGTACCCTTGTCCTTTGCCAAGATGCAACTTGAGAGTTTAAACGGAGTATGTTTACCTCTACTATACATCAAAAGCTAAACCAAGGGCCATTCAGTGACAGGAGTATGCGATGTGATTTATAAGCGTGCAGTGTCTCAGGTCGGACGTTACTCTGGCCCACGTCTATCATAACACTTGCGGTTTCGCTTTTTGTAGCGCCAAGCCGAGTGTGCCTTTAGCGAGAGGGTTAATAAGATAAAATATGAAGCATGACAGTGTAGGACCTTTCACTATTGCAAATGCATTTTTACCATGCCTAAGGACGTACATAATACCCAGGTGGACTTTTCCTACCGGCGAGGACATAAGCAAAAACACAATGCGATGGACGTCATTTTATGCCTTGATCCACGTCGCATGTGCGTTTGTTAGCAAGAGCATGTCATTTTCGCGGCAACCATATCACAGCAGGAGGTCATGAGTTTTATATATTTGCCAGCTACACAACATGTCAAGTTGTAATAAGTAGTCGTTTGGTCCGCCGCCAGTGTTCGGCACGCACCCATGGGCAGATGAGGGGCCGTACAGTCCCCGCATGGCTGGCACGCAGCTCCACCGGCAGCCCCGAAGCCCGCCACCCGCCCAAGGGCGTCTTTTAATGTGTGCGTGCCTCGCACGTGTACTGGCA
Source organism: Pollicipes pollicipes (assembly GCF_011947565.3). NCBI lineage: Eukaryota > Metazoa > Arthropoda > Thecostraca > Pollicipedomorpha > Pollicipedidae > Pollicipes > Pollicipes pollicipes. The sequence goes on along the minus strand of NW_023596297.1, from coordinate 31,785,914 downwards.
CTTTTCCTCATCTGCCCTAACGGGTGCCGCTTCCGGCGTGAGGAGTCGCCACACCTGCGGAGTCACCAGGTCAACACCCGCCATCCTAGGGGTGGCGCCCCAGCCGCGCGGCAGCCGTGTGCTCAGCGGCCATGCGCACGACAGATTCCAGCACGAGCATGCAGGCGTTCGCCCATTCGCGCGCGCGCTCGCGCAGTTCAAGCTAAATCACGTCTCCTTTGCCGGAATTGACGAGAAACTTTACTGTTCCAGTCACCCAAAAAAGAACGGTTCGTCTTTGCCAGAGGAGGTTCGCAGCGAACCACATATTGTTGCACCGAAACTGTCGGGAGCCTGAAGCTGAGTAAGCAGGAGCTTGGTGGGAGCCAGGCGAGGCGCGCAGTCTCGAACCAAGCCCGAGACGGCGACAGCCCCACCATCCCGGCAAAACAAACCGCTCCAGGCGTTGACTGAAGCGGTGCGTCAGAACTGAGACAGGGCTCAAGGTGATCAATACCACCGCACCTGGCCGCGGCATAATTTGCATTGCCGTGCTCTTTTTACCGGGTCGACTCGTCGGTACGTTGCGAAGTATCCGCCGCGCTCATCACCCATCGCGAGGGATAGAGGAGTTCCGCTAGACTTAGAAAAACTCTATGTCGCAATCCGGCTTTACCGATTCTTAGCGTTATCGGCACGCCGCAGGCTCAACAACGCAGTGCGGGTGCAAGGAAACTGGCAACAGAGAGACGATAGATACCTTGATCAATAGGTCTTTAATACTTCGATGCCGACACGCACCCTAAAGCAAGATACTGAGGGCCGTTGTGCACGGCAGTCATATGTCGGACTATTGTCCTATTATTGAGATCTCGCGACGGTGTTTTCGTGTTCTGAGCCGTGGCGCTATCTGCCCGGGAGACTTTTACGATGGACTTTTTAAGAAGTGTTCCCCTGTGATGTCGCAACGCATCATCCGGCACCCATCACACAGCCTCCATCTGACGGAGCCAACTGGGACGCCGCAAAATATCGCCATGCGCAGACGGCATTAGCAGTTAAATGGGGCCATCATCCACTATCTGGACCTGCCCCCAGGGCGCCATGTCCATTGGCAAATGTCGCAGGTCGGGCGGCGATACTGGGCGGGGCGGGGCGGCGCCGTGCCCTCGGGGCATATCTGTGACGGACGCCGCGGCGCCGGGGTCATCGCGGCGGCCGGCCAGCCAATCCCAGCCAGGGTCGGCGGGTCGGCGGGCCCCGGCGGCCGGCCGTGGCAATGATGGCCCGTCCCGCTGATAGCGCGCAATTCTTCACGCGCCCGGGCGGACCGAGCTGGCGGGAGGGCCTGGGCTCTCACTGCGAGGACATTACCGCTGCTCGGGGTTCAGGTC
>NW_023596297.1:31762682-31784189 GCF_011947565.3 Pollicipes pollicipes | reverse complement strand
GATAGTCCAGTTCTTAAAGATGCTTTTCAAAAGAGCAAATCGTACTGCATGCTTCATGGTGCTAGGGATGGGATTTTGAAATAAATCAAAAGGATGTTGGAAGAAAAAGAGCGTTTGCCCGGAGAATGTGTGATAAGCCAAATTATAGCCTTGTGCTGCACTCGATCGTACTCACAATGTATGGGAATTAGCCGCGCCCATCCGGACCACGCTACAATATTGTAAAACTGATCTCACGTTTTGCAAATACTCTGCCATCACTGCGCTTCGGTTGTTATTTTGACGTGCTAGTACCGACTTGGAAGGTTAGAGTAAGGAAACCAAGTGTTCGTTGCCTTTACTGAACGTGTCAGAGACATGTGACACGAAGGTTATTTTGGTATCCTGCGTTGCCCCAGGGTCTCGAAGTTTACACACATGTTCAAAACCCATTTCTATTGATTAAATACTCGTATGGACGGGGCATATCTGAGGGTCGTCGTGGATGTTTTACAGTTTACAGGGTGAGGCTCAGCCCCCATCTGATCGATCACGCCACCATTGATCGAGATCAATCTACAGCAGCAGGCCATCAGACGGGGACGTACTTTTGCGGGTAATTTTAACGTCAGAGCATAAAATAGAGCCAGATGCAATGGCGCACTAAATCGTTAATCAACAATGAAAAGGAGGGGGTCAAGGGTGATCTTGCGGCACGTCGGAGCCCCCAGTTTCCAATCGGAATTTTTTTCCGTTTTGGCGATAACTCTCTGGCGCCTGCCGGACAGACACAAGACACACCACTGATGTGCACGGTACCTCAGATGGTATGAGTGTCTTAGCTTGTGCCTTGGGAACTTATGGTTAACGCCCTGAAAGCACCGAATAATCAGTGTAAATAACATCCGTCTTTTCCGTCCGACATGGCCTCCCAGGCCGACTTCAGGTAAACACATAACTTCGTGCTGCACGAACGCCTAGGAATGAAACCATGCGAATGAAACCATGCAGCTCCACCTCATCAACTTATATGCCCACTTATTCTCCGCATCGCTTGTAGAGGCCGTGTCCAACCACATCTGGAGGCCGCGCCCTAACCACAGCGCAGAGCCGTCACTCCTGCCATCCGGCTGTCAGTGTTCCTGGGCGACCCCAGCCCGCCCTCATAAGTAACATCACAATTTACCTGACCACCCCGCTCGCGCCTGACGCGCCTGAGCGACGCATTAAGCCCAGATAGACCCAGCCCGGTGCGGTCCGGAGGGCGACTGCCTACACACGAGCTACCGACGGCGCCCGTGCCCTGATTCGGACCGCCCGTTCCAGGTCAGGTCAGGAGCGGTTAGTACAGACGGCGGGCGCGCTGTGTCCTGATTTGGACCGCCCGCTCCAGTCAGGTCACGAGCGGCCAATACGGGGGGACGGGCGCGCGTGCCCTGATCCGGACCGCCCGCTCGGTCAGGTCACGAGCGGCCAATACGGGCCGACGGCGCGCGTGCCCTGGTTCAGACCGCCCGCTCCAGGTCGGGTCAGGAGCGGGCAATACAGGCCGGTGGGCGCCCGTGCCGCCCGCCGCGGCACGTCTGCGATGGACAGGCGCAATCGGCCGTGGAGCCGACCGCCGCCGACGCGTATTGATAGAGCCGTGTGAAGCAACGACGGCCTTTTTCTGACGCGCGGCTGGCAGGCGGGTCACATACCGAGCGTCACGCCAAGAGACTCATGGGAGGTCTCAGCGGAGCGCTCGGGTTCTCAGAGATCGACGACAGGACTCTTCCAAGCTTGTCGATGGTATCCGACGTGGATGACCTCGAGCGCGTCTTTTCAGAAAGTTGTTTGGAGGTGGAACACGTTGCGTTGTACTGCTCTTTCACTTATATCTGGCCTTTGATTTGCATAAGAACGTAAGAGTCAATATTCAGCTAGGCCGGGCGCCAGGCACGTCAATATTCAGGCCCTACGCCGTTATATTATCATGAATGAGGTACGAGGTGCCTAAGAAACGTAATCAAACTCTCCTGTTGATAGAATAGTCGTTTCGTCGGGATTGTCGTGAATTTGTGACATTTTTTTAGTCTGGGCCATCGCTGAAGTAGCCATGGTCGTGACTTGATCATCCTGATATGATTGTATGCGTGTTCGTAACAGCTTAAGCCATGCAAGTACCATCTAGCGGCCGAGTAGAAAATGCGTTCAGACCTGTGACAGACTGGTATGTTTGAAAAAAGTTTTTTTTTTTGCTTTTTCGGGCAATATTTTCGTACACATGGCCCTCAAACTCGCTATTCAGGACGATGTCGTGAGTTCATAGATCACACGCATTATAATTGGAATGCAAAGCACTAATATACGGAGGTAGTCCGACTTCCCGTGTGGAAATTTTCATGAGTTTGGGGCTTCTCTAGCGTTTTGTTAACTTTGATGTGACGCTTACGGTATGGTGCAAAATGTTAACCTCAAATTCGATTCGACCCACATTTTTTTCATCTTACATCTACCTTACTATCTACTACCTTACATCAACGCCTGAGATTTGTAGGTTTACAGAGCATCTCCCGGTTTCTCGTTTACGAGAAAATGGGACAACAAAATTCCGAGCGGACCACCAACACGAGCGTCAAGTTACTCGAAGTACATCATGAGTTTCATGGCTGAAGCCAGCTGTGTTGCTTGCTGACACTCTGTGTGACACTCAAGCTGTGTCTGTCCCAGTTTCAGCGGGGCCGCAGTTTGCCGGCCAGTGACGAGTACGACTCGCCCGAGGTCGAATCCGACTCGGCCAGCGACCCGGGACTGGTGCGGTCCTCGTCCCTGCACCGCGGCCAGCGCTCCTTCCACAGAGGTAACCGCCGACGCCGTGCGAGTGAGCTCCGCAAGAAGCCGGCCGGCCATGTCGCCCCGTCCCCGGCCGCTGCTCCACAACTGACATGAATGCGGCCCGCGCTTCTCAAGCCGCTTGGAACGATCGCCATTTGTTTGCTCGTTTTGCCCGCATTCCGCCGCGTCTGTGCGCCGGCCGGTGCCCGCGGCTCGCTGCATGCCTGCTGGCAGCAGAGGTTTCGCCATGTCTGAAAGTGCGCTGCGCCCGGCTAGATGTGCGCACTCTGAACGGGATGGCCTTTCGAACGGCCGACGAAATCGTCCAGGTAGCGACGGACGCCCTGTTCCGATTCACCACGTGAAAGTCACGGAGTTAATGAGACAGGGTTGAGAGCACCCGGCCGGTCGGGCATGCGCCACCACAATGGTCCAGTTTTTGTCGGGGATTGCTCGGTTTACGACATTATGACTGTGAGGTTATTAACTGGCTCGCCGGCTTGGGGGTGAGCGCAGATGCTATACGACTGGCTGCTATGCGTCTGTTTTTATTCTCGCAAGGCAGTAAAAGATGCCCGGACTGACGGTTGTAGAAATACCGCAGTGCGGCATCTGTTGCAGCATCACCAAGTAAATCTGAGTGCCTTTTAACTACCACCGATCGCTATAAGGTATTATTAAGTTAATGACTTGTCGTGAAAGCGTCCAAACGCTCATGTATGTGGGTACACATTACAGTGCCTAGTAATTGTGTCAAAAAGCGATTAGCCCATTCCTTACAGCGTTATTGTCCACTGGGTTTGAAATATGATGATTTTTATTAAAGTGATCACGAACAGGACGGGTTGTGTACCGAGTACAGTTGTTTTTGGGCATATGGCCTTTTCCGTGTTTCGAAATGGTGTGGCAAGTCAGGAGAAGTTGTGGAACACCTCGAACAAATTGATTCCTTAGTTAAGGATCGGCTGAAAGATCACACATGAGCTCTGTATTATACCAACAGTTACGAAATTTTACGTTCGAATTTTAACCTAAAAGGGAGCAAACCACACCCTTTCCATATATACAAGACGTTCTATTTGTAAATGGACCACAGGCATTTAACTCATTATGTCTTCCTGCACTAACAAGCACAAAGTCGTCTGGACAACGCTGCACCATAGCTAATTACCCGTAACTTATAAAACAATGCACGATTCTATGCTTACGATACTCGCACGGCAAAGCTCGAGAGGCTTTTCCAGAAGATAGCTGGATTTTGCCGCTGCTAATGCTTAGATTGGCTGCTTTCGGAATTCCGACAGAGTCTCTGACATCCGTTGCAGACACCGCAACCTCCGTGGCTAAGATAGAGGGCATTGAAGCGATATTGCAGGGGAACTGTGTGATACCCATGATACTTTCTTTTTGCTCTGATGGAGCTGAGTATTGTTCCTACCTGCTGGTAAGTTGATGGTCGTTTAAATTGCCGCGGTTATTAAAATGTCAGTTTTACGCAGATGTGATGCTGGTCAGTTTGCGGAACATCAATCCAGGCATGTGGTCAGGAAGTCCCCTCGGGAGAAGGAAAATGTTCCCCGAACAACTGCAAACGTAGACAGATTTCTTGTGCCCAGGATCTACTGTAAGCCTTTTGGCCCAGGGAAGGGGGTGGGGGGGGGGGGGGGGGGTCCAGATCCCCTTCGCCACGTCCATGTAATACTGTGGTGTCTGTGGAGAATCTCCCACGTGTCAGGGAATGCCTGAGTCCTGATTTGCGATGGCATCTGTAGGGCTTCAGTCTGGGAAAGTTTGCAGAACCCCTGAACAATTTGTAGATATTGGTTAGACACAAGTTGCTTTTGAAGCTGCTTTAAAGGTTCCATTACGAAACCGCATAGTGAATAGACAATGTCACAGCTTACAAATATAACTCTGCCAATTGTCATCTTAACCTGGCTTCACTTGTTATCTATTTCACAAAGGTGACACAACCTGAGCGACTGCCTGATAAGTGAAACAAGCAGGCATGTAAATGTATCGATATATTATAACAAACTGACGGCAGAGCAGCGTCATTTTAGGCCTCCGGGGCGCAATGTATCCACAAAGTAAAGGGCACCCTAAACATGCACGAATGTACTTCTCGGCTACCAGTTTGCCGCATTGTCACAGCAGTATGTCTTGCGTCGGCGACCGCCAAAGTCAGTATTATGTGCGGCTATTATTTGCGGTGCTGGCGGTCGCCAACGCAAAGCTGAAGAGTTTCATTCCTGCCGAGGTGTGTGACGGGCCTCTGTACTCACAGATCGTCCCCGCGTTCCAATCTCATCCTTTTTCTTGTCAGACGTCAGGTGTTCTAACATGGTGCTTGGTCGTAACCGTTTCTTATGAGAAGAGGATGCCATGTCGCGGTACGCGCCACAATATTCAAGTGCAGTGTGTAAGTTTCTGTGGGACAAGATTTGAATGCGTGGGTCACAATGCCGCAATGCGTTTTGGTCGGAACCTATCGCTGGCGTGAGTGCATTCTTTCGATGATCGTGACTTATCGCATCCAAAACTATCGGCGATTGTCTCGCAATAATACGTATAAGAACTGCTGAGGAAACATTGCCCAAATTTGTGAAATTTCACATTAAATGGACGGACATGAACAAGCATGCATCATAAATCCCTGATCAAATCCCTGATCCCTAAAAGAACGTGGTGACGCGTAGCAAAACACATTGGACGCATATGGAAACTTGCAGCAAGTCAGCATGAGCTGGATCCAAACAGTCGTATCAGACCAAATAAACCATATGTACTGATTTCTTTAAAATCAACTTCTTTAGCAGAATATCATACAGTCTGAGCAAGCCCGAAAACGCACAATAGATCGCATAACACGTGGATTGTGTCATTCACTCGCCCGCAAAAGTGCATTTAATTTCGCATTGCACGCCATTCTTCCCGTTTCACTTTTGAGTCGATCTCACGGAATCATCAGTCTCTTTTCAGTACGCCAGGTGCATCGTAATGCATTTTCAGGTGGGTGTGACTCGTTTCTATCCGCCAGATATGTCACGGTGCGCCGAGTCTTCCAGCTCCTCCTGCCAGGTGTCTCCTGACGTCAGGTCAAGGTCATTCTCCGTCAAACGCACCAAACGGAAGAGGTCAGTACGCAGACTAACATTCGGGCGCTGATGACACCCATCACTGACAGTGATGAAAACATTTCTTTTGAGAATAGTCATGTGCCGTTGCGATGCGACGGCTCCGTCAATGGTGAGATGAGGTAACTGCTGTCAGAGGTAAGTAGCCTCGTTTGCCGCCGCTGAGGTGACTGGTCAGTATAGCACAGCCGACCGTATCTGGTCCAGGTCATTAGGCCGGCCGGCACCGATTGCGTGACCCCGGTGATAGCCGCGGTGGCGACATCGTGGTCCGCCCAGCCGAACCAGGGCATCAGGACCACTCGAACACGGAGTCGGGGTCCAGGTCGCCCCAGTGAATTAGGAGGTATCGTGCTGACGTCATCGTGGACGTGGCGGTGGCGTTCTGAAATGCAGTCCGTTCACACCCGAACCTTGGTTCCTCGAGGTGTCTGCCGAATCTCCTTCGAACCCCTAGAACCCAAAGTTTGCATGCGCAGGGAGGGCCGTTCCTCGCGGTGTACCAAGTCGTAACCCTTGGCAATTGTAATCGTGGCCTCCACCCACTCCCCACATTGCCCAGCTCGCTTCCGTATCCGATGTCGCTCCAGTGTGGGGACGCCGTGCCGCCCGCGCTGGCTCGGCGCCAGATGCGCAGTTGCTGCATTCACCACGCGCCCCACATCGCCAGAGCGCTGGCCAGTGGACGCAAGCGGGCCGCCACCAGCGAGCTTCGCCAGCACGTGCGCGTGGTGGTTGAAGACGCGGTGCCGCCGTTCAGGGCTGAGCTGTCGGTCTCTGGTGTGGTCGATGCCAGTGTCCCGGTCTGGTGGGCGGCGTGTCCAGGATGTTCCACTGTCCGCCACGTCACATCTACTGCTTGCCAGCCCGGACACCGGCGTTCCACCCTGCCTTTGAAACCGTGCCGGGCGCGTGGGATAACTGAGCAGCAGTCACGCTGTGCTAAAGGGCTTTGCGGTGTTAAAGCGTTGGCGCTCGCCGTTAACAAGAAGTCGGATGTCCGCCTCCGTGGCTCAGTCGGTTAGAACGCCTACCTCCCAACCCACCCGTGGGAGGAGAGGGGGGGGGGGGGGGTCAGTGGAGCGGACCGTGCCGAGCACCGCGGCACGTTACACTTTCGCCACACAATGCCGTTGCCGTTGCTCTGGAATTTCGCAATCGGATGGTAGGGCTAAATCGCATACAAGCGCTGCTCGTCTCAGCGCTGGTCCCAGAAATCGATCCAATCAAAAAGTTGTGAATATTAATAAAGGAATGAAACGTGACCGGTGGCGCGGCGCGGGCCGGCCACGGAGAGCTGCCGAGGTTCCGGTTTGGCACGCGTACTATCGCTCCGCGCGACCGCCAGCAATATGCACAGCGATGTGCAAGGCCGCGTGGGCTCACAACCTGCTGCTGAAACTGTCCACGTGGCCAGTGATGTGCAACGCCATCCCGTCGCCCCGGACGGGAGAACGCAGCGGGTGCGCCTGTCTGACCGCGAGGACCGGACAGTGGCGTTGTTACTCCTTCATACCAAGAGGAATTGATAGTGGCGTTGCTTCTTTGCCATGCCCTCCTGTCTTCTCAATACAGCATGCATGCTGCTCTGTTTCCGATCTCCCCGATCTGTCCGATTGTCCGATCTGGGATCGGACAATCTGACGACGGGACCCATTAACGTAATTTGAAATGCGGACCCCAAGTTCTGTTCGCCCACGATAGCAATGTCGCACGTACACGTACTACGCAAGTTGCATGGCGTGGTATCCCACTTATCGTGTTCGTTATGACCTTTATCTGTTCACTGACCGGTCGTCACATTTCCACGGGTATAAAGACGCCATGTTTTCGGTAAGCTTTGAAGAAATTGTGTAACACGCTAGTGACCCATGATTTTCCACTTTATTGTAATCGATGCATTTCAACGTCTGCGTCGATGGACGCTCCTGGAATCATCAGAATCTATCCATAGTCTCCCAGGAGCCATCAGCAATGCACCTATACTCCCATGGTTGCGCATCAGGTTGCGCATCAAATGCATACGCAATGAACTGGATGGCTCAGCATCTCATGTAATGCAACTCCATCGATTGCGCTGCAGTCGCAAGAACGTCCGGTCATGCAGGATATCTTCATCAAGAGACTGTCACATGCGTTATGGCTGAGCATCTATAACACCGGCTTGTAGCGTGTGCCATGGACGCCATATCGAGCCCTATGTCTGCCTCTCTTTCGCTACAAATGAAGCAACACCTGGTGTTCAAGCCGCCAGATTTACTGCGCGCTATACCAGCACCCGATGACTGCCGTTTATCACCTAGCCGTTTCCTCACTGGGCCGTCATGGGCCGCTCACGATATTCATCTGGAGCGCCCGGCCAGCTCTGGCCGACAAGTCCGGGGCGGTGTCGGTTACGAGGCGCGAGCAGCGCGGCGGCGGTGGTGGCGCCTCGGTCCACTGATCTCCACTCCCGGCCTCTCGCTGGGCGGCGATCTTCCGGCCGTCCAGTCCGGGACGGACGGTCCGAGACGGACGGCAGTCCGGCAGTCCAATCAGTCCGGCAGTGCGGTCAGTCAGGCGCTGCGGGACGGCCGGCGCCCGCGTCTCGCATGGCCCGTGCGTGGCCTCCGTGACGCGCCCCACACGACCGTTACGGCGGGTGACCTCCGCCCGCAGCGGTGTGCCGCCGCGCCGGCCGAGCACGAGCGGGTCTGAGACGGGGCGCCGGCGCCACGTCCGAGCACGAACGGGCCTGAGACGGGGCGCCGGCGCCACGTCCGAACACGAGCGGGGCTGAGACGGGGCGCCGGCACCACGTCGGAGCACGAGCGGGTCTGAGACGGGGCGCCGGCACCACGTCCGAGCACGAGCGAGTTTGAGACGGGGCGCCGGCGCCACGTCCGAGCACGAGCGGGTCTGAGGCGGGGCGCCGGCACCACATCCGAACACGAGCGGAAGTGAGACGGGGCGCTGGCACCACATCCGAGCACGAGCGGGTTTGGGACGGGGCGCCGGCACCCCGTCCGAGCACGAGCGGGTCTGAGGCGAGGTGCCGGCACCACGTCCGAGCACGAGCGGGTCTGAGACGGGGCGCCGGCGCCACGTCCGAGCACGGGCAGGTCTGAGGCGGGGCGCCGGCGCCACATCCGAACACGAGCGGGTCTGAGGTGGGGCGCCGGCACCACGTCCGAGCACGAGTGGGTCTGAGGCGGGGCGCCGGCACCACGTCCGAGCGCGGGGCGCCGCCGCCTGACAGAGCGGCGCGCCGACGCCACCGTGTCGGCTCAGCCAGCGGGGCGGTGCGTGGGAGTACGCCGCCGCCGCGTGGGCCTTCGGCAGGTGGCCGTGCGTGACAGACGGGATTGGCTCTCTGCGGGGCACCGGCAGGTGACGCCGCTCCACTGCCGGGCGACCGCGCTCCCTCTCTCGCCCGCGCTCACGGCTCGCCGGCGCCGCCGGTGGACGGGGTGTGATCGGCCGTCGGAGCTGCGGCGTCCCGTCACGCCGGGCCCGACGCCGTTGCCCAACGGGCGGTCGCGGCTCGGCGGCCGCCGCCGGACCGATGGCTGGGAATTCCGGCAGTAAACGCTGCTGTCGCGTGTGTGACCCGACCGTCCCGCCAACTCGGCCGCCGCCGCCCCACACAACCCCCACTCCTGCTGCGACATGACGACAGATCGGCGCACCTCGAGCAGCAGGGCGGGGGGGGGGGGGGGGAAGGCTGGGGGCGGGATGGTGTCCGCTGGTAACGAGGCTGCGAACTGAGAACGGTTATCTGCCGACAGCAACTCGACTGGTCAGACTCGTCGTGATCGAAACGGCTTGCTCTTGTGTTTTGACTTGCACTCAAGCTCACCCGTTTTTAATACGATACCCCACTTTTCCTATGTAGACAGCTGATGTTTTTGCACCTTCGGTTTTTGCGTTTGTCTTGTTCCAGAAGCTGGCCACAAACGCCGCCGCGAAACGCACGAAATCGGCCCTGCGGGGGCAATTAATTTGATTATAGTAGAGCTAGCCGCCTGAGTGGCACCCAATGGATTGTTGGGTTGATGCTGCAATTTGTTAGATGTGCAAACAGCCCGATGGTGAATTTAATAGCCCATGCTCCGGGGTACAGCGGTGTTCTGTAGTTATGTTCACTGAAGCGGGGCGAACGGCGTGTTTTGAGCCACTTAATTCCACTTGCAACGCCCACCCATGCCGCTCAGATGAGTTCCCTGGGGGACCTGTTACTAAATTTGATGGTCTCGTTTTTGTCCACTTTTTCATTTTCTCGGACTCGCACCTGTCACGCGACCTGGCTTGACGTCAAAAGAGCTCCCTGAAATTGTGTTATCCTCATTACAGTGGTTGATTGTGGGACAATTACTAAGGTAACAGTCATTGATGATGGTTGTTTCGTGCGCAGATGATGGTTGTTTCGTGCGCAGCATTTCCGTTTGTGTAAGATCGATGCATGGTTCAATGTCATGGAACCGAAACCCTTCACCTGACAGCAATAGTCAAAACTTGCCTTTCCGTCCTGGGCGCGATGGCAGTTTGAAATCAGATAACTGCTCTGTTTCCATACTGATTGATTAATTGTGAGTGAAAAACACCCTGAAAGCGTGGTTGTTTTAAGCGTGATAGACATCATCAGCTGAGAGGTGTTCGCGTTTCCACCAGCTGACTGCACCGCACATGGCCACTTCCGCTTTGTTTTTCTGATGTGTGATTGTGTGGGCCAGCCAGCGTGATGCATCGGTTACGACACAGTATTATGGAGTCACGCCGTTCTGTGAGCGGAATGATAAATTACGTTACGCATTATCCGCTGCCATTTTCTCGACATTTTATGCTGCTTTTCCCATGGCGTCTGGCTTTTTAATAGATAGTTTAGTGCAGTACTTTAACTGCAGGGAAATTACGACACCTCAATATTAACTCACCGCAAAAAGTTGTGTACGTACTCGATACACCAGGTCAACATTCCCCTCGGAGTTTCATTTTCACTCGCTATCCGGCGATCTTCCCGTAAGACATCTCGCCTGCTATTCGCCGTCACATACTGAAACGATCCCCGTGCGTGCAAATCTCCAGCCCTTCTCCTCTAATTACGTCAGCACCTTTCGCTCCTGGCCCGTCGCCCTCGGGACGTGTCGTCGTGTCGGTGCCAACCTGTTCGTGACGTCACGGAGCCCTCCGAGACGCTCTCCCGCCCGCGGCCGCGCTCCGTCTCGATGCGGCTGATTGGACCCTGTTGGACCCGCCCAGGGTCAGAGGTCACGCCGCCGCGGGCGATGGCTCAATTGGCGTGGCGCGCGCGCGCTTTTGACGGTCGACTCCAGCTATTGTGACACTCGCGGAGAGCTACTACGCACGCCGGCTGAAGCTGAGTTATGGCCAATTTAAGCGTCATTTTGGCCTAAACGCAGCCTGCACTAAAGCTCTCCCGATGCCTGACGATGACGTGGTGATGAAACGGGCCAACCCAGTGTAGTCGCTTGAGAAGTACCCTGCTCCAGGCTGTGTGATCGAGCATTTGCACATCTTCCATCTTGGATTGTATCTTTGCTGTGCAGTGACAGTACCAACAATGGATCTGAACTTCGTGGGTCAGGACTGTAAGGCTCGCGCGCGGCGGGTGATTTTGGCGTTGTGATGGAAATAGATATAGTACACGCGCGGTGACTCACAACAGATGAGGTAAACCAGTGAGCATTACGATAGTGAAGAGCGGCTCCGCGTCAGCCGCCATCCTCACGATGGCCCCGCCCTGACCACCCTTCACAACAGTCAGACCCGGATCTGTTGTCCTCTCTCCAGTGACCCCGTCCCCCGAGCCGGGCGCCGACAGCCGCGACTGCTTCTCATCATCCGTCACTGCGCTGTATGGAAGCCCTCCAGATCACCCCCATATCGGTACAGGAGTGAAGTAACGGCCGTGGTCGGTCACGTGTCCACTCTAGGCCACCAACCTGCCGGCCCGAGCCCGTTCACAGTGACAGCCGTGGTCGGTCCACGTGCATCTCTGCGCGGCCTGCGCCTCCCTCTCCACCTCAGTTCCGACGCGCACGCCAGCTGCGGTCAGCACCGCGACAGCCACGGTCCGCCGCCATGTCCCCGCCGATGTCCGCCGCCGCCCGCGGAGCCGGTGATTGACGGTCGTGTGTGGTCCGCAGGCGCCGCGCTCGCACGCCCGTGCTGATGCCGCCGTCACCCGAGTACGGCACGGCCGCCGTCGGCCGCGGTCGGCCGCCCGCCGCCGCCGACGCCCGCCTGCTGCACCAGCTGCAGCTGCAGCAGGAGCTGCTGCAGCCGCGGCCGGCCGGCGACGGCGAGCTGGAGCTGCGCGCCCTAGCGCACCGCATCAAGGGCCAGGACTTCAGCATCAACGTGTGAGGCCGCTGCTGGTGGCCGCCAGCAGACAGCCGGGGTGCACGCCTCGACGTCCGTGGGCGCATCGGATGGTCCAGGACTCGACACCGGCGCCTGGGGGCACATCTGGTGAGCGGCGACTTCAGGATGGATGTCTGATGTGGCCAGCCGCTAACCAGGACGTCAACGCCAGCGTCGGCGAGATCAACAGGCAGCAGCGGATACGAGTCGGGGTGGGTCAGGACCTCAGCACCAGCTTCCGATGGCTCCGAGCCTCCAGGGCTTCGGGACTGCCGTCTGATCCAGGCTCATGCCGCGAGTCCAGGCGGGACGGACAGGGATGAAGACAGCTGGCGTCGCGACAGATGTTCCGCTTCGGCGCGCGGGAGCGTCGGTTGACTAGTCAGGCTTCAGCACCGACGTGTGATGCATTGTCTAGAAGTGTTGTAGTGCTCTGGTTTTGCACCGTGAGAACTCGAGGCTTCAAGGGACGCAAACTCGTCCCTTATTGGATGTGTTAATGTGTGACAGATGACTGCGGGCAGCGCAATCTCGTGATGATTGGACAGGTTTCCGAGTGTGGGCGGACACTAGAGCTTGTCTCCGAGTGAACACCGGCGCACGTGAGATGTTCATACTGCGCTTATTCGGTTACCAAGTGGAAATATAACGCTACTTACTCAGAGACCGGTGTGACGCTCGTGGCTTCGGAGTGGCTGTGGCTTTGGTCCCAATATAGATAGGACAGCGCCGAGTCAGAGTCCAACCCATTTCTTCGTGAAAATATTCTGTCCTCATGTGGGCTTGACGGACCACGACCGGACGTGCACCACGGCGACGGAGTGGAACAAAACAGCTCGGGTGAGGTTATCACGTCTTTCTAATTACATCACCACCTGCAAACTTGGCGTCTTAGCAGATTAGCAGCGGGCACACGGATAGTTACGCTTATTACGTATTGCATCACGACGGGGGACCCTAACTTCGGCTGGCGTGGGCGAGCATTTTAGACGGGCGAGAGTATCTGGCATATGGCCAGGCCATTTATGCTACCGGCCTGCGAAGCGGCGACCGTAATGTAATGCAAAACATCTTCTATTTTAAGCTATTTTTAGACTTTTGAGGAGTTACGACGATCATAGTGGTGTATCAGTACAGCATCGCGAGTAACGATTGGTGTGGAGACTGGACAGAGTGGAGCACAATATATACATATATATATATATATATATATATATATATATATATATATATCCTGACCAGCTACATCCACGCAAAATGTGCCTTTGAGTTGCCTGGGGTGAAAAGTCGTCCTCGTCACACCGGTAACTAAACCTATGTGTTATATCTACCAACACGCTTAGAATAGGCACTTGAGCCCAATACACTGCAGGTAATGGGATGTGCTAACGCGGGCAGCTCACTTATAATTGTACCGCTAATGATTTAGAAGGCAAGATCACCACCAATAAATGTCAATTTTGTTTGATAGAGACCTCAACTCAGACTCCTTATGTTCCGTCAGTTAACAGCGAAAGATCACCACCAATAAATGTCAATTTTGTTTGATAGAGACCTCAACTCAGACTGCTCATTTTCCCTCAGTTAACAACAAACGAGAGTGACAATCGTCCTGAAATATGGGAGCAGGGTCTGAGTGAAGGAGTTAGACAATAACCTGCATCATGTACGTACTCGCCGCTTCGATCGGACGCCATCACTGGGACCCAGACGGAGTGCGCTCCATGGCTTAACTGTCAGTATTTCCGATATTAAAGCCTTTTGTATCAGTTGTCGTAGCCCTTCCCTCCTGCTGTGCTGTGGGCTGATTACTACTATAATTACTCTCATTATTTGCGGTGAAACAATTATGTCGGTTTAATTCTGCCAGAAATGAGCTCATGACTTGTAGGCAGCCTTGCTGAATAGGTATCATAGGTACCAGCTAACTCCCTACTGCATCGGGATACCAACATTCGCATTCCTTTCCTCACTTTCGTCGGAGGACTCCCAGGTGCGTCTGGTCCTGCCCCACCATCACCCACTCCCTAATCTCATAGCCCTTGATGATCACTAATGGTCGAAAGCTTCTAATAAAAAACCAGCTGAGGTCTATGACTTAAGGTTAGCGTCTTTACAGCGGCCTTGCTTTGACGAGCTCTCCAGCAGCAATTGTGTAGTGAAACACGGGGTTCGATATCAATGAGGCGTTGCATAACTTACAACAAATAAGACAAATTGATATTGGGTCCATGCCTCTCAATCGGGTCCACTTAGTGCGAGCAGGACACCCAACAAAAGGCCACTCCTTCGTCTCTAGCCCCAGAGTACGCTGTTTACCGCGTTGCAAGTCATGTAACTTTCGGTTCATGACATCCCAAACCGACCACAATTAGAAATAACCGCGCAGCCACACTTTATCCAGGCCCGTGTGAGTTTCCCAGACAAGCATCACGCTTACACAAGGCCGGAAGCCTTCTCTCCTCTGCAAGGCGCCGAGCATGCACCCCCGCGCGGGTCCATCCGCGCTCTAAAGCGCTCGTCAAATTACGCTGCCGCGTCCATAAACACGAGTGGGGTCACTTTGGCCCGCCGTTAATTGAAAACCGATGACTTCACCGTCAGCCGAAATGGCCGCTGGCGGGCAAATGGCGCGTGAGCAGCGGCACTGGGCCGGCTCGGAGGAGCGCAACTCGCCGCTGCCGCACTGAAAGGCTAGGGCGGCGCTGCCGACCTGGTGCCGCTAAACTGCTCTCTGCGGCCGACGGGAGTTGCTGACTAACGCTTTTAGTCACGCGCTGAGGCTTGCTAGTTGCATGATGCAACGTTCCACGTGCGTGCTTCACACGGGTAATCGGTAGCTGGCAAACTTTGGTGTGTGGCTTTTTTGCTTTTATTACAAAATTACTTTGTACAGGAGTAAATATGACATAAAAATTAAACGCACGTGATACCTATTTGAGCGGGCAATCAGCTGATCTTTATCGTCGAATTAGACAACACGGAACCCAGATATCGTTTCATGAACGACGCCTGAGCGTATCACACTGGACCGTCACAAACAGCATATGAATACATGACCCCCGCTACAAATAAGCAACACGCACGTGGAGGTCACGGGACGACTGGTCCGACCAGCGGACGATTTCGACCCCGCGCTCCGGTCAACAACAGCACAGTATCACAGCATGGGAATTCGCGCTCCTTAACCTAATGACTTAGTCTAAGTGAGCTGACTCGTCTGTCGATGGCTGGGTGGACTCCACTGCTCCGGTGGCCTAGTACTGGCTGCGTGGCGGCTCCGGGTACCCCTGCTGCTCGCACTTGGTCACCGTCTGGTAGCGCTTCTGGGTGCGGGTCACCGCCACCGTCTGGTACTGCTTCTGCGTGATCGTGTTGGTGATGTACTGCAGCTGGGGCACGTTCTGCGTCTTGGTCTGCACCACGTTGTACTGGTTGGTGGCGTACTGGGTCTGGTACTGCGTCTGGTACTCGGTGGCTACGGAGGTCTGGATCTGCAACCAGGCGGAGCGTTAGAACATGAACGTTTTGAGCGGGCACTCGGAGCTTTTCAGCGCGCGTCGATCATCAACATGTGCTAGTGACACTCAGCAGGACCGCAATCGAAGCCCAACTCGTGTACCGTGGAGCAAATTTCGAGCATGAACCCCAGCTACAGCTATCACTCCAGATGGGCCCTTTAGCAGCCGAACACCGCAGCATACGAGAATCCTTATTCCGAACGTCAGTTCCAGACAAAACGCCTGGACTCCTGACCCCCTGAGTGATCTCCTTTAACTCCGAATGCCGCGTGTTACCTCTGAGTGATCTACGCTGCCTCTGCGGGATCAGCGATCTGTGCGGTGACCCCTGTGACCCACCTGCGGCACGCGCTGCACGCTGGTTACAGTGACGGCGACGGGGTACTGCTGCGCCTGGGTCTGCGTCAGGTGGTCCGTCTCCGTCACCGTCACGTGCTCGTCCTCAGTGAAGATGAGCGTCGAAGTGATGGTGTCCACGCGCGGGATGACCACCGTGTTGGTGCGATACGCGATCTTGGTCTCCTCCTGGTACTCGGACCCGCCGCCGCGCGTCGTCGTCTCGAGCTGCACCACCGTGTGCGGGTAGTAGTCGGTCTCCGTCACGTACTTGTAGAGCGTGGTCGGCAGGTACTCGGTGCGCGTGTCGTACACGGTCACCGGGATCACCGCCTTGGTCCAGGTCAGGATGTACTTGGTCTGGTCACGGCACTTGCCGCCGCCGCTCAGGCCGCCGCCGAAGCCGCCGCCGAAGCCGCCGCCGAAGCCGGCTCCGAAGGAAGCATCCACGCCGCCACCGGACGGGCCGGACGGACCGCTGTAGCCGGACGGCCCGGACGGAGCCGGACCGGACGGTGCGAAACCGCCGTCGTAGCCGGTGGATGGCGCCGGCCCGCTGGGCGCGCCGTAGCCCACCTGGCGCTTCTCCACCTCCTTGGCGGTGGCCGCCACCACCAGGCACACCAGAGCAATGTGTCGCAGCATCTGAGGAGCAGCGGACAAGTCAGACACCCAGGAACAGTGTGTCAATTGAAGAACACTGGATGCGTTAAACACACGGGAGCAATGTGATGTAGCACCTGCGGAAAAGCAGACACGGTAAGGCTTCGGACAGTGACGTCAGTGAAAGGACTGCTGAAGGGCTGGGAAGGCCGGCGGAATTTACATTCGGCGGTCAGCAGTGCGCGGAGAAAAATGCCCCGTGGGAGCAATGCTGTACAGACGCATTTATGCGTAATGACGGAAAATGTGTGCCCGCGTAGTTTACGATGCATGCAGACTGTGATTTGCTCGAATGTGCAGAAGGCATGAAAATTGTGCAACCTAGCTATGTTGGAATAGCGGTGCCAGACGAGAAGGATCATTTCGTATGTACGAAACGACAAACAGATGACGTGATTTTGAACAAACCATAGCATAGTGAATAACGATAGCAGTGAAATTGCGGTCTTTCAATCAGTTTTCAAAACAACGTTATGACAAAAAAAGTGAATCCTATTTCAGCCAAAAAACGAGTTGCTCTGACATCCTTTAAATCAATATTGTCAGACCGTTTCGTCGACGTATTGATCTGAGAAAGGTCAAGGGGCAGCGGGAGCACACGCCCGTTCGCGGCAAGTCACGGCGAGTCATATTATGCAACCTCTCTCCGAGAACTTCCGCCAAGAATTTCTCTAACATAGCAGGTGGATACATTTCACCCGGAGTGTTGTGATAAAGCCGCTGAGCGCCATTTCGTGATGCAACCGGCGCTGTGCAGTTGGCCGCCCGACTTTCTCTCCGGGCGAGGCGTGGCTGACTGGCGCATCGGAGCCGGGCGTAGGCCGGAACAATGGCCACAGGGGTCGACGCGACCGGCGGCCGACCGGCGATGACGGGCGGCAGGGCGCCGCCAGCCGGGCGCTCGCCGCGGGCCGCGCGCCGGGCGAGGGCGGCCAGGGCCCGACCGCGAGCCGTCGCGCGCTCCGCGTGAGGACGAGCTGATCGCGATCGGGTGTGGAGGAGGGAGGTGGCTGGTGGAGACAGCGGAAGCGAACGGAAAGCTCACGACGTAGCGTGAAATGGGTCAGCTGCGGGAAATAAACCCCGGTGTACTACCGGGACATCACGACCTCCGGTCGGCTCGCCGCCGACTGCCGCCCCGCGTGGCGGCGAAGGCCGCACTGACAGCGACGGGTCACCGTCTTACGCGTCGCGGGCGGACGGCAAAGATGCCGCTGATTGCCCCGGGATGGACGAGAGGCGGGCAGCGGCGCGCTCAACGAGAGGGAAAGACCGGGCCGTCACCTGGCCTGCGGCGAGGCCGGCGCGGCTGGACCTTCCGTGGCGCATCGACAAAGGGGCGATGGCGCGGCGCGATTTCGTTTGTGCGCAGTGGGACCGTGTAATTTTGAGAAATTTGGGCGGCAAGCGCAACGGTGCCTGATGTTCACGATACTCAGATTAGATGAAGTCGATCTGTTTGATGAAAATGTGCTGCGTCATCTAACGAGAAGTGACAGTGAGAAGAGAGAACGGAAAGATTGAGAGTGAAAGACTGCATCCAGGGGCGCGGAAAATAGACGGTCAGAAGGGGCTGAACCCATCAGCTTTCTTTAACTTAAACATTGCCCCTACGGACATTGGCTGGAAAGTAAAAATCAAAACTGTCTATGAGCTCCCGCCCTAACACAAATATTCTGCCTGTGTCTATCGCATAAACCTGATACCTCTAGCCGATCCACACTTAACACTTACCCATATCTGCGCCCTGAACAATGCAGGCTAACTATGACACGTTACGAATTATTTGTTCCCAACCACTAACTCAACACCGCTGGGTTTGTGTTTGAAATGACTTGAGCCTTTAGCTTCATCAGAAGCCAGCATTTAGCAAAGTGGCATGTACACCATTTATCTTCGCCCAGGTCGCTCAGCAGAAACTTTGATGCGACAGTAGTATTAGCGTTATTCCTCGGAAAAATCAGAAGAATGGACGTCTGGCTAGGCTGATGTTTCGGCCACATGCTTTTCTCGAACATCAACCTAACTATATCTCCATTCTCCTGAATTTTCCCAGGAATAAGGCTAACACTACTGTCTATCCATGTCACTAATGCTCTTCGCTAATGCACTGAACAACCTACGAAACTGCTGCTAGAAATGACGTAATGACAGCCAAGAATATGTAGATAAACGGTGAAGGCAGTAAAAGCATAAGGAAAAATGCAGCACAAAAGTTTAATTTTTTTAAGCTTGTAAGCCAGATACAAAAAATTAGGCGTATGACATGAAGCCAGCATCCAACAGTTGTTTGTCACAACGCCCCCTGCGCGCCCCAGTCCGGCAGTCCGTCCGAGCGGCCCTCTGCAGGGCCCTTGTCAGCGCCGCCGCCGCCGTCGGCCTGCGGGTCGGCGTCGGCGCCGAGCGGCCGATGCCGACTGCGTCGCCCGCTGGCCTCGGCTGCGCTCACCTTGGTCGAGTCAGCTCAGAGTACCGATCACCACTGATGCCTGGGCAGCGGCGGACGCCGGTTATATACGGCCACGCTGGTGGCGCCGCGGGGCTCGCGTCCGTGCCCTTTCCCCGCCGATCCAGGGCGACAACGGCCGGTCGTACGTCGGGCGGTCACTGCCGGTCACCGCCGGTCATCGCCGGTCACCGCTGGTCAACGGTCGTCTCGGTCAGCTCTGGCCACGGGAGTGGGGCGGGCAGCCACCGGGGACTCAGGCCTGCACGTGCTCGCTGACGGCCGCGTGTTATGACCATTGACGAGCCCATTGCTGGAGACGTAGAGGCAAACAAACGCGATGTACGAGCAGTGATAATTGACTTTAATGACACAACCCCTTTACTGACTGTGAAGGGCTTATGAACGATATAATGTGTTCAGCAAGACGAGCATTGCCACTTCAACATTGATAGATTGAAGTTATGCAAGTCACTAGATGTGTACTTAACATGCATCTGAACCAACTGTGATTGCTAAGTTGGTGACACCGAATCCGGTTATGCTTTGCAACCTCTGACATCGAAACTGCGATTCCTGAAATCGCGCCGTACCCGCCTCCTTCGCAAGACGTGAGCCGGTGTGAGGCGGAGTCAAATTGCAGTATATTCAGAGCGTGCCTATACGGCAACACGTCGCCCAGGCCCCTGTGCATCTGTTACCCTACTTATGTGGCAAAGGCGATGTACTATTTTTGCTGCCATAGATATCTGCATAATGGATATCGCTTTTCACATTTCTCAATCATAGCACTACGTTATAAGTTTTTTTTGTAATGCTTGACAGGGGCGCTGAATCTGCAACTATTTCCAAGTCGGCAAGCACATCACAAGGAAAATGGCAACTCCTCACAGTCTCCATCCTTTGTCATTAGCTGAGCGTTAGTTCTCTATATACTTCTGGCCTCGTAAGGTAGCGTTTGTGGGCTACTTCCAATACCTTTGCCGTGCTGTGGAACTCGCTCGCGCCGAGGATCGAGCACGCTGAGGGCCAGGCTGGGCGGAGATGCTTCGCTTCGGACCGTGTGGGTTATCGTGGAAGGGGAGCAAACGTCGGCACCGATGTCAGGTTGATGCGTGCAGCGTATGCAGAAATGAAAACAAGTCAGTGCTGACTGCACTGAAGTCAGGCCCAAACACACTCCGCTGACCATGAGCATGCCGGTATCAGACGCTTTTTAAGTCAATTTCAGTCTTTGGCAACCAGAATAGATCAGCATTTGGTGACACACCGTGGTGTTAGTGAATTAGACCCAATGTATGTTGAGTCAACACTAGCAGCAAGCAGACAAGGCAAGCAGGTAAGCAGGGTTTGCGCTATTTTCTAACCCTCCGGGGGTCTGGTCGCAATAATCGGACCAGGGCTCCCGCTGAGTGGGTTGGGCGGCAGTGGCCGGTCTCCATCCGTGTGCATGGCGGCTCAGATAAGAAGGCAGAGGGGGGAATTTGCGGGAGGGGGTGGGGGGAGACACTCGGAATGGATACCGCAGAAAACGCCCTGTTTACGTGTACTAGTTCGAGCATGTCTGTCTGAAAACTATTTTCTAAATTTCATTCGCATAATGCACGTACCATTTTATATGCGCGGATTACAAAAGGTACTGTATCTAGCTACCAATTCTTCGCGTGGAAAGACATCCTTTCACTTATATATGCTGGCAGAAGGGCATTCCAGTAATGAGTGACATAGACCGCACATTAACTAAAAACCACGGATCGTGTGTATGTGCTGACAAGCGAATCGACAATTTTCACATGCAAATTCTCAGGATGGTTCAGTTAAATATGTTGGACTGTTGCTTTGCTTCTTCAGATAGTCAGACATGGCCCAGTTGGTCCACTAAAAAAGCAGAGCAACAGTTAAGCACGTTGGAGGAAATGATAGATGTCGGCGACGCTCGTCATAATTGCAATGATCCATATGAACGAAACAGGAAACTTAAATTTCTTACCACTGTGCGAATCAGCTGTCACGCAGGAGGAGAGAGAGAGAGAGAGAGAGAGAGAGAGAGAGAGAGAGGAGAGAGAGAGAGAGAGAGAGAGAGAGAGAAGGAGAGAGAGAGGAGAGAGAGAGAGAAGAGAGGAGAGAGAGAGGGAAGAGAGAGAGAGAGGAGAGGAGAGAGAGAGAGAGAGAGAGAAGAGAGAGAGGAGAGAGAGAGGGGATGGGAGGAGAGAGCGAGACTTTCTTGCACTTTGGATGAAAACGA
>NW_023596297.1:31744981-31762672 GCF_011947565.3 Pollicipes pollicipes | reverse complement strand
CGCCACGCGAGACGGCGCATGGGCTGAAGCGTTGCATGAATCGGACTCACAGCCTTACCACTCGCGACGAGCTGTTTCTGCCGCTCCTTCCTGCCTCCGCTATAGCTTCAGAAGGGCGTGAATGGAATAGAAATTACCTCGCGCTGGAAGATTTGCATAGTGGCGCTGTTTCCTGAGCATACGGGTGCCTGTGTAAGGCTTGAGGGATCCGAATTGACATGCGTTGGGAAGTGTGAAAGGTAGCGTGGGAGCAGCGTGTGGTTTTCAACTTGCGAGGGATGTACTCATTAGGCGTCCCATGAATCGCGCCCACCTCTCGTAGTTTGAGGCACACGCTTTGTTCGAACTACGATGTTCCTTGCATGACAAGGGTCGTAGGTACTCGGAAGCATTCGAAATCCTCGGCCATTAGCTCCATAAACACGTCAAATTGCATGGCTTCAATGCAGCCGCTGGAGTGCATTAAATGGACAAATGCTCAGCCTTGCCTTTATGTAGCATTCCACACTAGGCTGTACTTGGCATCAGGACCGTTGCTCCTCAGGGATACAATTCCTGTTGTTGTCCTCTTTTCGAACTGAATGTGCAGTGTTGGTCAGAGGGCACATGCAACCGTATATACTACCCAAAGGCCATTCAGGGCCCGTTGGTGTCGGGCCTCAATTAAGCTAACAGCTTGCTCGCGATCAATGTGTGCATGAAGCATTAATTTCGGGAACAGCGGCTCGACCACAGTGGCGTTTCGGTCGCTCCAACACCCATGCTGTGGACGAAGCATATGTTTCTGTCCTGGCCGAATTCAAAGGAACGTGATGTGAAAGACGCATTTACCTGTCCACATTGTCTTCTATAGACCGCTTGCATCGCAAACAGGCGTTAAGCGCTAAGCCAAGGCAAGGCCTACAGCCCGTTAGGAAGCCCGCTCAGGGGCAGGTGCTGTTTGCCCGCAAGATCTTTTGTCGCTGAATAGGGTTCTGATTTTAAGATAGTCATGTTTGGTCAATATGGATGGTGAAATTGGTGCTAACTGATGCTAAACACGAATTCAGAGCGCAAACCTGGTGAAATGTTCGCTGTTGATGATTTGTTTGAGATAGTACGCGTTTGGTATCATAATATTCTCTCCGTCATTGGGGCTTTGCGGCGCACCCAGCTGCTGAGGTTACCCGGCGTGGCTTGTCCCTCAGCCAGACAGGAGTGACGGGTAGTACGCCATCCCTGACAGGAATGGCGTGGGAGTGGAATACCAAACCAGTGGTTCCCAAAATGCACAGCTTAACACTTCACTATTGATACCCATAATCTTCTTGTGCAGAAAAATCAATTCAAGGTATTTTTTGGTAGATGCAGACTCATTTAACGCTGGCATGATTGGGACTGGCACAATGATCAGCGTGACGTTCTGCAAGTGCCAGGCAGTCAAAGAAGAAGAAACTGCGGTTAGAATGGAGCAATAAAATCGAAACTTAAATTTCATCGCTTGCAGGCCTAACTGGCTCTATGTCATTTCGCCTAACCCATATGATTTATCAACACACCGATCGCGGCAGGAATGTCACCAGTGAATTGTTGCAGCTGAATGGAACCAAGCGGTCTAAGGGTCGACCTCTCAGACGCGACGTGCCGGCAAACCATCGGGGCAGATGACATCAAAAGATCAGATGACCAGGATTGCCAGATCTTGCGTGCTTTGGGCATGTTGCTCTTTGTCTGCTCCTGAACTTAACATCCCTCTTACAATAAATGCGCCAGTTAGAGCTCAAACGAAATCTGAGCCATCCAGCAACTAGCCGCTTTCAAGGCTTAGGGTTTTTTCGGAGCAGCAGGTCCGTTTTGCTGCCAGGCAAATGCGCAACATGGTGGCCGGAATTCACAGATGGCAAACACAGAAATCGGGATATTATCTTACGTCCCATCATTGGAACCGTGCTGTCACGCTTCAATCTATGCTTGTGTAGGCCAGGGGACTGAACAGCTTTCCAGAACTCTCATACGTCTGGGCCGTTTGTTATGCTGGTGATCATCGCCTGCGTCCTTCCAGGTGGGCCACTAGTGAGTTCGACCTGACTGTACCTGCGAACGACGTGATGAGGGCCTAGCAAAACACACGCCTTGTGATGGCGTGGTTGTGTCGGCTGTGTTTCTATTGTGTGACTGGCCGACCATAACAAACTTAGGCATTAGTCGTGCTTTGATAGCAGCAAAGAAATTGACAACAACGGCGGGCATTTTCTTTTGTTTGGATAATAATTAAACACACTTTCCAACATGCAACTCATGTCCCTGATTTCACCTAGACTACTGAACGTGGCACAATGTTAACGAGATTCCCGCCCTGCTCGACTCCCCTTCCTTGCTTTCTCATTGTGCTTTGTGTCCAACAACTACTCGGCGATTATATGGAGTGTTCGGTCCCAGATGGTGACAAATCGACGGCACAATCACTGGATGGCAGTTTGCTTGGCAATCACTGAGCTACTGCTGCAGTAAAACTGAAACGATCCACACCGCAGCGCCCCGTTTGAGAGCCTGCAATCGTCACATATTCACATGTTTGTGACTTCGGGTGTAGTTGAACCTCAGAATACAGCCGGACTGGGAATTAAACACGGATTTACTGTCGAACCAACGAGAGACCTTCGAATCGATGCCAACAAATCACGCTACGCTACGCGCAGGCACTAGATTGAATGTGAGTTGTGAAAGCTGTCCTTTTAGGAACCATTGACGGTTCAGTTAATCTACGGCAGTGCTTTCTACGCTACGCGCCGAGGGCTATTTGGGGGAGGCTCCTGTCGGACAAGATGAGCTGCGCCAGGCGTTTCTGATGAGTTTCGTGCGCTCGGTGAAGTTAGACATCCCGATTGAATGCCGGGCAGATTTTATTTCGAAGTGCGCTCGCGACCCGCTGCCATACGATATTATGGTGTTGCCAAACCACCATGAAATTCTGTGACTACAGAACAAGCAAACGATATCCCGCAATTGTCGTGCCGTCGTGACTTTTTCAGACACGTTCGGATTGACACGATGCATTTTACCGCCGAAAGAAGGAGCAACCAATACCATATGATGGAATGTGTTTGCGGCTAGCTTTCCATGCAAGGGTCCTTTTGGTTTGGAGCGGGGCACAAGCTGTCCAAACGTGGTTATAGAAAATCTTTCATTTCCTTTCAAGCATGTGCTTTAAACCACTCGAATATATATATATATATATACACATAAATATATATATACATATATATATATATATATATATATATATATATATATATATATATATCTATCTATCTATCTATCTGGTGTGTGTGTGTGTGTGTGTGTGTGTGTGTGTGTGTGTGTGTGTGTGTGTGTGTGTGTGTGTGTGTGTGTTGTGTGTGTGTGTTGTGTGTGTGTGTGTGTGTGTGTGTGTGTGTGTGTTGTGTGTGTGTGTGTGTGTGTGTGTGTGTGTGTGTGTGTGTGTGTGTGTGTGTGTGTGTGTGTGTGTGTGTGTGTGTGTGTCTATGTGTGTGTGTCTAAGGTATGCTTTGTATTTTTCCCTTTTTTGCCTTTATTTTTTGCCTTTATTCATGTACGATTGCTGCTAGGAATGACCATTTTAACATGTCTCTCAACCTTGTTGCCCCAATATTTGCGAAAGCCACTTTATGTTGGGGAGTGTTTTAAATGTAAATACACATCCTGAGAGGAAGCGAGGCGGGCGAGGGGATGAATGCCGCTCGCAGCGAATGTACGGTGACAAAACCCCAGCAAATGCCGGGCTAAAGCTGCTTGTTTGGTATTTCACAAACACTTATCTGATGGGAACAGGATATAAAAGCAGGCCTCACTATGGTAGTGCTCGAGCATATCGCTATCCGTTGATATATTTTTCTATGGAAATATGCATTATTTATTAACTACAGTTTACCCTATGACAGTTGATACATGGATGAAATATTTTTGTCACAAACTCGACCACAAACATCATGCTTGCTTTTCTAATCGAGAGAGTTGCTTACAATGGACGATGTGGTGAAAAATATAATTTCTGGCTGCATCTATCCTCAAGATGGTTGCATTCTCGTGCGTCCCTATAATGGTGATCAATATTCAGATTCGTCATCTGCAGCGGTTGAAATGGTAGAAATCATACATGAATAAACCGCTGCGTGTGATGTTATGCATATGTTTTCTGTGGGCGAAAAGCGTAAGCCAACCATGTAAGTGTACAAGTCTGAAAATATTATTTATCTCAAAACTGATACTTGAAGCCAGATACATTTCTTGAAAAATATTGACTTCGTTAAATATAACTTGCTGATTTATCCGCGAGGGATTTGCTATGTGATATTTGTTTGGGCTGCAATCCGAAGTCGCTTGAAGATGATAATGTGGGTCAAATTCGGGCGATATTATAACGAACTACGTTGGTTTCAGTACTAGCGGCAAGACAGATTGGCAGGTAGTTGAGATACCTGATTTATCTGGTAGGTAATATCCATTCGGTGACCGACTACCAGACACCTCACAGACATTTTTGATCGCACTTGAAGTGTGAGTTTTACCGTTTTGACAAGATTTCTATGAAAAAGCTCCGATAATTTACGTAGTTTTTGTTTTGGTGACCCATATGCATTGAGAGTATCACTTGTCTCGCACCGTGATTGGATTGTCCAGCGAATTCGTGACGGATGTTTTTACCGCATGTAAAGGTTGCCCTTCGTTCAACGCGCTAGGATCTAAGCTTTGTTTAACGGTAACTTTAGGTAGTAAGATAGCTGTTATATGATCTCAATCATTTGCTCTTAAATTTCATGATTACTTGCACGCTCTCGTAATCGCATTTTAGGCATTTTAGGTAGGTCTGAAATATGTGTTGTACATGCTGTTTAGAATATTTTGAAACGTAGTGTCCATGGCACTTGCATTCATGAATATAGGTATCATGTCTGTCTTTTCCTTGGCGAATCGATTGACTTGGAATGCCGCTGGAAACATTTCTGAAATAAGTCTGTCGGCTATTACTTCAAGGGAACTGTGTTCATTACATCATCATAAACGGTCTATATGTGGAGAACACAATACAGTTTTAGGGCGCAAAGAAGCCGAAAATTTGTGTATATGCCGGCACGATGCTCTAGCCTGATCCAGCTGAGTGTCCAAAGTTGAATGGAACGTCCAGTTGAATAACTTAATACGGATAGCGATTTCGTTTTAGCTGGATCGGCTGGTGTTGCTTATATTTATCCCATGAGGTCACTTCTTAACCTCTATGCGAGGTTCTGGTAGCATAGTCATTAAGCTGCGCACCTGTGAAACCAGAGGAGTGGGCCTCGATTCCCCGCGGTGCACGCCCTCCTGCCGAGGTGAGAGGCAAACGAAGCCTGCCTCTGAGCAGGCAGGCGAAGCCCGCCTTTATGACGCACTCAGCTTTAGCAGCTGAGTGCGTCATAAAACCCCTCTGACATACACTAGCATCTCTTGCACCTCATCTCAGTCCTCTAAGTATCATCCAACACAGCACAACTGACCGTTTCATGCACCCAAATATTGTGGTGACGTGTTGCCAAAACTTGTACTCTTAAAAAATATACACCATGCTGGAAGCTTCTCAATACTGTGACCAACACCCCCCACCCACCCACCCACCCACACCCACACCCACACCCACACCCACATATATATATATATATATATATATATATATATATATATATATCTCTAATATCTCTCTCCTCTCTCTCTCTCCTCTCTCTCTCTCTCTCATCTCTCTCTCTCTCTCTCTCTCTCTCTCTCTCTCTCTCTCTCTCTCTCTCTCTCTCTCTCTCTCTCTCTCTCTCCGTGTGTGTGTGTGTACGTTTGTGTGTTTTATGCATTTGAATCCTACCATCCATTACTGCGCCCACCCATTATCAGAGTAATAGCTGGATGCTATCGAAGTAGACATCAGAAGCAGAGCCCCCTCCCGTCAGAGGCTTTCGGCACGGCTGAGGCGGACATGACGGCTCGGCGGCGGGAAGCGCGCTTCACGGGCGCTCTCGGAAGAACACCGGCGCGCTCGTCTTCACCACCTCACTGACCCGTTTTTCCGACACCTCCCGGCACGCCTGAGCCGCGCAGTGCGCTTCCGTGATTTCCGTGGCCCAGCGTCGGCAGACGGTTCAAAGGCCATCCCGCCCTCGCAGCGCACTCCGACTTGCAGATGGCACTTCAAAGCGGCGGCAGCTGCTCTGCCGGCTGCGTCACCGGGTGATGGTGTCGGTGCGAGGCAGCAGCCGCGTCCATCAGCAGCCGAGTGGGCCGGCCGCCCGCAGCTGTCGAAGAAAAACAGGCGGCCGACCGAGCCCGCCCGCCCAGCGGAGCCGACAGCAGCCCCGGAGCACGGCCAGCGGAGCCGACAGCAGCCCCGGAGCACGGCCAGCGGAGCCGACAGCAGCCCCGGAGCACGGCCAGCGGGGGGTCCGTCGCGACCGCGGCCGGGGCTTCTGCTTAGCTGTGGGTGGAGGACGGCGTTAAAAAGTGATGATGTGCAGTTAGTTATCACAGTTGGTGTGATAGAATGCTATGTAGGTTAACTTGTGACCATCCGAGGTTTAAAGGTAACCTCCTTCGAATTTTGGGAATAGTGTACGAACCTTACCAAATATGCCCACCAAATCCTTAATGCATGGCAGATCAATTTTAGGAATTCCAGAGCGAGTTTTTTTTCGTTGACCAGTCACCTAGGTTGCGATATATCTACACGCTTCCACGGATATATAAACTTCTGCATAATAATTTGGCAGTGTCGTATCTCGTTTTGGACCACTTTCATGTGAGTCATTTTCTGTCGGGATCTGTCAATACGAGATCATGCCAGATCACCATCAGGGGTCATAAGGGGTAAACTTATGCGTCGAACCAAAATGATTTCTTATATCCAATGTGATAACTAGGAGCAGTATAATTGATACATTTGCGAACAAATAATCTGTGTTTGTCGTGTAAACCGGAAAGCAGAACATGACGCTCGATTAGGCAGTTTGATTTTGACCTGGCATGTCCTTTGCCTGGCATGACCTTGAAATTGAATGGCTTTGACCCGTTATGAATTTAACCTTTGGCCTCTCCTACCATCATTTGGTACTCGGAAGAGCAGGAACAAAAATTTTCGTTTGATACCGAAACAAAGCTGCTCAGCCGACGCTATAGGACCCAGATTGCCCTGACTTAGCTGGAATATGTTCGTAGCATCTCGTTTTGGTCGTGACCTCTGAGGCGATATGACACTATCAGCTAGGTGACAAAGGTGAGCCCAATGATTCGTGCGTATGATTGGTCAGGGCTATCGACCGTCGTTTGAAGTTCTTTGATCCGACGATTAGATCCCGAAATACGCGGGGAAGGGGGTTAATTTTAAGCCCCCAGCCGGTGACGAGTGGCAAAATATGCCAGGCGGCGCAGGGTTCGCAGTTCATTGCATTCAAAACCTCACCAACAGGTTACTTAATGGAAAGCCATAGGTACTCGTAGAAGGAATAAATGCTGGCAGAAAAGTTCTGAAGTGAGGTTCCGAGTGGCGAAGCACTCCAGACGAAATGCCAATATCTTGAGAAGCTCAGTGATTTTCTTCCTTTTTCGTACTCCGGTTCCAAATCCTGTCCCTACAGGCGGCGATGTTTGATGCCACTTAGCGTTATCCCTCTCTTCTCCGCACATCCTTCTGAGACTGGGCCCAAACACGCGTGGCTCGTCTCAGACGGATATGTGGGCCGCTAAAAATTCCGATTGGGGTATGGCCGTCAGGCGCAATTAGAAAACAATTAGAGAACGTAGCTGACATAGCTAACGCAGCTAGAAACAGGGAACAGGTAAAACAGTCGCACCATCTTCAGCAATGAATGGCGCGCTGGAAACCGTAGCTGACGTCCATGGATCTTAACAAGTTATGAAGTGGCGCCGAACTGAACGGGCTCAACGCAATGCTCCGCCCTGTGCTGATGACACTGGTGATGTCCAAACAAAAGGACGCTCAGGGCTACGTAATGGTAACGCCCGCATCAGCTGCGCTCACGCCAGCAAGTTGGGCAAAACCGAACGACTGAGGTCTGAGGTCGGCGGTATGAGAGAGCGCGGCGCGACGAGCTGTCGCTTTCAAAAGGACCCCCACGTCGCTGAAACACACAACAGCGCAACACAATCTCCACATGAGTGCTAAGAAAACCGACCCGTGGACGGGTGTTGCTTACTTTATTGGTCACTTGACTACGTGACCCGTGAACTGAGACCGAGCTCAAGTAGTTCATCAACTGGGCAGGAGTCTTCGTCTGTCATTTCGAGGTCGGCGTCTGGGTCTGGCTTGAAGCAGCTGGCCAGTACAACCTCAGCTCGTAGCCGAAAAATACAGGAGGGCAGCTTTTCTTTGAACCACGACCATCTTAGTTGAATGACTATCGAAGGACATCATCTCCGTACACAAGGCAAATTTTCCGTGTGTGACGCACAATCCATTTCATGCTGCTGTTTCATATTCACCACTGCCATTGCACATCTTGGCCAGCTGGAGCAGACATCCCGCGGCTCCATCAGCAGCATCACCTTGAAGTGGACCTGGATCCGCAGCGCACTTTGAAGGGCGCAGCCCGCCTCTCTCGCTCGCTGGCTTGTTGGCGTAAGGTTCCGCCACACATGAAATGGTGGCCTTCAGTGCATTTACCGTTCGGTTGATCCAGCAGAGCAAGACAATCTTTGTACGCTCTGCTAACGTCTCACAGCTGATTGGAAAAGGGATTGTCTGCGGCCACAGGCTGAAAGCCTTGTAACCCGCTACGTGTCGACGGAAAAGCCCCATGAAGATATTCCGACACTGCGTCGTAAGTCATCCGACGATTTTGCCGGCGGCTTCGCACCGCGTCGTTGCAGACGTATTGAAGCGAAATACCCAGCCCGCGTACTTCAAGCAGAAATACCTCTCGGGGCGAAGTTTATGACGGCAGTTGCGGTGTGGTGGAGATGCAGATGGTCTGCCGAGTAGACCCTCAGCCAGGATTCGTCGCATCTGAGGATCGACCGGCGAGTCTGGCCGCGCGCAGGGCTGCATTAACTGATAGCTTGGCAACGCAAACAACGCGTCAGCGTCACGCAAGCCTGTTTTGGCTGCCGGACCCTGAACTGGTCGGGAGGGCGGGCTTTCGCCGCCGGACGGCAACCACAGACAGCAGCCACACGACAGCAGCCACACGACAGCAGCCACCAACAGCAGCTGAGTGATGGGAGCTGGAGACAGCACCCACACGACGACGGCTATAGCGCTAGCCTCGTGAGGGCGCAGGTGATAGTCGACATTCCTCGGAATCCTGGGTCCTGGGAGTGAACTAAGGTGTGCGCGACGCAATGTACAAGTTTTTAACAGAAATGTTGTCGATATTCCCGGTCCGGTCACGTTTACTGTACTTGCCAGATTTTTTTTTGGCGCCAGGTGAGTACTAAAATGAATCCTGATGAAGCTTGTCTTGCTGGCAGGGGCAGCAAAAGCATTAAATACATTCACTTAGCGCTGAGCTGGAGTCTCATTGCATTACCTAATGTTAACGTCCATTAACCTACTTAACGCACAAACGTCGTAAGGTGGCGTGTAAACCGAGCTGTTGACTATGACTGCAGAGTTTATACTGCCTAATAAAGCTATGCTAAAGGTTACATCTCACAACTCTGCCCCCTTGCTGCACGGGCCGTGTACCCAGGAACCCCGCTTAAGACGTCACAAATGGGTCCATATGTTGGCGTGACATGCGGCGGCTGCTGCTGCTGCTGTGACGGCTGTGCGGCGGCTGCTGGTGGTCGAGCGGGATTTGTCGGCGGCTGTTGGTGGCCGGGCGGGATTTGTTAGCGGCGGTTGGTGGCCGAGCAGAAGTTGTCAGCGTCGTCGATCCCGGCACCAATCATTGTGTGCGCTCCTACACGACGGAAGCCGGTGCTCAGCGGTGGCACGTGCCGGCCAACTGCCAGCCCGGCCCCAGCCCCGACCAACTACCAGCAACCTGCCAGCCCAGCACCAATCACTGAGTGCGCTCCTTCACCACGGGAGCCGGTGTTCAGCGACGGCGCGTGCCGGGCAACTGCCAGCCACGGCCGGCACCAATCACTGAGTGCGCTCCTGCACCACGGGAGCCGGTGCTCAGCGGCGGCACGGGCCGGCCAACTGCCAGCCCCGGCCCCAGCCCCGGCCAACTGCCAGCCCGTGGGCCCGGCGGTTGGCCGGGGCGGGCCACGTACGTGACGTGCAGCTCGCAAGTGTTGCAGTCGCACGTAGGTCACGGGTGACCTTGTGGCAAGTTTGGCAGCGGCCAGGTCAAGTTCTCCCGGAGTGATCATACTGCGGGCTTTCTACTTTGAAAGAGGCTCACTCAGGCAGCTTCACCATGCGCATTTCTCTCGTCATTTCCCGTCGTGCCTGGCACCCTTCGGCCAGTAATCGTGTCGTCGGATGAATTTCACACAGACCGGTCGACATATTTTTGTTGGTGTGAAAGGTGCAGCTGACCAGAAGGCTTTCTTCTGGTTCATTCTTGTTTATGCCTGGTGTTTGCGGCAATCGCTGTGAAACTTCGAATGACTCGTTTTTCCAAAAGTTTAAGCAAGTCAGGAAGAGACTTCAGACCGGGTTTGTGCTTCTTTCCTCCGGTGTGTTAACTACTTATCAACTTGTGTGCCTTTGCAGACGAAAAACATCACATGCTGCCATCGGGAGAGCTGATAGTGCGTGACGTCACGGAGGATGACGTCAGCAGGCGATACATCTGCCGCACGGTGCACATGATGACGGACCAGCACGTGGTCAGCCGTCAACCAGCAACCATCACTGTTGACGGTACGTAATGAGGACGATCGCTCAAATGTATGTGTACAGTATCTACGCACGCATAGGGTGCATATTCGTGCGTCCGCTTGTGAATACCATCATGTATATGCATATACATGATCGTACACATACGATCATGATGTATAATATAAAGCGTACTAAAACGCTTATGATACATATATAATCGAACCATGTCCTGCCGCATACATCGGCACATCCATCATTATGCCGGATAAGATCTATTTTTTGTTTCGAAATCGGTGGGGAAAGAATTGCACCGAGTGAAATCCCTCGCTTGCCTTGGTCATTTCCTGCTTGTCTTCGCTGTTCGCACCAGGATCCCGGGTACAAAACATTTAGGACTCCCAGCCTTTTCCTGCCCCGCAGACCTTGCTTCATCCGCCCATGTCGACCCCCGGCACGATCGCAGTTAACCGCTCATCCCGCCCCCAGATGGCCCCAATTGGGCTGCAGCTCAATGGCCCCGACTTGGGGACGGGGCGTGAAAAAGCCACCCCATTGCCTGCCTGATATTTCCCAATAATGAAATAATCTGGAGATTTATGCGCAGCGTCCTGCCGGTCCCGTCATACAGCGAGCTTGTCAGACGGAGCTGTGATGACTGGATAACTCGGGGGAGTGGTGGACGGGAGATTGGTAGGGGAGATGTTCTTTCCCAATCTCCGTCCGTTATGCATCTCTCATGGCGTCCTCGATCCTGGTGGAGGCTGCTGCTCATCGTGCCTTCGCCTTTGGCATGCAGATGCAGATGTAGCTGTTGAGTGTCTTTTTTACTCTCAGTTTTGAGGTATTCTGAGAACTGCTCTGCTGTTATTTCGGTCGCACCAGCAATTATCCTTCCTTTATAGCTGAAGTTATATAGTTGTCAGTTATGTCGTTCCATGCGTCTGTCGTTGTAACTCCATTTGGATGGGCGGTGAACTGATCGTCGCTCAATTGCAGGGCCGCGTGCACCATCCAGTCCGCCGCGCATATCGGCGTCCTCCGCGGCCCAGCAGGTCAGGACGGGGGAGGAGGTCGCGCTCTTCTGCATCGGCCACGCCGCCGAGGCACCGCCCAACATCAGGTGGGTACCAGCAGGTGGGGACGGGGGAGGAGGTCGCGCTCTTCTGCATCGGCCACGTCGCCAAGGCACCGCCCAACATCAGGTGGGTACAAGCAGGTGGGGACGGGGGAGGAGGTCGCGCTCTTCTGTATCGGCCGTGCCGCCCAGGCACCGCCCAACATCAGGTGGGTACCAGCAGGTCAGGACGGGGGAGGAGGTCGCGCTGTTCTGCATCAGCCACACGGCCCAAGGCACCGTCCAACGTCAGATGGGTCTCCCACCCAGCAGGCCAACGCAGGCAGGACGAGGACAAGACTGCCTTGCATTGTCTGGTACAGTTTCTGCTCACATTTGCACTGTTAAGGCTGTTGGTTGCAGAGAAGAGTGCTGTAGACTATGTCTTGGATTATGCTGAAATTTTAAAAACTTTCGTCTCCCTTGCCTGATGAATGCTTAGCTGAAAAGTATGATACATGCAGAAGTGTCACGTGTGGCCAATAACAAAAACAAAAAACAAACTGTAAACTTGAGCAAGAATGCGGTGCATTGACATGATTCATATAACACATGTGTTTTCCAGTGCAGTGCAGTCGCACGCGTTTGGTAGTGGGCGTCATATCAGAAATAAAACAGACAAAGGAAATGCACCACGGCTCTGCCCTACTGAGTCGACCGATGGCAGCAGCCTCAGATGGCATATTGATCAAACATCCCCCGAGCGAAATGTATGCGTTGCTATGATACGCCCGAAAAGTGCAGTATATGAAGCGATTCAATGCCGCCCGAGTGAGCAGAACACCATTGAACTCCAATAACCCGAGATAAATGTGCAGCGATCGTCACAACAGCAGCTATAAATCAGGACGCAGGCGGAAATTCCGAACCGCATCACGACGCCGGCGAACTCAGCGGGCAGTAATGACGGCGCGCTTGTGGTGCGGACGCGGCCTCTCCAGAGCCGGCGGGTGGCCGACCGCTCCCGCGCGCTCATCGACGCCCCGCGCCATCCGCCGACCGCCCCGCGCCATCCCGCACATAAAGCGACGCTCCTGGCGCATGGGCGGCGAACTCGGCGCAGCAGCTGGCGAAGCGTGCACCGTCGCGGAGCTCCCAGCTGGCTGAGGGCATTGGCCATTTCTGCTAGGGAATTCGGCTCAGCTGAGCTCTTGGGTATTTTCTGAGGCATGCCTTCGCCGCTTCGCGGGAGACATTCCATCCCATAATTCTTTAGGACATGCTGGGCCGGACGTGAAAAATGGCGTGTACTTGCTTTTAAACCGCTTCATTTTCCAAGGTTTGGACACGATTGCTCACAGCTAATGTGCCGGGTGCTGACAGCCTCCAAACATTGCGCTGGTGCAACACGGGCACCGCTCGAAGGGGAGGGGGGGGGGGGGGGGTGAAGCCAGTTCTGAATCGAACACAGTGTCGTGCTCCGGATCAGCATGAAAACGGGCATTATGTCCTGAATCTTGATTGGCGTAATGTTTCACATTAAGGACAAAAGCCTTTTCCCAGAGAGATTACTAGGCGGATGTTTCAATGTTGGCGGGAATATAATGTAAAACGAGGTAGCAACAGCTCCGGCAGAGCTGCCCTCTGATAACGGGTCGCTGGAGATGGCACAGCTCCGGCAGAGCTGCCCTCTGATAACTGGTCGCTGGACATGGCATCATAAGCCTGTGTTCAATAGCTGAAGGAGAGACTCTGTCAAGAACATATCACGATGTTTTCTGTATGGTTCCTTGAGTAGCCTGGCGGTTTGTAAAGTAAGGCATTACCAGACGCTGGCCCTGGGCCATTGCTAGAAGCTCCTGTGAAAAATTGCCAAACCTGTGTTAACCGCATCATCGACATCAAACGGCATTATTGGTTTTATACTTGCCACCGCTGCTGCTGGTGGCACGCACTCAGTCGTGGAAACCAAAAGCCAATTCGATGTCATTAAATTAAAAATGTACTGTTTTCAACAGACAGCAAATAATTTGTGTTATGTCACATTTTCTTCTGCCATTTTGAAGCCCACCTTGTTTGATGTGCATATTGTTACCACGGACACTGTAATGAGAAGCTGTGTAGGACCATTTGCAGATATGCCGCCGTGATAGCTCATGGCGAAACTGGTATCCACCAATTCCATGTGTCCCAGTGCTGGCGCGGTTTGCAAGCGCTCTCACAGGGGACCATAGATGACGCACTCAGTGTGTTTCCATCCACATGTGTCGCTTTTTAAAATGGGATCGGTGCTGAACCAATGCCCGATTTATCCCGCATTTCAGCCAATTTGATTTGCGTTTTCGACGTCAAAATGAAGAACGTTTTAGTATTCGATCAAATCCATAATTGCCGGTACTCTGGGAATTACTTCCCATTTGAAGCCGATGTGGAGCTGCATCCTTGTAAAAGCCCTAGGATGGTTTGTAATTCAAACAATAATCGTCCTGAATCAATGGCTGTTGTTTCAACGAAAACTATTGTTTCCGTTTTCTCAAGATGACCCGAAGCGCAAAAATAGTGATGTTATCCAGCATTGCGTGACCTAACACATACCGACAAGACACCCATGCAACTCGGATACACTAACACTGGCAGGATGTACCGGCAGGGTGAAGTAAAAATGAAATATATGAACTTTTCAACGGAAATGTAATAATTGAAAGGACATGTACGATAAAGGGTGATGACTGCACAAATCCAGTGACCGTTTGAAAAAAACGCAACTGGCGCTTCGACGCGGCCAGTGACTGTAGCTGCCAACCAGGTGACGTCAGAGAGCTGGCGAGCCGTGTCGAGCAGTGCGGCAAGTTAAGCTTTCGCCGCAAAATACTGCCGTTGGCCCGAAATTTTAAGATTGCGTGATGGCGCCAGGGCTCAAGCATCAAGCATTGCCTAGCGTGGACGCTCATCCCAGAAACGCTTCGAGGTCAAGCGCTTGAACTGAATCCTAAAGAAATAGTGTTCATCCACAACATAAAGCATTTCAATTTGGCAAATACCGAGGCTTTTAAGAAAGCAGTCCTTACGTCGCAACTGTGTAAAGCGGTGTGCGTATCGTATGATCGCCAGTCGTGTGAACGTAATGATCCTAAACGTACGAACGGATGCTCGAAACACTGAATGAGGTCTCCCAATTGTGTCATAAAATTATAAAGATGAAAGAATTAGACCGTCTCTGTGTGCAGCTACCTTTTAAACACGGTGACCCAGTTACAAGCGAACGTCTTATTCAACTGTCACAAATGTATTCCTCGCACAACCATGACTGCATGGAAATTTGAGCGCCTCTTCAATGGTGAACCATGACAATAACCATGGCGGTTATCAGTTACCTCAAGTTCATAAAATCGTGACTCCACAGCACATGCTTTGAGGACGAGAAGAGGGATCCTGTAAACACCTCCTGAGCGCGCCTACATCGCTACCGCTCCGATATTATCCTGGGCGACTCGGGGGTGACAATCAGCTGTGGGATTGATCCAGGCGAGGAGCGGCACCAGCAGGCCGAAGTGACAGCGCACATGGCACGGGCTTCACAGGATTGGTTGGGGGAGCATTTTTTAGAATGCGTACCAGCTTAAGGGAAACAACTTCACATTTGAATATATTAAAGCATCAGGCGTGATGAAACAAATTCACTTGTAACAATTGGTATACTTTTTAATAAAAAACTGCTCCAGACAGCATAATGCTCTGTTTTAGCAGATACGCTTCTCAATGCGTCACGGTTTGACTACGTCATCGTTCCTGGCAAAACACTGATCGAGAGCCAACTGACGGCCGTTATGTCTGGAAATCGCGCTCACGAACGCCAGACGTGAACGCCTCGACAATTATATATTGCCTTACCTTGATCGCCACATGGCGTATGAAATGGCTGACTTTGAATGATGTTGTTTTAACGTCATGAACACCAAGGTGACTTTGAAATGCTCTCCCCGATAAACTTTCCCCATTTTCGCGGGTGTGCAGCTCAGACACTAAAAGGGCAGGTCTTAAGGCAGGCAGGATTGTGAACGGCACCGAACGCTATTCAAAATAGCTATTTCAGTTCAAAATCCCAAATAAATGTGGAACACTCCTTTCACGACAGCCGTGGAGTGGCTTGGCATTCCCTGACCTATCGCCACTGGATAGGTGTAGGTGTAGGGTGGTGTAGGTGTGGATGTAGGTGTGGGTGTAGGTATAGGTGTACACCACTTCATGGTGTAGAGTAGCCTAGAGAACTATGTCCACGTGTTTAAGCCAGTGAACATTCAAGAGATTAAGACCGCCTGGAGACTCGAGATTGGGCGCAGCGCAGTCGACAAGCCCATCAGGACAGCCGAATAGGTTCAGCTGTCGCGCATCTTGGACCGTCAGGGGGCAATCTGGAACATCTTTTGTAGTCATCATTTAAGAGACATGGAATATCTGACCAACGATGTTGCTGCTAGTGTTTTGTCATTGAGTTGGTAGTCAGATGTCACCATAATTATCGTTACGCGACAAATACAATTCCAATTGTTGAGAAAAATGTTGGTTAACTTTTAATTGGAGCACCCTGTGCTGAACGCGCACCCGGGTGGCCGGTTGCATACCCTTCACTCGCGTGAGAGTGAATTTTGCCCAGCAGAGGTCTCAGGAACTAAGGAAGTTAGAGACACCAAATTCATGAGGTGTGTTGATCTGTACGTAAACTCCTTTGGATCTAAATTTCAGGTTCCTAGGTCTGGTCTTTGGGTCAAATAAGGTCAAACAATGTCCAACACCAGGTTGGTCTCTAAAGGGCCCACGGAACCTATATACCTGCCCTAAGCAAAAGTTCACACGCTCATTCACGGCCAGTTATCTTGTTTGACCTCTTGAAGGTCATGGAGACTAAAAGCATACAAGACTGCTTTGAGTCTTGCATTTGGATAAGCGACAAAGATTACGCCAGGCAGATTACACATGTTCCTGTGAACAAAATGTTGACCTGGGTCAATTCAGGTCAGTGACCTGTTCTGACCTTTAAGAAGTTAATGAACGATGTACAATGCGGTTCTTGTTATCAATAAATTCGAAATGAGCACCAGAAACTATTTCATACAGTAAGCCCTATGGTAATAAAACAAGTTTGTTCTGACCTTGACATGATCTTCATACCTGACCCCAGGTCGATGAAGTTAGTTTTTTCCAGCTATCGTTTTGCCTAAGGAAGGATCTAAGAGATGTATGGCTTTGTGTAACGCTCCGTTGTTGCATCAGATTGAACGATTCCCTAGAAATTGGCTCGCTGAATCCATGGCCTGACTTTGACCTGTCGTAGGTAGGCGTCCTTACAAGGTACATCCTAATTGTTGGTACCAAACGATCTGTCATACGCTGTGCAGCTCAGACACCACTTCAGAAACACCTTCTGGGGTTGGATCAAACTGGCCCCCATCCGAGTGCGTATTAAAAAGCTGCCGCATGTTGCAGTCCATTTCCTTTTTTACTGATCCACCTGTCATGTCATGGAAAAGTTGCCAACGTTTTCAGACTGGCCTGACATAGAGAGAGTTGGCATTACAAAAGTACTAAAACATGATGCTATTTAATTCAACATAAGCATTATAGCAATGGTGATGTGTTTAGGCAGCTGGTCCCACCTGACTGGGTCGAGGGAGATTAACTCAGGTGTTGCCGCATAAAAGCCGTGCAAGTGTCGTTTCCGACTAGCCTAGTCGTCCTTGTACCGGACTGGATCACTGAGCCGCGCTCTGCTGCACGTGCGCCTCGCTGCCGCCGCCATCTAATCCCGGCCTGTCCCACACGTCAGGCCCGCACCCTCCGCTCCCAGCGA
>NW_023596297.1:31677879-31743981 GCF_011947565.3 Pollicipes pollicipes | reverse complement strand
GCGTGCCGGGAGGTGTCGGAAACACTGTCGTGAGGGTGGTGAAGACGAGCGCGGCCGGTGTTCTTTTCTTTCCGAAGCGCGCCGTAAGCGCTCTTCCCGCCGCCGAGCCGTCATTTACCGCCTCAGCCGTGCGAAAGCCTCTGACGGAGGGTCTCTGCTTCTGATTTCAACTACTTCCGATAGCATCCAGCTACTTACCGCTGATAATGGTTTGGTGCGCAGTAAATGGTGGTAGGATTGCAAATGCATAAAACACACAAACCGTACACCCCAAACACCCGGAATATCTATAATACTCTCATAGCATAGAGAGAGATAATTATATAGATCTGTATAGAGAGAGCTATATAAGATATATATCTAGAGCGAGAGAGAGAGAGAGAGGAGATATAGATATATATATATATATATATATATATATATATATATATATATATATGTGGGTGTGGGTGTGGGTGTGGGTGGGTGGGTGGGTGGGGGGTGTTGGTCACAGTATTGAGAAGCTTCCAGCATGGTGTATATTTTTTAAGAGTACAAGTTTTGGCAACACGTCACCACAATATTTGGGTGCATGAAACGGTCAGTTGTGCTGTGTTGGATGATACTTAGAGGACTGAGATGAGGTGCAAGAGATGCTAGTGTATGTCAGAGGGGTTTTATGACGCACTCAGCTGCTAAAGCTGAGTGCGTCATAAAGGCGGGCTTCGCCTGCCTGCTCAGAGGCAGGCTTCGTTTGCCTCTCACCTCGGCAGGAGGGCGTGCACCGCGGGGAATCGAGGCCCACTCCTCTGGTTTCACAGGTGCGCAGCTTAATGACTATGCTACCAGAACCTCGCATAGAGGTTAAGAAGTGACCTCATGGGATAAATATAAGCAACACCAGCCGATCCAGCTAAAACGAAATCGCTATCCGTATTAAGTTATTCAACTGGACGTTCCATTCAACTTTGGACACTCAGCTGGATCAGGCTAGAGCATCGTGCCGGCATATACACAAATTTTCGGCTTCTTTGCGCCCTAAAACTGTATTGTGTTCTCCACATATAGACCGTTTATGATGATGTAATGAACACAGTTCCCTTGAAGTAATAGCCGACAGACTTATTTCAGAAATGTTTCCAGCGGCATTCCAAGTCAATCGATTCGCCAAGGAAAAGACAGACATGATACCTATATTCATGAATGCAAGTGCCATGGACACTACGTTTCAAAATATTCTAAACAGCATGTACAACACATATTTCAGACCTACCTAAAATGCCTAAAATGCGATTACGAGAGCGTGCAAGTAATCATGAAATTTAAGAGCAAATGATTGAGATCATATAACAGCTATCTTACTACCTAAAGTTACCGTTAAACAAAGCTTAGATCCTAGCGCGTTGAACGAAGGGCAACCTTTACATGCGGTAAAAACATCCGTCACGAATTCGCTGGACAATCCAATCACGGTGCGAGACAAGTGATACTCTCAATGCATATGGGTCACCAAAACAAAAACTACGTAAATTATCGGAGCTTTTTCATAGAAATCTTGTCAAAACGGTAAAACTCACACTTCAAGTGCGATCAAAAATGTCTGTGAGGTGTCTGGTAGTCGGTCACCGAATGGATATTACCTACCAGATAAATCAGGTATCTCAACTACCTGCCAATCTGTCTTGCCGCTAGTACTGAAACCAACGTAGTTCGTTATAATATCGCCCGAATTTGACCCACATTATCATCTTCAAGCGACTTCGGATTGCAGCCCAAACAAATATCACATAGCAAATCCCTCGCGGATAAATCAGCAAGTTATATTTAACGAAGTCAATATTTTTCAAGAAATGTATCTGGCTTCAAGTATCAGTTTTGAGATAAATAATATTTTCAGACTTGTACACTTACATGGTTGGCTTACGCTTTTCGCCCACAGAAAACATATGCATAACATCACACGCAGCGGTTTATTCATGTATGATTTCTACCATTTCAACCGCTGCAGATGACGAATCTGAATATTGATCACCATTATAGGGACGCACGAGAATGCAACCATCTTGAGGATAGATGCAGCCAGAAATTATATTTTTCACCACATCGTCCATTGTAAGCAACTCTCTCGATTAGAAAAGCAAGCATGATGTTTGTGGTCGAGTTTGTGACAAAAATATTTCATCCATGTATCAACTGTCATAGGGTAAACTGTAGTTAATAAATAATGCATATTTCCATAGAAAAATATATCAACGGATAGCGATATGCTCGAGCACTACCATAGTGAGGCCTGCTTTTATATCCTGTTCCCATCAGATAAGTGTTTGTGAAACACCAAACAAGCAGCTTTAGCCCGGCATTTGCTGGGGTTTTGTCACCGTACATTCGCTGCGAGCGGCATTCATCCCCTCGCCCGCCTCGCTTCCTCTCAGGATGTGTATTACATTTAAAACACTCCCCAACATAAAGTGGCTTTCGCAAATATTGGGGCAACAAGGTTGAGAGACATGTTAAAATGGTCATTCCTAGCAGCAATCGTACATGAATAAAGGCAAAAAATAAAGGCAAAAAAGGGAAAAATACAAAGCATACCTTAGACACACACACATAGACACACACACACACACACACACACACACACACCACACCACACACACACACACCCACACACACACACACACACACACACACACACCACACACACACACCACACACACACACACACACACACACACACACACACACACACACCACACACACACACACACACACACACACACACACACACACACACACACACACACACACACACACACACACAACACACACACACACACACACACACACACACACACACACACACACACACAGATAGATAGATAGATAGATAGATAGATATATATATATATATATATATATATATATATATATATATATATATATATATATATATATATATATATATTTATGTGTATATATATATATATATATATATATATATATATATATATATATATATATATATATATATATTCGAGTGGTTTAAAGCACATGCTTGAAAGGAAATGAAAGATTTTCTATAACCACGTTTGGACAGCTTGTGCCCCGCTCCAAACCAAAAGGACCCTTGCATGGAAAGCTAGCCGCAAACACATTCCATCATATGGTATTGGTTGCTCCTTCTTTCGGCGGTAAAATGCATCGTGTCAATCCGAACGTGTCTGAAAAAGTCACGACGGCACGACAATTGCGGGATATCGTTTGCTTGTTCTGTAGTCACAGAATTTCATGGTGGTTTGGCAACACCATAATATCGTATGGCAGCGGGTCGCGAGCGCACTTCGAAATAAAATCTGCCCGGCATTCAATCGGGATGTCTAACTTCACCGAGCGCACGAAACTCATCAGAAACGCCTGGCGCAGCTCATCTTGTCCGACAGGAGCCTCCCCCAAATAGCCCTCGGCGCGTAGCGTAGAAAGCACTGCCGTAGATTAACTGAACCGTCAATGGTTCCTAAAAGGACAGCTTTCACAACTCACATTCAATCTAGTGCCTGCGCGTAGCGTAGCGTGATTTGTTGGCATCGATTCGAAGGTCTCTCGTTGGTTCGACAGTAAATCCGTGTTTAATTCCCAGTCCGGCTGTATTCTGAGGTTCAACTACACCCGAAGTCACAAACATGTGAATATGTGACGATTGCAGGCTCTCAAACGGGGCGCTGCGGTGTGGATCGTTTCAGTTTTACTGCAGCAGTAGCTCAGTGATTGCCAAGCAAACTGCCATCCAGTGATTGTGCCGTCGATTTGTCACCATCTGGGACCGAACACTCCATATAATCGCCGAGTAGTTGTTGGACACAAAGCACAATGAGAAAGCAAGGAAGGGGAGTCGAGCAGGGCGGGAATCTCGTTAACATTGTGCCACGTTCAGTAGTCTAGGTGAAATCAGGGACATGAGTTGCATGTTGGAAAGTGTGTTTAATTATTATCCAAACAAAAGAAAATGCCCGCCGTTGTTGTCAATTTCTTTGCTGCTATCAAAGCACGACTAATGCCTAAGTTTGTTATGGTCGGCCAGTCACACAATAGAAACACAGCCGACACAACCACGCCATCACAAGGCGTGTGTTTTGCTAGGCCCTCATCACGTCGTTCGCAGGTACAGTCAGGTCGAACTCACTAGTGGCCCACCTGGAAGGACGCAGGCGATGATCACCAGCATAACAAACGGCCCAGACGTATGAGAGTTCTGGAAAGCTGTTCAGTCCCCTGGCCTACACAAGCATAGATTGAAGCGTGACAGCACGGTTCCAATGATGGGAC
Source organism: Pollicipes pollicipes (assembly GCF_011947565.3). NCBI lineage: Eukaryota > Metazoa > Arthropoda > Thecostraca > Pollicipedomorpha > Pollicipedidae > Pollicipes > Pollicipes pollicipes. The sequence goes on along the minus strand of NW_023596297.1, from coordinate 31,739,679 downwards.
GTAAGATAATATCCCGATTTCTGTGTTTGCCATCTGTGAATTCCGGCCACCATGTTGCGCATTTGCCTGGCAGCAAAACGGACCTGCTGCTCCGAAAAAACCCTAAGCCTTGAAAGCGGCTAGTTGCTGGATGGCTCAGATTTCGTTTGAGCTCTAACTGGCGCATTTATTGTAAGAGGGATGTTAAGTTCAGGAGCAGACAAAGAGCAACATGCCCAAAGCACGCAAGATCTGGCAATCCTGGTCATCTGATCTTTTGATGTCATCTGCCCCGATGGTTTGCCGGCACGTCGCGTCTGAGAGGTCGACCCTTAGACCGCTTGGTTCCATTCAGCTGCAACAATTCACTGGTGACATTCCTGCCGCGATCGGTGTGTTGATAAATCATATGGGTTAGGCGAAATGACATAGAGCCAGTTAGGCCTGCAAGCGATGAAATTTAAGTTTCGATTTTATTGCTCCATTCTAACCGCAGTTTCTTCTTCTTTGACTGCCTGGCACTTGCAGAACGTCACGCTGATCATTGTGCCAGTCCCAATCATGCCAGCGTTAAATGAGTCTGCATCTACCAAAAAATACCTTGAATTGATTTTTCTGCACAAGAAGATTATGGGTATCAATAGTGAAGTGTTAAGCTGTGCATTTTGGGAACCACTGGTTTGGTATTCCACTCCCACGCCATTCCTGTCAGGGATGGCGTACTACCCGTCACTCCTGTCTGGCTGAGGGACAAGCCACGCCGGGTAACCTCAGCAGCTGGGTGCGCCGCAAAGCCCCAATGACGGAGAGAATATTATGATACCAAACGCGTACTATCTCAAACAAATCATCAACAGCGAACATTTCACCAGGTTTGCGCTCTGAATTCGTGTTTAGCATCAGTTAGCACCAATTTCACCATCCATATTGACCAAACATGACTATCTTAAAATCAGAACCCTATTCAGCGACAAAAGATCTTGCGGGCAAACAGCACCTGCCCCTGAGCGGGCTTCCTAACGGGCTGTAGGCCTTGCCTTGGCTTAGCGCTTAACGCCTGTTTGCGATGCAAGCGGTCTATAGAAGACAATGTGGACAGGTAAATGCGTCTTTCACATCACGTTCCTTTGAATTCGGCCAGGACAGAAACATATGCTTCGTCCACAGCATGGGTGTTGGAGCGACCGAAACGCCACTGTGGTCGAGCCGCTGTTCCCGAAATTAATGCTTCATGCACACATTGATCGCGAGCAAGCTGTTAGCTTAATTGAGGCCCGACACCAACGGGCCCTGAATGGCCTTTGGGTAGTATATACGGTTGCATGTGCCCTCTGACCAACACTGCACATTCAGTTCGAAAAGAGGACAACAACAGGAATTGTATCCCTGAGGAGCAACGGTCCTGATGCCAAGTACAGCCTAGTGTGGAATGCTACATAAAGGCAAGGCTGAGCATTTGTCCATTTAATGCACTCCAGCGGCTGCATTGAAGCCATGCAATTTGACGTGTTTATGGAGCTAATGGCCGAGGATTTCGAATGCTTCCGAGTACCTACGACCCTTGTCATGCAAGGAACATCGTAGTTCGAACAAAGCGTGTGCCTCAAACTACGAGAGGTGGGCGCGATTCATGGGACGCCTAATGAGTACATCCCTCGCAAGTTGAAAACCACACGCTGCTCCCACGCTACCTTTCACACTTCCCAACGCATGTCAATTCGGATCCCTCAAGCCTTACACAGGCACCCGTATGCTCAGGAAACAGCGCCACTATGCAAATCTTCCAGCGCGAGGTAATTTCTATTCCATTCACGCCCTTCTGAAGCTATAGCGGAGGCAGGAAGGAGCGGCAGAAACAGCTCGTCGCGAGTGGTAAGGCTGTGAGTCCGATTCATGCAACGCTTCAGCCCATGCGCCGTCTCGCGTGGCGCTGGACCAGGTGGTGGCGGTCCGGACCGATAGTGTGCAGCTTGCCACTTCGGTACCGGATAGCTGGCGGCTCTTCACCACGACTGCTCGCGCTCGCGGCCCTGCCACCGGAGACTCTAGGGGCTGCGGAGAATGCCGGCCCCCCACCAGAGACCCTGGGAATGCGGGGAGTGCCGGCCGCCCACCGGAGACTCTGAGGACTGCGGGGGGTGCCGGCCGCCCACCGGAGACTCTGGGAGCTGCGGGGAGTGCCGGCCGCCCACCGGAGACTCTGGGAGCTGCGGGGAGTGCCGGCCGCCCACCGGAAACTCTGAGGACTGCGGGGGTGCCGGCCGCGGTGGACCTGCTGCACCATGTGCTGGTGTCGAAGCCACGTTCATCATGGGGTACTGGAATGTTGCTGCTCTCGTGTATGAACGGGCCCGGAGTCGTGCTGGCGCCCAGATAGCTGTCGCGCCAACACGGCGATGGGGGAGTGGGAGCCTTCCGCGACGACCTGGCGGGATGTGCGCACCACTTCCGTTTGCCCGCCACCGCATCACTTCCCGAAAATATCAGACACCTCTCTTCAACTTCTCTTTCACTTTGTCTGAACCGGACGCTTCGCGACAAGTTAGAGCTTGCCGCGACCCGCACTACATACAGATGAGCGTGAGGCAGTGCACTGTGTCCTGATTAGGAGCTCGAGCGGGCTGCTGAGCTGTGACGCCTGTCCAGTCGTGCCACGGTCGCCAACACAGACGGGACAAGATCTTGTTAGAAATTGTCAGGGGAGATTGCCGTCCGCTGAACAATGCGGAAGCGGCCGAATTCTGGAGTGTTTAGTGAAACAAAGTATAAACACTATGCAGATCCGGGATTTTGATCATGGGTTTAAATGAAAAGCGTAACTTTGAAAGCGAATGTTATTTGAAAGCGTGCGCAGTTTTCGAGCTTTTGAACAGATACAGGCAATATGCCAGTGACAGGGTATGTCATTTATTCCTTTGAAGACAAATATGCGATCGCACCACAATTCCATTTCGCGCATTTCAATATGAAAGTGGCAGTTTCGTCGCTCCTTTTGTCGCTCACGAATGCAAACATCCGCGCTAAAGCACCACCACTTCGGGAAGCCGCTGCCACAAATGTCTCATTAGCACCGCGCCGGGCCAGCCAGACCAATGGCCGCTGACGTACCTCCGAACAGGGTCGGGTACACGTTGAGCACGCCGTCGACGCCCCAGGAGGTGACCTTGACCGCCGACCTGACGTGGGCCGGCACGCGACAGGTCAGCAGCGCGCTCTGACCCGGCGGTGACCTTCCGCCCACGGCTGTGACCTCGTAGTCCTGCAGCACCACTGCAACGGGGGAGGGTCTTTGTGTCAGCGTGCAGCCGTCGGCCGTAGCCGCGAGCATCGTTCAGCAATTGCCAGTGTGAAACACATGAGCTGAACTATGCTGGTACTGAAACATGCATTCGTAAACATCGGCTTCCGGCCCTTACGCACTTAACGTCTTTCCAGAATAGTTTTCAGAGCGTCCACAAGCACCCGAGCTTGCAAAGGTATCTTGGCGTCGGTTTGTGATAAACAAATCAGCATCGAAACTAGCTGCAATATATTGTATTTACTAGCTGGTGCGTCCGCGTCTTTCGATAGAGCTAGCGAAATGTAGCTCATCAGTAGCTCAACTAATGTATCCATCGCGGTGACAAGGGGACGTAGGGAGGAAAATGGCAGGATACGCATGGGGTACGCGATAAAAGAAACAAGGCTCCGTACAGAGCAGGGTGCATGGTATATGAACAGAAGCCCATTATTAACAAACGCCAGGCCTAAACTGTGCGATGGGAATGGGCAGGGATAAAGGCGGCAGGGTCATGGTAAATGAAATAACTAAAATACTATGAATGTCAGTACTGCCCTTATATTTCAACTGACTTTTTCACTGCGAATTTTCCACTCACTTATTTTGCAGTTTCTAAACAAGAACACTGCTAGCCTTCGGGCTTTAAATTCAACCCTTCACGTAAGCAAACTGTTGCATGTAAAACGTTTGCAACTCTCCTTGTTGTAAACCGAGTTTTGCGTTGCCGAGTATTTGCATGATCCTTGGTCTGATCGGAGACGAGCCGCCGGCCGTCTGTGGCTCGACATGATTGATGATGGGTGGGGCTGCCGTGACCGGATGTACCGCACGGCACGCGCCCCAGCAGGGTCGCGGTCACGAGAATGCTAACGACCTCCGGCACGACCCATTTAGCAACATGGCACCGCCGTCCAAACCGCCCGGTGGCGGCCTCACGTTTCCAGAGGTGATTTAGAGACGTTGTCGACCGCGCACCGTATCCCAGGACATGTAAGCAGTTAATGTATTGGCTGAGGCTGGGAGGTCTCGGGTGAAAGCTGTACTTTGTTATGAAAGCCGGCGGAATAAATGTCTCCCGAAATTGGAACTAGTTTGGTGCCATTGATGGGACTTCTAGACGGCCAGACGTCCATTTCGTCCATCCGGAGTGAACTCATTTCACTAATGGTCATCCACTGTAAGCTACAAACTTCTCTAATTTCCGAAGACGTTGATCGAGTTAATGCAATGGTGCCAATAAAGTAATTGAGAACTTGAGGGAGAGTAAATTAAATTAGACAGTTTGAATTCCCAGGATTATCAATGGGACCCGGCTCAGGCAGTGGTCTCTCCATCCCAAGACTGCCAGCATGGCGCTGAGAGAGATTGACCCGGAACTCAGTGCAACAATCGCAACCTCCATGCCGCCGACAGCACTTCACCCCGGGTGCCGGAGCGTCCGTCCGCGCGATCCCCGGACGGAGGAGTGGCCCGCCCCCCGGCCGTCGACCCTGTCGACACGAGGCCCGCCCCGGTCCGGAAATCCCCCCAACGACGCCGTTACGCGGGCGAACGGAGACCGAGAGATAAAGCGGCGCCCGTGTCGCCAGGCCCGAGGAACGTCCCCTTGCGGCCGCATCACGAGCGGGTGAGACTGAGCGGGCGATCTCTCACGGGCCGCCGGCACGTTCGCTCGACGCGCGTGCGCCGTAATGGATCGCCAGCCCGCCGCCGGATGGATGGCCCGTCGCCGCCGCCGCGCCGGCAATGAAATCCGGGCGGGGCGACGTTTGCACGGCACTCGATCAGGGCGCGTTTGGTTTGGTGAGGCGGGACAGTCGACGGGTGCAAAGATCGACGGCCTGAACACGCGTCGAGGCGAAATAACGTAAGCGCAACAGAGTAACCTCTTCCGGCGGGCGCCTGAGCAGCTGGCACGTAGAAACCAGACGGGACGAATGCGGGCCCGCCCGAGCGACGCCACAACGCCTGACCAAGACCGGTGACTGCCATGACGCTTAGCTCAGGTGTGCAGCTGGCCGCGCCTGAGGCGAGCCGACGCCTCGGCCGTAACGGCCAGCGGCGGCGGCCGCCAGCTGAGGCCCCGGCCCCGGGTGGGCGCCATTACCGCGCGGCTGCAGGCCCACCGCCGGCCGGTTCGGACGGCGCCTCAGGAACGTCCCGTGGCAGGGCAACGGATCAATGGCGCCTATCGGAGACGAATGGCCCGGCGGATCGAGCCATCGCCAGCGGCGGCGCCCCCTAAATGGCTCGAGGCGAAGGTCGGCCGCGGGCCCCGGCCGCCCGGGGCCCGCGGCCGGCTAACGAGCAGCGCCAGAGGCACGCGGCCGCGCCAGCAGAGCCGGGCCTGCGGGAGGCCTCCTGGGGGCCACCCGTGGCCGAGAGCAGATGGCGCACGATTCCAACACGACCTCAGTCTGGCTCACGCACCGTGAGGAGCCATGCCCGCACAGTGAGGTTGACGTGAGGTGCGGTTACGGTGAGGTATGGTTATCAGTAGGTTACGGTGATGTATGATTATTGGTAGGTTATGCTGATATTTGGTCATCGGTGGGTTATGGTGATGTATGGTTATAGGTGAGGTGTGGTTATTAGTGAGGTGCGGTTATTAGTGAGATATGTTTACGACGAAGTATTTGTTACCGGTGAAGTATGGTTATCGGTGAGGTGTGGTTATCGGTAAGGCATCGTTGCAATGAGGTCTGGTTATCGGTGAGGCATGGTCACCGGTAGTTTCACGTGCTTGGACTGTGGGCGGCGATCCGAAGCGCGCCCATCGTCGGTTGCTGAAAGCCTCACCTCCGGTCGGCAACAGCAGCCGATCTCAAGACTTGGGCGGGAAGCATGGCGCGGTAGGCCGAAGGCTCAGCTGATCGGTGAAGGAAGTCACATCAGGGACCTTCAGGCTACGGTCTTGCAATGTGGGAGCACACTGTGCAGTAAAGAAACCGGAGCCACACCTCGTGTCTTGAAAGTCAGGGCGCGAACTATTGATTTCGCGTAACTGTCAGGCCTGGTTTGCCACCATGCATACATGCATGTCCTCGTGGCCACCCCGAAATCAGCTGGCATGCCGCTCTGTTTATAAAAGTCTTGCAAAACACGAAGACACCTGTTCTTATTTATACGGGCTGTAAAGAGCTTAATTCTCCCACAATGACGGTGCGCTGCCACCAAACGATGGACCTGTTAACAAGACGATGCGTTGAAATAGTCAAAACGGCCGCAGGATCGACTCCACTCACGAACAGCTTTATCGGCAGTCTTAGACTTAGGAAGGTGATCATGCCACGATGGATGGGGCCGTTCGAGAACGAAACGCGTTCGAACCAATATTTCCCCACTGGATCCCCGAACGACGAATAAACGCCGCCCAGAGAAGGTCTGGGACGGCTATGCAACATTCATGGAGCGGTGCGCTGCATAAAATGATCGTAAACCATAAATAACGGGTGAGACGGGCAACATGGCAACTGATCTGGCTCGTGTAATATATGATCGGAATAAGACGCACCGCCGCGCGTTGATTTACGGAGCAATTACCCGGCCATGAAGCGTACCACATGTCGGCCTGGGACCAGACATTCAAGTTTATTGAACAACTGCACCGACCCCCCCCCCCCCCCCCACCAGCATGTGGTACGATGTAAAGTAATTGCTAAATTTTGCGGTTACCAATACATGGAGTATGATGTGGTGCTATAGCGCTCTTAGGAATAGCAGACCCAATCAGAGGCCATCCACAGTCTGCCTGAGAAGATATTGGAATATAAATTGCGTAGCGGTTTCGGCAGCACATGAAGACACGATAGCGAGTGATAAGCCAGCATTCCGGTCGCTTTAATATCCGGTTTCCGGGCATGATCAATCGCATCCATTGTGCAGACTGCATTTGCCCATGAGCAATTCTGATGTTGTATAACGTGCCGCCACCACGGAGAGCAAGTGCGCCTGGCGAGATGCGGGGGGGGGGGTATTGGCCGGGTGATTAGCGCCTTCGGCTTTCACGTGGGGGGGGGGGGGGGTGTTCGAATCTCGGTTGCGCCAGGGCTTCTGACCGCTAATATGGTCTTTGTAGTCACTGCCAGTTCAAAAAAGCCGTGTGCATCGCGTTTCTAACAAACAACAAAAAATGACGAGGTGGCGAAAAACGCATTTAGAGGTCCGCCGGCCCAACGCTTCCCCTTCCCCTCCTTAGGCTGTAGAACGCACAAGAACGCATGCATACGGAGGCGCGGTCAGCAAGAGCAATGCAGGGATGCGTGCCAGCATTACTGAGGCCGACACCAGACCAGTGCACCCTCGTGTTCTGCTGCCAAATCACCGTCAATCGCTCCGCCAGGCCGCCATTATCTATTCAGTGTCTCCCACATCAGAGGACGCTCATTTCCCATCCGTCCCTAGCAAAGACAGGCTGCCAGGGCTGGCGTGTCGGGGTTCGCCGCCCGCCCGCTCAGACCCCCGCCCCCCTCCCCCAAAGTCCATGGTCCCGCCACGCGTCCACCGATGCAATCGGGTGTAATTGCACGCGCCCCGTGGAAATCAAACACCACGATGTCGTGTCGAGTGGAGCCAGCGCGGTGAGGCCGCTGGCCCTCCCCGCGTCGGGCGGACGCCCCCCCCCCCCCCTTGCCCCGGTTGTTGCGTGTACACTGTCGCCGCCGATAAGCCGACGCGTCGGCATTGCCCCACCGCCGGCGTCGAGCCGCAGGGCGACAGACGGCCGCCGTGGCTGTCAGCCCGGGCGGAGCGAGAGGACGCGGCTGTCAGCCCGGGCGGAGCGAGAGGACGCGGCTGTCATCCCGGGCGGAGAGAGAGGACGCGGCTGTCATCCCGGGCGGAGCGAGAGGACGCGGCTGTCATCCCGGGCGGAGAGAGAGGACGCGGCTGTCATCCCGGGCGGAGCGAGAGGACGCGATTGCTATCCCGGGCGGAGCGAGAGGACGCGGCTGTCATCCCGGGCGGAGAGAGAGGACGCGGCTGTCATCCCGGGCGGAGCGAGAGGACGCGGCTGTCATCCCGGGCGGAGCGAGAGGACGCGGCTGTCATCCCGGGCGGAGCGAGAGGACGCGGCTGTCACCCCGGGCGGAGAGAGAGGACGCGGCTGTCATCCCGGGCGGAGCGAGAGGACGCGGCTGTCATCCCGGGCGGAGAGAGAGGACGCGGCTGTCATCCCGGGCGGAGCGAGAGGATGCGACTGCCAGGCCAGATGGAGCGAGAGGACGCGGCTGTCATCTCGGGCGGAGCGAGAGGACGCGGCTGTCATCCCGGGCGGAGCGAGAAGACGCGGCTGTCGTCCCGGGCGGAGCGAGAAGGCGCGGCTGTCATCCCGTGCGGAGCGAGGGGACGCTGTCGACGTCCGATTTGGCGGCGGCTTTTCGCGTCGTGCCTGACAAGGAAGTATGCGTGTTCGTAGGCGATAGGGCCAGAACGACCGCTCTCAGTCTATGGTTGTGGCCACTCCCGCACTCGCCCAGTCGTGTTCTTCGCGGGGCTAACCGGGAGCGCACACAGGCTTCTGGCCTAGGAAGGCGATTTTCCATTCAATGCACTGGGAGACATTGGAGCGTCTCGCTGCCCGGCTTGGAAATAGATCTCAGGTTCGATAGGGGTGGGATGGCTGGTTTGTAGTCATGATGCATTGCAAGTAGGAACATCGAAAGCCGCCGGGACCGAATGCAGCACAACAAATAAGGCGACTTGTGAGCTCATATTTACAGTCAACGTGCGCACTTTTGCAAAACCACTGAGGGTCTGCCCTGGGTCAATCAACTCAGGGTACCCAAAATGCTGCCCCCTCCTCCTCTGGTTTGGGTTACCTGACTTTGCCACGCTGTCAAGTTGGGAACGGACGGGGAACAAGCTGGGGTTCAGGGATTTCTAGGTGGGAGGGGGTAGGGGCACAAGGATCTTCAAATGGATACGATCCTACGCCCTTGCTCCATTGAGAAGCATAACTGGATTCTTACTTCGCATAGCAGTAAGTTCTTTTGGCACACCATTATTGTCTGAAACATTTAATGCATGTAATTATCCAAACAACCTTCTTATCTACGCAAATGTAACCATTAAACTAACTGTCGTGGTTAGGGATGGCGGAAGCAGGAGAAAGCATAAGCTCCTACGGCGGCAATCAAGCCTAGACCTTTTAGATACGAGCCCAGCACATCCAGCCTCGTCACTGGCTCCTTGATGGCAGTGCTTACGAGCAGCTGCAGCGATAAAAGTCTTCAATCTGTCCATAAAACAGCACTCTTTTGTTCGGAAATCTGATGATACGTAACACAGGGAGAACGGTATCATGTAATCTCACTGTTATTGATACTAATTTCAAGCTTTGAGCTAAACAACGCGCCCATTTCGTGAGCCAACAATGAAACGGCCAATAGCGCAGTTCTACAAATGATCAGAAATGAGCATAAAGCGATTTAAGTGCGGCTGATTGCTTTTAACTCTCACAAACGAATTGTTTGAGCCTGCTTCCAGACCGCTGGAGGTTCCCAGTCGCCGGTTTGCTGGAGCGTATTGAGCTGATATCGCAAGCATGTGTCAAATCGGCCCGCTCAGGCCGTTGGGCGGCTGATCTTTATCAAACTGTAATTGGATGGAAGGGACCAGATGGTCAGACCAAAGGAGCAGAGTACAATAATTCTCATCGTCGATTTCAATTCCAGACGAGTAAATTCCAGGACCCCGCAAAAATCACCAGGATCCAACCCTTCAGTCGCACACCCTTGTAAGGCCACGCTTCCACCCTGGTCAGTAGGCTGTAGTGAAAAAATGGATCATTATTTTTGCGGAGCTGAGTGTTTTTCTTTCTATTTCGACGAAAACAGAATCAGCTTTGGCTATTTTTCATATTCATCGAAAAAACATCCATGTCTCCCAGAAATCAGGTTTCACGTTTTCACCACAACGTACTGAACACCACAATGAAAAAAAAACAAACGTAGCCGCCTACATTCTGAGCTTGAGTGACGCTGACAGTACTTCTGGCTAAGCACAGCTTGCTGCATGAGGGCTGAACCCGCCTTTCGTGGAGGGTCGTGATCAGGACGCTGTTCACCTCATCCCAGACCCGGGTCAGCCGCCGCTGCTCAGACGGACCCAAAGCTGGTGGAAGACAGTAGGCTAGTGACATGTCCGAGCCCGGGACCCAAGACCCCAGGAACCTGAAACCCCGGGACTCCGAGACCCTGAGACCCCGCGACTATGAGACCTAGAGACTCCGCGACGACGAGACTATGAGACTCCGAGACTCCGAAACCCCGGGACTCCGAGACCCTGAGACCCCGCGACTTTGAGACTCCGAGACTCCGAAACCCCGGGACTCCGAGACCCTGAGACCCCGCGACTTTGAGACTCCGAGGCTCCGAGACCCCTTGACTCCGAGACTGTGAGACCCCACGACAATGAGACTCCGAGAGCTCGCGACTACGAGACGAGACCCCCACGTCCGAGACTCCCAGACGTCACTCTGCGAATCCGAGATGCGACAAGATGGAGACCGGAGATGCCCACTGTGAGTCTGGTCTCGGAGACCCGCCCGCCGACGACCCGTTGGTCAGGGCTGCAGATTTAATGGCTCCGCGAACCGGCGGCGCACCGGTCCCGCGTCTCGCCATGCCTGACCTCATCCATGTTTGAAGGCGGCCGCGCGGCCCCCGGCGGATGCCAGCCGCGTGACCACGCCGGCCCTGACCGCTGCCGGTCACGCGTGTGCACGACTCCCTCCACCGTCCCCCCCCCCCCCCCCGGCCGGGCGGCCAGACAGTGACGTCACTAGTCCGCAACAGTTGGCTGGCATGAATGGCGGTCGGACACGCGCAGCGACACAGACAGCAATGGCTCCTTGGCCCAAGCGAGAGCGACTGCTGCTAGCCAACTGTGGCAACATGTAGTGTAAGCCCATCCCATAGAACTGTGCCGTAGTCTGTGGTTAACTCGACCTCATTGCAAACCTGACGTTATTGGGCTGAACGATTTGCTCGCGCACACAGCCTGACGAGATCGACTATTACATACTTAACAACGCATTCGACATGGAAAAAATGTCGACGAGCGAGCCAACACCAAGGAAATGGTCCCCACATCTACACCCGTAACTTGAAACCCTGGGGCAATCAGGGACGTAGGCAGGATTTTGTAAAAACGGGATAGATCACAACTAGAGGAATTTCACCGCACATGAAGTCTAGCGTACTGCGGGCTCGCAAGATTTCTAACTATTAATTGTAAGACAACGTCGCTTGTTCCCGATGTACTTATTTTTACGTACCAATCTGAGCTTATCCAGATTTTAACTACCGACATTTAAACAGGTGCGTATTGGCACTCGCCTTCATTCGCTGTTATTCACAACGCGGACTGATAAGGGGGGGGGGGTCAAGGTGACCCCACTGCCGTTTCAAAGCCAAGAAAGATTTAACGCCGCAGAAATAACCAGTGGATTAGCGGCGGAGGTCAATGTGGCCTCCTGCCGTTCCAACACTGGAAAAGATAGAAATTCGCAGAAATAACCAGTGGATTAGTCTCCGTGAGATTTCGTAATCAACAATATCTGCTTTTGGTTCTCAGCCAAAAGTTGTCCTCATTTGGCCAGGTCAAAAGTAATTTTCCTCTAACAATCTTACTTTCGCTACGTAGCGGCACTTAATTGAAACAGACGTGTTCCTTGTTTAATTTTTGGCACATTTAAGCATATTTGTGTGCATTGAGTGAAGATTTATGATAAAGAACTCTGCCGCCTGGGACCGACGGATTCACCGGTTGCCGTCCGCCGCCCGCCGCCCGCGCCCGTTGAGGATGTCTGTGTAGCGTCCCTAACAAGCTGTCGCTTCTCAAAAAATTATTGGGACGTGTTTTGACGTCAAAACATTAGAAACGAGCAACTCTATCACCCTACCACCCACCGAAAAATTAGGGCGAAATTGCACCACATGTGAGCTCAGAAAACCTTACGGGGATCCCATCACCTCCTGCTAGGGCGAGTGGTGTTAATGTGTGCCATAAATTTGGTAATGGGGAGGGGGGCAAGCGTGCCCCCGCGGTTATCATGTGCGTACGCCCCTGAGCGCAATCACCGCTGGCATACAGCGTGGCAGCAGCCGCAGCTCCGGCCCCCCGTCTCAGCACGAGCACTGGTCATCCTCGACCTCTCCAGCTCTGCTGACGGGCCCTGCCACCCCCAGCTGGCCGCAAGGAGGCGGTGGTCATGCTGGGGGGCGATACCGGCGCCGACACCGGCGCGGCGCGGGCGGAGCGGCCGGACCGCGACTACGCCAGCCGCGGCGCAGGCGGAGCGGCCGGACCGCGACTACGCCAGCCGCGGCGCGGGCGGAGCGGCCGGACCGCGACTACGCCAGCCGCGGCGTGGGCGGAGCGGCCGGACCGCGACCACGCCAGCCGCGGCGCGGGCGGCGCGACGCCCGTCGGTCCCGTCGCCCGCGGCGCTTCCGGCCGGACGGTCGTCGCCCGGCCGCCGATCGTATTGTGATTAGGCGGATGAGATGCAGCTCAGTCCGACGCGGCGTCGGTAGCGCATGCTAGGAGCGAGACGCGACGCCGGATAACGGCGAAATTGTGTGCGGCCGCCGCCGTTCTGATTGAGTCGCGGCGGAAAAGGCGCGAAGCCGGCGGAAAAGGCGCCAGGCGCCAGGAAAGGCGCGCGCCGGGCCCTGTCGCCGTCGACGGCTGTCGGAGCCGACGTGGCGCCGCTCGGCGGTGGTCGATTGGACGAGATAAGCGCGCGGACGTCGTTGGAAGCCGATTCCGTTGATTTGCTCCGGCGCCGTCCGAGATCGAGCGATTGCCGGAGATGACAAATAAAAGGAAACACGCTACATGGTTGTCAGCTGTAGACACAGCGACCTCTTCACTGTTGCGATGCTTCAAAGCAGGAATGTTTTGATGCTAAGTGTTGTGTTTACTATCAGCACACCGGTTTGAAGTCCGATTTGTACACCTATGTTAGTCGTGTATGTGGGGAGGAGGGGGGGGGGGGGGGGGCGGGGTGCGTGCGTGCGTGCGTGTTTGTGCATGATGAAGAAGTTGCGTCACACAAGGTCTCGGATGATACATCTTGAACACTTGGGTGACAAACAGAAAAATCCTGTGTTTGATTAGGTTGGATAGCTACCTGATGTCAGAACAGCTGTATGTTTACCTACCCCCTCCCCTTCCCTACCACCATCACCACAAATGAACCGTCTCCTTCCATCCCACTGGATAGTTTCTCCGATTTAGTTCTACAGAGTAGCGACGGTATCACGCTGAAGCTGAGTCCGCCGATTCTGCTTTCCTAGCTGCTGCCTCTTAAATATTCACATGCCGGGCCTGAGTCTGACACGTTCCCTTTAAAAAGAGCAGCCCATTATTCGCTGCGAGTTGTGGCAAATATAATACCCAGCCAGAAGGTTGGAATAAGGTTTTGAGGGCTCCCAGCTCGGGGCAGGGAACGTTGCGCGAACAGCAAATTGCAGGCGTCCAATTTGCTGCGCTGACTGGACTTTTGTATGTGATCGGGCTGCATCATATTATCATTGAAATTCACCAACAGCTGGCACTGATCACTGATCAATGCTTATGTGGGACGGAATGTTACCAGTATTTCATATTGCTGGTGGAAGGCATCCACCATATGAGAGGTGAGGCACGATGAGATTGGTTGCTTTAAAGCGCTCTGATTTAAAGCGCTCTGGCTCAATATACCAATGTAATGCATCCATATTCCTCAATTATAAAAACTGACCTGCGTTCGTGTCATTAGTCCACACCAAACGCGATTATTACATCCGCAGAATTCTCTTCAAATACAGTGATCGTTCCGGGGACGCGTCAGACGTCGCTCGCACACGCTGGAGGGTTGAGAGCGCTGCTCGCGGTCAGCTGAGCCCGTCGTACCGATTGTCATCAGAGCGGAAGCGGCCGGCGGACTGCCGACGGCTGCAGCGGCCCAGCTGGTAACACGGCGCACGTGCGCACTGACCAGTCGCTGGCGGTGTTGGTTACATCACGTGCCCGCGTGCTGGTCACGGATTTTGTTGGCGAACCGCTGGGTGACGGCGCCCCCAGCAGGCCGCTAGGCCTTATCCAATCGGTTGAGGAGTCATCCTCCATAAGGAAGAGGTCGGCGGTGCCTGGTACATCGACTGGACTAGCGCGAAGCAGTCGGGGCAGTGCCAGCGAGCGGAGTTGACAGTACTGCGAGAAATGCCGCGGTCCGATTTTCCGCGATTTTTCGATTTTTTCCGTTCCTGGTTTCCGCTCCGATTTTCCGCCGCGGTCCCCACGCAGTTATTGCGATAACCAGGTGAGCAGCCACACACGGCAGAGGACTTAACTATGTGATATAAATCAGTGCGTCTTGCATGATCATCACTTGCAGCTGAATTAGTCTTTCTGGTTGCCTAACAGCGGAATCTATTGCAACATCTTCCCTACATTTCCTACATGCCTCACATACACTGCTCATCGGCAATAGCAGTGCTGCCTCCCCCGCATCCCTCACAGAAGCTCCACCGTGGCGCGAAAATCACTACTGTGAAAGCACCGGCGGGAACGAAATTCTGACTTTTTTACTTCCAGTCCGCCGTGTACCTGTGGGTTTTGACTTTCAGTCCGCCGTGTACCTGTGAGTTTCAAGACGATAAACGTCCAGTGTCATGCGTGTATTCCCAGTCCCGCCTCTGAGGACAACCGCCGCTGTCTCAGGCCTGCATTGTGCTTTCCGCCACTCCTCTCAACACGCGTTGCGTTCAGTTTCCCCACCGTGTTCACGTGGAAGACTGACAGGAAATATGATGGATGTTTAATGCCCGGCAAAATCCAATGCATATGGGCTGGCGCAACGCCAGTTTTAACCCATGTTTAAAGCCTGAAGCCAGGATTCTCAAGATTCCAAGTACACAAGACGCTCCATGCAACACAGACGGTTTAAGCCGTATAACCGTGTAGCCGTATAGCCGCTTCATCAACACAGGAGGCTTTAACCTTTTTAAGCCGTATAGCCGCTTCGTCAATACAGACGTTTTAAGCCGTATAACCAAAGGCTGAAAGCAATAGCCACGAAAGTCTCGGAAACCACGATATGAGTGATATTGGTGGTGCCGTCAGATCACCGAGCAGCTCCGCAGCTCCAAAAGCCTGCAGCATCGGCGAACTATCCAAAGGTCCACGCTCACAACGCGCAACCCAGGTGCGTCGGGGGTCGAACATACTGTAAGCGTTAGGGTGGTACGGGTACTGTCACGTTTTAAAGTACTCTATTTCATACCCTGCCGACCTAATTTTGCACCAAAGCCAGCGAGTTTGGGCCTATCCGCCGAGGGTCAACTCAACGAGCCAGCAGAGAGCACGCGTCGTCTGCCAACCGTTCCAAACGACATCCTAAAAGCGGCCGTCGTCGCTCGGGTGCAGCTCTGCTCGCGCAATTCTGCGACGGGCCGGCGCCGTCTGCGGTCGGCATCTCATCATCCCGTCGTCCTCGGCACCCGAGCGGTGCCTGGTCGGAGCCGCCGCCGCCCCCCCCCCCCCCGCCCCCCTCCCCCCGGGCGTCCCGGTCGGTGCCATGTCATCCGGCTCCCCGCGGAATCGCTTTCGGTCCGTGACGTCAGCGCCTCTGGCGGCGGCGATATCAGCACCAATCAATGGTCGTACTTTGCGAAGCCATTTCGAAAGGTGAACTGCGAACAAAGCTGATCATTTGCCACTGTCGGCGGCTCCCCAGGGAGTTAACAAATTGGCAAGTTACGCAGCCGTGATGTGTCCAAAGAACATCTAACTTAGACGACGAAGTGGAATTGAAACGGAAGAACATATGATAGCCTTGCATGGCTTTTGAAAACGTGCTAACGGAATTATACTTCTTTTGGATTTGCGTCCCATCACGGCACTCAATATTGGGCAATACGGCATCCTCCCCTGCCATTTAACGGTTGCATCGCTTCCAAGTCGTTTCATCTGAGATGGAGGCGCTGGGAAAATATCGATAACAATGTAGAGGATTCCCGTTGTGCATTATTGAAGAAGCATCTGATACCCACTCGTATTTCCGGGGCTTAGACTCCAAGAATACGAGCAGTTTTCATCAGCCTCCCAATGATGAAAGATGCTTTGACGGTGAGTGAAGACAAAACAAGGTCGATTGAGCATTAATTGAAAATTTTCGCTAAAGCCGAGATAAAGAATGTACGAACAATGTACATGAATGGAATACAAAAACGATAAGAATAAGAAACGTGAGAACGGTGTCGTGGCACCGGCTACCGGCACTGAAGAACCACCGGGATTTAGTGGTGCGCGGGTCAACACCGCACAGGCTTGCCATTGCAACTAAATGTTGCTTATGCATAACCCATAGAACACTGGCACCAACGGCCACCGGAATCTCGCCACCTCTAAGCTCATGCTCCTACAATGACGTCATACTGGCAAGGTGTCCGAGTCCTATGTTTAAGACACATCGCGTCTCCGTAGGATTGGGCTCTATCGGAAAGCATCAGCTGTGCAGCCGGCGGGCTGTCCAGTGTTAGACCCTACTAAAAATATGTGAGCAAGGAAAAACAGAGGACAGAACGAAGCAAAATCTACACAGTTAAGAGCTTAAGCAATTAGCGGGAGTAAAAGAAACGTGTTTTTCTTTTCGCCCGACTTTTTCAGTAACTTCGAAGCTGACTTCACGCCAAAGCAGCTATTGCACGTAGTCTGTCGCTGTTCATCATTCCGAAATCGAACAAACCGCCACGCACGAACCGCGAGCTCTCGCAGCAATAAACATCCCGAAATAATATGTGGCATGGGGGCGCCGGGTTAGTGCGTGACTCTCAGCCTGAGCCAACTAGTCCGATTCGACACGAATTCGGCTCGGTAAACGTCGCTCCGCAGCTCCGCCTTTTGTGGCTCAGGTGAGTGACAGGGGCACCGTCTGGGTCGAACAAACAAGGCAATTTCGGCCGGTGAGTCTCACATCAAGGGCTTTCGCTTCGCTGAAGCCGAGAGGGCAGATCGAGGACAATTTAGGTGATGTGCAACCAATTTCACGTGACTGTCGACATTGCATGGAACTATTGACAGGCACCTTGCTTTTCATGCACGCGTTGTTTTGGGGATCATTTTTACATTTGGCATATCATAGAGACGTCCGGCACAGACGTATAATGTATATAGAGTCGCTGCCAACAGGCACTTTGGTGAACGAAAACATAGACATGGCTAGGTTTAAAAGCTCTCTTGTTTTGTACCGTGTTTTTAGTACATCTTTTACCAGTCATACCCAGCTGTCTACGTCTCCGAGCCCTGACTATCGACAAGCAGTTCATGACGAGTCTCGAGTTGTCTTTATCGTGCATTGCTCGTCTCGCTCGGGAAGAACTTGCATATAGCACAACAACTTGCACATACTGTCGAAGACTGAATGTAAACCAGCATTCCACGCCCATGTACTAGTTAACTAGCAACCTTCGTAGGATACATTTAAAACTTGTCAGAGGTAGGCGATGAATGTGGAAATGTCACGGTGACACACCAAGCTGTAACAATATCACGCGGCCGCCTGCAGCCATCATTTAAACGCTGACGTAACAAAATTAAATGATTGGCCATGATTTAATGCACCCTTACGATTAACGTGCAAATAAGCTTATGGTCTAAAGCGTCGGCTGAAAGGAACAGAGGTCGGGCGTCGCGTAAGCTGCGCCCAGTACGTCCGGGTCAGGCACATCCTGTCGCGATATGCCACGCTCGCGACGCGCGCGACGGTACCGCCGCAGGCCTGAATGAGACATCGCATGGGCGTGAGCTTCGTGCCGCTGGAGAAGGATATGACCAGCAATGCGGGCATTATATACATGGGGATGCAGGCGAGAACAAGATCTTCTGTCCCTAATTCGTCCCCCACACCGAAGTGTCGGATTTTGTATCCTAACGAGTATGGTCGCAAACCGTCAAAAGGAACGCTTTAAGCGGAATATATTCTTGAAGAATGTCAGTGGTACACCAGGAGCGGAAAAAACGGTAGCTCTGACGTTATTGTTTCATCCAAATCATATATTATGATCAGCATGCAATGCGTATTAGGGCTTCAATGAAAAAGGCCCATCATGGTTGGTCATGAGACGGGTTGGAGCCGCCGAAGAAGTTAGCTATTTTTTCCCAGCATGACTAGAAAACTAGGATTCTGAGAGATCGCTTTCAGTATCATACAAATCTTGAATTACAGAGATGCTGTCATGCTTGCTGTTTGTCTTGAGTCATCGCGCTTTGGTCTAAACTGCGGCCATAATTGAAAACACCACTGTCACATGGCACTTGCCCTTTAGGCCCAGCAATAAGGCCAAAAACGGTACAATAATCTTCTCGTAAAGGCGAAGTTCGCGGGAGGGAGAAAAACTTTGAATTCATTTGGAGCACGTGCTTGTTCGGCTTGTTTGACGTCATGTGAACTTATTTAGCCTAACAGACTGCTTTTTCAAGATCTAATCGTTTTAATCAGCTGTTAGTGTTGCCTATATCATTAGTATTGTTGCGCGTAATGGCTGATGCACATTATTTGCTTACATGCCAAGCTCAGTATTTTAAACACCAATTATGTGTTTGATAACATACGTACGGATAATCCCGCGCATTCAATTACAACGTAGCCCCCTGCTTCGATGTGTGTATGCAAACAGCCTCAAACATAAGCATCCTGAAATCCACCCCTCAGCCTTCAACGTTCGGGATGTCTCTTATATCATTGTCGAGGTCCCATATTGTAACCCACTTCTACTATGGCTGGTGCGCTTGGACCAAATGTCATATCAGATGTGCAGGCTGGGAGCACATATCCGATGGAAATGAAAATATTCCGTGCATCCGGACAGAGCAAAGGACATCAATAATGTAAATCATCCCAGCCATTTCACCGGCGGCCTTAGCTTATCGATAGCCTAACCCTATCAAGCCTTTTTCCATACATATCCATGCCATTGCGAGGAGCATAAAATGCAAACGATATGGATGGACACATGTGCTGCTCAATGTAATATCACATACACATACATATATATATATATATATATATATATATACATCTCTCTCGTATATATGCATATATATATATATATATATATATATATATATATATATATATAAGCATTGTGATATCAATGGCTAAATCAAGAACCGAGGCTGATAATCAAGCATCCTTGTAAGGGAAATCATGCTGTACTCATGCACTTGCAATGGACTCCACAATTCGCTAGCGCTATTGCAATCACGCCAAAACACGGGCTATGTCGATACTAAACGAACCTTGACGATCAGAAGCAGGTGGTCATTATTGTAACCATGCTTGTTACCGTATTGAAAAGCACGGCACTGTTACAATACCTGTGATTTTGTAATGCTATCGCCTCCGCTACCACGGCTAATTTGGATTCTTGGGACTGACTAAGAAATGGTTAGCTCAGTAGGTTTGAGCGTTTTTTGGCGCACATGCAATACATGTCGGCTGCTCCAGGCTCTCGACCAATCAGGAAGATCGATGCCCCGCCTAAGCGCTAGTGCGGGAAGTTCGTGATACTGTTTCTAAGTGGAAGACTTGACGAACAGAGAATCAATATCGAAGACAACTTAGCAGTCAGCTGAACAATGTTCGGCAAGAGCCAAGAGTCTGGCGGACTGGGGCACCCGCGACATGAGCATCAGCATCGCATGTGCGCCGTTCATGCCTCGATTCAGGTCACCTAGATGATATAAATCGTTCACGGTCTCCGGGCATTTTTGAAGAGTACGTTTGACGTCCCGTGGGCAGAGCAGATCGGTCTGGAATTGTTCCAAAGCCCTCATCTGGTGACCGTCAGGTCCGACTGTTCTGCCCCAGTGACGCGGACGCCAGTCAAGAAAACCTCCACTGATCGTTCGTTTCTGCGGTGATTTGACGAAAGGCCTTGGCCTGACAGTTCCTGCGCTCGCACTCCGCATCCGCGAGTCCGACGTCGTGCGGCTGAAGACCGTGTTTTGAGCGTGATTGGGGTGTTTTGGCTGATCGGCGCCTACACGATGTCTCTCCCGCGCCCGCCAACCGTTATGATAACTGATTCCAGACGGGAGTGTCGACTGCCAGAATGTAAAACACGGTTGTGCTTCAGGCTTGCGTGTTTTAGCAGGCTTGCAAAAAGACACTTTTTGTTTGCTAGCACCTGCATTGCCCATACCTGGGTACATGTCTTCAAAGCCGGTCCGCTGTGCTGATTGGCCAGCCGGACGTTTATTGTGAGGAATATGGAAACGAATGGAACTAAACGACGGGAACGGTCCTTTGGAAACAACGCTGTCGGTCGTGCAGCGTGCTTTCATGCGCATGAATATGATGGTTTATGGTGTGGTCGGATATGCTGGCTCCCATAATTCACTTGGCACTCCGTGGGGTTTCGCACAGTCATCACGCGGCTTACATGATTGATAATGTCTCGTGACATGGATGGGGCAGCGCAGTTAACATTCAGTTTGTATACCATGATCAATAAGCAAAGTGTGTCGATCCGAATGATAGATGAAGTCACGGTTAGCTATGGTACAATCAACATGTATTGTGGCCAGTAAAGCAAATCGGGTGGGGAGCGGTGGATGGCCCGACAGCAGCAGAAGAAAAGTACTACATACTTACAGCGCTGTTAGCAACACAATTTTGAAGCTCGGAACGAGCATGACCTGTTGGATATCTGGTGGTGTATTACGTACATCTACCCGGTTATGAATGTCTCATTTCACCACAAAATACTGCGTAACCAGGCATCTCCAACGTTACTTGCCTACAGGAACTTATCATACATGAGCCAGTGATCCAGACCCATGACTGACGTCAGTTGAGAGGATGAAAGAAATGTGCGGCAATACGATGATAAACCACCCTCAGTTTCGGTGCAAAGTCTGTGTGTTTGCTGGTAGGACAGCTGTTGGTCTATTGTCATCCATGCAGCGGCTGCTAAATGTATGAATGCTGTGGACGCGGACAAAGGTGTCAGGTGTCAGCGGTGAACTTAAGTACTTTAAAAGCAAGAGGAAATTTGGTCATGTTCAGCATGGGGACTTGCATGATGCACATGTGAAGATGGGTGCATCAAGTCAGGAAAGGTACCAGGCATAACGGCATTCAGGACAGCGACAGTCATGCTTTCTAGACACCATGGCGGGTCGATGAATCATGATCTTCTCCACTATTGTGCACCATCTTGCACGCATTATAATCATTCGAACTGTTGTCCATGTGGATGGTACTGTTGTGCACGAAACGTTCAGGGTACTTTTCCGGCTACCGTCGGGTTGTCGTCATGAGAATACAAAGATGTTTGGCGTAAAGCCATTTACGTATCTGACTTAAAGCGTTGTACACGCATCACAGTCTCGAAAGCGCTCCGGGACTCAGGCTGAGAACGCTCAATCTTGACTGGTGAGAACGGCTCTTGACTGATGAGAACGGCGATGTGTCATCCTCGTCCTGTCCCCATCGGTGGACCGGCATTGCAGCCACTACACTATCGAGGAGGACTGATACTCCTCCCCTCCTCCATCTCTTGGTCACCCTGCGCTCATTGGTAATGCAGTGGTCGGGGTCCCGGTTAGAGCCTTTTTCTCCCTCAAAAAGTTAATCAGCATCAGCAACATCATAAATAAAAACGCAGCACTGGCATCATCTGACTAGCCATGCTTACGTCCAAAATGTAATTACCAGCAAAGGGCACCAAATTTGCGTCGCTTAGTTGAAGTAATGCGCATTTAATGCTATCACTTAATGTGCTTGACACACAATTGCGCTCGTAGAAGGTCTTTGCATATGTTAGTAACGGCGGTGCGACTATTGTTGCCACTCGCACTTCTGTCTCTCTATCTATGAATGGAATGGGAGAGCCATGCGAGGATCACCCCGCTCAGTTGACAAGGCGGAAGATCAGGTTGAAGACCCCCCCCCCCCCCCTCCGCCTCCGGCAAAGTTCAGCATTAACCCGACCACGGTGTGGAAGGAAGTTATGCCGTCCCCCAGCCCCCCCCCCCCCTCTCTCCTCGCTGGGGGAGGCGCCAGAACGACGGGCAGAGGGGATATCCGCTTCTATTTCAGGAAAAACTTCACATAAACTCTGCCGTGATATTGAAAGAAACGAAGTAAAAATCATGTTTATCCCCCCCCCCCCCATTCTTTTCACAGGATGCACCGGGACTACCCTTAACCTCAACCCAGCGAGCATACAATTGGGAGGCTCCGCCGCCGCCGCCGGTACGACTGTCCCCGTCATGAGACACGCACCTGGCTTCAGCCGGACCATCCTGCTGATGATCTTGCCGTAGCGGTTGGAGACGACGCAGCGGTAGCGGCCCCCGTGAACGTCCAGGCGGAACAGGCGAGCCGGGAACGGGTGGAAGTACAGGCTGCCGTTGGACAGCGACTCCCTGAAATGAGATCACGCTTCAGTAACCCTTCCAAAAATAGAACGAACGAGTTCCTTCACCAGACCGCACTCGATGCGTGTCTGATGACGCCGAGCAGTATGCTGAAGCGCAGCTCGCGCCGGGCTTCGTCTCACGATCGGCTCATCGCTCGGACAGATGAGCCTCGAAGCGAGCAGCTAACGCAGCGCGCAACAAGCGGTTAATGGCCGGGACGAGACAGCGCCGGTCAAACGACGCTGAACGCCACATCTGGCACGATCTGCTCAGACATGGTAGGAACGTCTGGACGCGTGTGGCGTGCAAACGTGATTTGTTCGCCATACTCGCTGTGTCCGTTTTCGACGTTCATCCACGCTGCTGCAGATTGCAGCCATGTGAGCTGTTCAGACCTCTCATACTGATTTCCTTCAACCGGGGACGAAGTGTGGCAAAATGATTTCGGGGAGCGGGCTGAACGGTGGCAAATGATGAAACGTACTCCCGAAGTACGTCAAGAAACAGACTTTCCACGGATTTGCTCGATTTTTTGTCTTACAGCTGGGAGCGGCAGCCTGGGCCCAAATTGAGGGAGAGCTGCCCCCCCCCCCCTCTCAAATGAATAATAAACTACCCCCCTGTCTTCATGGTGCTCTTAGTTGCACTCATGTGGGTTGGAACGCTTGTATACCCATATTGCACATCTGTGCGACCTTTATCCAGCCAGCTGGAATGACTTCGAGGGACAGCATGTGCTGACTGCATGAACTCAGAGAGCGTGAGAAGGTTGAGCACGAGTCAGTCAGGGTTCAGCGGAATACAGCATCTGTCGGAAACAAAGTTTCTTTAAAAGTTTGTGGTTCGACGGAATAAA
The DNA here is from genome assembly GCF_011947565.3 of Pollicipes pollicipes. Taxonomy (NCBI): domain Eukaryota; kingdom Metazoa; phylum Arthropoda; class Thecostraca; order Pollicipedomorpha; family Pollicipedidae; genus Pollicipes; species Pollicipes pollicipes. The sequence goes on along the minus strand of NW_023596297.1, from coordinate 31,716,145 downwards.
AAAGGGCCGCAGGTAGTCAAATGGTCGCGAAAATGGATGATTTACTGCGACTATGCTTATATCACCCAATAACTTGTCTGTACAACAAGAATTTGTTGCATCTTTGAGGCTGGAAAAGTAATTCATCGCAAAGAACGATATCGCAGGCGCACAAGTACCGCACAGCATGCCCAGGGCTAACAACCGCAGAAGTAGATCGCAGCGTCTCCCAGTGAGAAACTAAAAACTATCAGCGTGAATTCATCAATCACATCATGTTGAGACATCACCTGTGTACCTGACACACAAAATAGGTGTGTACTTTTCTCGGACCCTGTCGAGTGAGGAATCACATCTCATCAGGCAGGAGATGGGATCACATCTCATCAGGCAGGAGATGGGATCACATCTCATGAGTGCGATCATTTCGAATGCATTGCAGTCTCAGTGTATTACGTGCTGCCAGTGGGTCACCGATTCGCTGTTCCCCAAAATCTGCCGTCACTGCGGCCGCGCCGTCATCATGCCGTGAGGAGAGGCGATGGTCTACAACCTCGCCTTGACATGGCTTTAAAACGCCGACACTCAAAGCTGCTGCGGGTCATATTAACGCCAATGGGCCCAATTTTAATTTCAGGGTCGATATCCATTACGCCATGGCACGAAATGATGAGTTGGAGCTTAACAGGCGCAAATGGTCTTCCAAGGAATTTATATTCCTCGGGCGGTTGCGACCCACAGTCAGCATATTACGTTCAGCGTCTCAACAAGAAAATAACACTCTTATCAAGTAGCAATATGGTGTGTGTTTTGGATAATTGGCTTATCTAGATGGAATGGTTTAAATCAACTGCTGTTTAAGGCAGAGGGCGCCAGCATTGCCAGTGCCCGCCAGCCTTTGAAGGCATAATAAAAAAGGCAGGCAAATGATGATAAGACGAATGACGGCAGGCCAACGCGTCATCATGGCATGATGCGTTTCATGCGCTACGGTTAAAGCGTATGCAGCATATTGAACACCCATATCCTTCCCACTGAGGATATGGGTGAGGCTGACTCAATCATCCACACGCAGGACACATTCATGAGGAACGTGTCGCTCTGCGTCCAGCATGTCCAAAATGGAGTATGTGACAGACTGTGCAGAAGGCAGAATGGGTGTGCTCAGTGATAACACACATGATATCAAATAAAAGAAATTATCAGTTCCTCTACATGGCGAAATGGCCGCGGCCGTCGGTGGGCCCTTCAGCCACAATCACAATCATTCATGGTTTTAACACAGTGGTTCACTTTTCTATTCACAGGCGCATGAAAGCCTGCTCCTACACAACATGTGTACAGGGGAAATGCTGTTCACTCAACGGCATCTGCAGGCGGCCCCAGGAAATGTCCCACCCGTGTTCCTGCATTGATGATATCCACACTGGTATCGGTAGACATTGTCGCAAAACCCCACACCACCACCATCGCGGTGCCTAGAACCGTACGGCATAACGTTTTTTCTTGCCCACAAGCACTATGTCTCCCTCCACCAATTCCCTCGTGAACCACGAGACCAGCCCGTCCACTCGCAGTCCGCCCATGTCCCGGCGGGCCACGGCATCGACGCCGACGCGGCTGCCGCGCCGCTCCTGTCGGCGCCGCCGGAGGCACTCCCGTCGGCCGGCCGGTGCGCCGCCGCTCGCGCCCCACAGCGACCTCGCCGCACACAAGCCCCGTCGGCAGCGCCAGCCGCTCTTGAAACGGGCCACGTGGCGCGCCGGCCGGCGCTGATCGTCGTTCGGACGGCGCCGCGCCGCCCCGGAAGAGCCGCCGGAAACGGAGCCGGCCGGCGCCGGCAGAACGCCGCCGCCGCACGGACGGAACGAGGCCGCTACCTTCCTGCGACGGCGTCGTTCCAAGCGAGAGCTGGCGCGACACTTAGCGCGTGTTGTTGCTTAGCAACACAATTTCGACGGACGGTGATATTTGCGGCGCGGCGCCGTCGTAGATGGAACGCAGTTTTTAATTTTTCGAAGCGGGCGCGTGATATCGCGCGGAACAAAATTATCTCACATCACATTTTGTCACTAATAACTTTCAGGAAGTTCCAGGACAAGCCTAGCCACGACGAGACTGCGCCAGGAGATGGAAGAATTATTTTCGGTATTCCAAAGCAGGTACTGTAGCGTCCATGCGGTTGTCATTATTAAGAGATAGGTTGGCCGCCATTGAGACAGTTCACCTGAAAATAGCAAGTCTTAACATATGAAAGAGGCTGCAGTCGTGCGCTTTTAGCCTTGCTTATTCAGACGTCCAGTAGCTACATAGCTCACACCACGCTAAAGGGCACACGCAACTGGGATCACACAAAGGCAAAGCATACATGTATTTGAAGCCGGTGAGCCCACCCAGTGGGTAATGCTTCAGTGAATTATACCCCGTCGCGCCCCGTCCTTGGACTGACCCGATCTCTTTCCCCTTCTTCAACAGATCTACCCCTCTGCCACCACTGCGATTGAGCTCACCGCCCCCCCCCCCCCCCCCTCCCCATCCCTCTCCCATCTAATCGTACTTCCGTCCTCATCTCTCCATCCATTTGCTTTGATCACACTCGTCCTTCCGTCCCGTCCGTTCGTGTCCGTCCCCATCCCTGCGTCACGTCTCTTGTGCTGGATCACCCAGTAGTCTGTAGCCCTGTCTCACCTTCCGTCCCATCCGTTCGTGTCCGTCCCCATCCCTGCGTCATGTCTCTTGTGCTGGATCACCCAGTCGTCTGTAGCCCTGTCTCACCTTCGCATTGATGCCTCGCCGCTCAGTGACCCGTCCCTGTCCTTCCCCGAAGCCGCCCAATGACGCGCCCCTGCCGCGCCTCCGTGCTGGGCCACGCAGCCCGTCCCCTACCCTCTCTCGCGGCCGCCTCGTGACCTATTGCCCCCTGGGCCGGGTGCGGACCCCGCGGCAGGCGACGACCATGCATTATCCAGGGACAGGAGCCGCCTGAATGCCGTCGTTTACATACGGCCTGACGGACGAGCGCCATTACAGACACCATCAGGGACATCCCACACCTGCAGCCCCCCCCCCCCCCTCCCCCTATCCCACCGCCCACCGTCTACCTCCAGACGATGTTGAGTGTGTGGGCTCGGACTGTGTGGCGATAAACTGGCGAAAGAACCGGCGAAATTAAAAACAAAGGAAATCATAACTCGCGAAATAATGCAACGAATTGCGACGAAAGTGGTACCACGGGATAAAATAGTACCACGGGATATAGTTTCATCCAATCATCTATTTTGACCAAAGCTTGAATCTGGACGCCGCCGTTTGGTGCTTTGCTATTAATCGTCTTGTTAAAATTACTTCAATCGCGGAAAGTAGCACATTAATACCACGATTGTCATGCACAAGCGTTGATGTTCGCTAGACTGTGTAAGTCGCCGTACAAGTGTGCTCTCCTAACCTTCGCAGCACAAACGTCCAAAGACTGAAACCAATGCCTGAACAAGCCGACAAATGCATCCGTTTGCTTTTCTACCTGCAGAGGTAGAGTTGATGTGGAGAAGAGCTGGAATTTGTATAGAAATACCGGTGCGGCCACCAGCCTAGAGACGATGTTCACCAGTCTGGAACTAGCAACGTTCGACTGGCACCAGCAGTAAAGCTGGCTTTCAATGTGCCCAACACGAGTCAGTACTTCCTGGCAGTGGCAAATTGACGTCTAACGACATTTTCCCCACACGCGCCGGCCCTTGGTACTGGTGGGGCACCGCCGTTACTGTTGTAGTGCTGACAGGTGTTACCACAGACAGGTGTGACCACGGTGCAAAAAGCTTGCATCTCTATGCATTCCTCATATGTGTGTGTGTGTGTGTGTGTGTGTGTGTGTGTGTGTGTGTGTGTGTGTGTGTGTGTGTGTGTGTGCGTGTGTGTGTGCGTGTGTGTGTGCGTTTGCGTGTGCGTGTGCGTGCGCGTGCGCGTGTGCGTGTGCGTGTGCGTGTGCGTGTGCGTGTGTGTGCGTGCGTGCGTGCGTGCGTGCGTGCGTGCGTGCGTGCGTGCGTGCGTGCGTGCGTGCGTGCGTGCGTGCGTGCGTGCGTGCGTGCGTGTGTGTGTGCGTGTGCGTGTGCGTGTGCGTGTGCGCGTGTGCGTGTGCGTGTGCGTGTGTGTTAACCTGCGATCCTCTGCAGTGCGTCACGACGGATACCCGTGCTTGACCCTACACCTCGGTCTGGACATCGTCTCTGGACGGCCATTCCAGCTGGTAGCCGCACATCGTTCTTTAAGCGCAGTCGCCATGTGGGCTGCGAGAGCGGGCGGAGCGCCTGCATCGTCCGCCAGTTCCCCTAGAGGCCGGACGTCACCACCGCTGGTCATCCTCGAAAGCCGTGGTCCGCCCTAGGAGCCGGCGTGACAGCCGGGGCCAGCGACACGCCCCAAGCGCACGCACTTGGCCGTGCGGTCTCATCTCGGCACATAACTCGGCAACTTCGCCCTCAGTCGTTCACAAACTTCTCAATTAGAGCACTTCCAAGACAAATTGCAGGGGGCGCTGCGCACTCAGCGGAGAGGCACGTGGCCTTGCAGAGGCGTTGGCTACTGGTGCCATATTTCGGGACATCTGCACTATCACGATAAGAGAAGGACTGCAACAGTCCACACACTGGTGCTAGTTTGTGTTCTTGTAAGTGCCAACTTGTCCTTCACGACAAAACAACCAGATGAATGTTCTGGCCGGTGAAAACATCAGTACATGTGAATTGCCCAGTACTTCCAAAGCTATGCATATCTTTACCATATCAAAGACTGAGCAACCATGATCGTAAGTACATCTGCAGGAGGTATGACATCCGGTATTTCAGGTGATCAAGGAACTCGTACAACTGTCATCCATCTTCACTGACTGTTCCAGTCAGCGGCACATAACAGCATTCATGTCTCACTTTTTTCTCCAAAACAGAAAAGCCCACACCGCAAACAAAATCATGGAAACTACAATTTTGATGTGTCTGGATATGCTTGAAGATGAAAAAAACGCAAAAGACGAAGACGCAAAAGACAAAGACGCGACTTTAAAGACGAACAAAACCCTAAGTGTGATGTGTTCGCCAAACTCTATATCGCTACCCAAATTCCTGTTTAGCTCACGTTACGCAAGTTTGGAAAAAAACGCAAGCACGGGGTGGGCAGCGGAAGAAGGCACGCCTGCGGAGATTGACGAGGGCAACAGCAAAACAACACAAATCAACCGCAAACCCGTCCGACCGAGAGTACTCTCTGGACAGGCACTGCATCCTCTCACCTGACGCCGGACACGTAGGAGACGGGGTCGCCGGAGTCAAGAGTCCAGAGCACGTCGAGGGGCGGGGTTCCGCGCCCCCGACAGTCCAGCCGGGTGCCGGACGTGTTGGTGAAACGCACGAGACCGGGCGGCTCCAGAAGAAACTGGGGACCCTCGTACGACGCGCCTGCCGCACGGACACGGTCGTCAGAGCCGGCCAGACAACCTTCAGCCGTCACTGAGACGCGGATGCAGTCATAACAATCTGTCTCTATTATCATCTGTCTTGCTTCTTACTGCACCCTCGCGACAACCCGTTTGTCTGGGGCAGGCTGCATGCGTCTGCAACGAGTGGGCCGAGACCCCGAGGGAGGGAAGACGCCCGACCGGATACCCAGCGCACATGCGCGGGTTAAGCTCGGCGTCTGGCCCCCCAGGCGCATGCAGGCCTGTCCCACCGTTAACCATTTTACTTCATCCCGAAGCCCTGAAATGACCGTTTCTGGTCGAAAGGGCTCTGATCTAAACAACCAAACCCAACCAGTCATAAGCGCCGTTCGGACGGTCAGACAACCTGCGGCCGTTACTGAAACACGGATATGGTCCTTTGGCCGGCCAGACAATCAGACGGCTTTCAGTCGCCACTGAGACAGGGACACAGTCGTTCGAACCGGTCAAACGGCTTTCAGTCGCCGCTGAGACAGGGACACAGTCGTTCGAACCGGTCAAACGGCTTTCAGTGCCGCTGGACAGGACACGCGTAACGGTCAAACGCTTTCAGCAGCCGCTGAGACAGGGACACAGTCGTTCGACCGGTCAAACGGCTTTCAGTCGCCGCTGAGACGGGACACAGTCTTCGAGCCGTCAAACCTTCGCAGCCACTGAGACAGGGGTCGTTCGACCGGTCAAACGGCTTTCGTCCCGCTGAGACAGGGCAACAGTCGTTCGAGACGGACAACGTTAACCGGTCAAAACGGCTTTCAGTCGCCGCTGAGACAGGGACACAGTCGTTCGAACCGGTCAAACGGCTTTCAGTCGCCGCTGAGACAGGGACACAGTCGTTCGAACCGGTCAAACGGCTTTCAGTAGCCACTGAGACAGGGACACAGTTATTAAAGCCGGCCAGACCGTCTGCAGTTGTCAATAAGATACAGAGGTCATAGAGCCGGCCAGACGATACCACGGCATTCAGTGCGCTACCTTTGACACCTAATTCCGCAGAGGCTCGAAATTTGGCTTTGCCTGAGCTTGCCTTTGGCAAGCAGCTGAATTTTAGCTCAATGTCACCAGAAAAACGTTGAGAGCATCCCTCTGAGGATTGAAGCCTTATGGAACTTCCGATATTGCATCACGTCTATTCTCTCAACGTCTTGACTACCTAGTAACTAAAGCTACAGATCAGCCGATTAGTGAAATGTTCCAGATGTGTTCCGGTTCCAAACGTACTTGTCCTGCGACAAATCACGCGAATGCGCACGCTTATGCATATTTTGGCAGCATTCGCCCTTGGCTGCTGCGAAGATGGGACCCACATTCTTCAGGATTGTTTTTGTTTTAAATGGAATGTTTTACATTTGAAGGTATTGAAGCAAGCATCAGGTATGATGAAACAAGCTTAATTATTGGTATACTTAAAGGAAGAAAAGACTGCTTTAGAGAACACCCATATCCCCGTTTACTAAATATGCTCCTCGATGCTTCATTTTTTTAGCACGTCATCGTACCTCCCACAATATTGATGGACAGCCAGTTGACGGCCCTTATATCTGGAAATCCTGTTCACGAACGACAGATGGAAACAACTGAACCATTATGTCCTTCTGGGCCTTGATCGTCGCATCGGGTATGGAATGGCAGCATTTGAATGACGTTGTTATGACGTCATGAATGTCAAGGTGCGCTTGAAATATTCTCCCACAATTACTCTCCAACATCTTTGCAGCCTTCTAGATCAGGAATAAGAGGGCTTCAGGTCCTTAAAAGGGCATGGCCGTGAGCTGCATCAAAAGGTCTTCAATATGGCCATGGCAGTTTGAAACTCCATACAAATATGGAACACTCCCTGTGAATTAGAGATAGCTTTTTTCTTTCTTATGTCCGGCATGCTTCAAGCATCCCCAAAACTAAGGATTAGGTGAACTCCGATGGAGAAATTACCGGTCCTTGCCTCAACTGATGTTTCATCCCTCCGATACGCGTATTCCTTCAAAGAGCGGTTAGAACTCGCTAGGCGCCTTGGTGCGCAAGAAAGGGTCGATCTCGCACGAGACGGGCACAATAATTGAAAAAACATGCTGCAAGTATTTGTTAACGAACTGTCGAATACAAACTGCTGCATCGATAGCCATAAGGCCTTTGCCTCTTCAAACACTGTAAAATGTTTGCATGATGTTAGGAAAACAGGGACAGGCTGCTCGGACACACTGTTGGGTTATTCGGTGAAATATAGCCGGAAGTAACACATTCCGTTGGAATGCAAGCATAGCTGTGTTCGTTCATCATAGTGATATGTTCGTCATGCATTGATGTGGGCTCTCAGTAACGATCCATTAGGCCAGCCGGTGACTCATTTTTCCATGAATGCCAGCTGTTCTCACAGCACTGCTGCTATGCAAATAGTGGGGCAACAGCTTATGGAAAAAGCTATAACTGCTCCACTAAGCCCGGCATGGGTTATAAGCGCATTCAGGACGCAAATATGCATTGCATGCTCAGTAACATGGCCGTCAACAGGATGTGGGGTCTATGGGGTCAGCCGATTACCTGAGGGGGAGGACTCATGCTCGAAAGTGACACAGATTGATGGTTTCGGTGGTAACACGTCGTACGGGCAGGGCTCCCCGCTGGCTTAGTACTGCTCGGATGGTGTCACCAACGCTCTACAATCTCAGGACTGGGCAGTGCTAGATATTACAGCCGAAGTACCCTCTGATGGGCATTGTGAATGTCATCGACATTCACTGGAGACACTTTTGTGTCTCAAGTTGAAATTACGCCCACGGTTACAAAAGGTCATCAAAAGTTGATTTAGTTTGCATGCAAGTTGCCCAGCTGAATTCTTAAGTGAACTTTGCAAACATTTAGAACATGCTCTGAACATCAATTAGCATTAAACTACTGGCCTTCATTGCTTACCCTGATCCATCACGTCCTTGCAATCTGATGGTCTTTCGCGGCAACATGGTTCTTATTAGAGAAATATTGTGCCTCGAGTAAAACGTGATCCCAGTTGAACAGAAAGTATTGTAGGATGTATTTTAAAAAGCAAGTGCTTGCAGGCCAACTCGGGTCAGGCCATATAATGACCTCCTCGTCTTAGCACAGCACTCGCAGGTGTGGCAGAAGCCCAAAGCAGAGGATCGAAATTGTGGACGCAGCGGGACGGTGACGCATCCAGAACTGTTTCGTTTCGATTTGCTAACAACAGTGGTAACTTACGAAAAACATGGGTTAAGTATCTACATACTTTGCAATGGAATATCATGCATGTATTTCTCTCCCCCTCTCACGCCGTCTCTCCCTCCACCCCTCCCTCCCTCCCTCCCCATTCACTCTCTCTTCTCTCTCCCTTGCTCTTTCTCTTTCTTTCTTCTCTCTCGAGTAATGTTAAGTCGACGGCCTGACATGGCTAGGACTTAAACATTTCAAGATGTCAGAAATGTGTGTGGTTTAAGGTACGAAAGCTCCCTAGGATTAACGCCAGCAGTTCTGCAGCTTTATAACGTCCCAGAGGACCTGTCCGTCTCTCCATAACCTCCGCCTACTACGCTGTCTAGCCTCAGCAGGATGCCTACTGCCTCGCAATTTGAGCTTGGATATTTAATGATATTCGAGGTGGCCAAAGATATGCAATGATATTTATTGATGTTATTGGATATTCCTGGTGACCATTTCAATCGAGCAGTGCTGTAATACCTCGAGGCGTACGTTTTACGGTTGGTAAAGCTGGTAACGCAGCGCACGCTTGAATTAGCCTGCCAAAAAGGCATGGGTAACTAAAAGGATAAAGGATGATATAATGCGTCGCAGTAAGTATTGAAAACTCGTGACCATGAAAGCGTCACGCACAAGGGAAATGACAATAATCCTTTTTGTTTGACAACTGTCTTGGGAACCGACCATTACGGTTCTTCAAACACATTTTATTTAACGATGATTTGCTTTTCACTGTGTGAACTCCTGTGCGGCGAACCGAAAGCCAATTAAAGGGTGGCTTCTGTCACGCCGCCCAAAAGCAAACGCAAACATCTCACCGTGAAGCGAGAAATTACAGCTGGAGCTGTCATACACTGCTCAGAGCTGCAGATATTTTTTGAACTCCTTAAATTGGTCTTGGAAAAACACGAACAAGTTCCATCGAGCCACAGCAAATGCCTGGAATGCTTCGTGTTGTTATCAATACAGATTCGTTCTTATATTTCGTTCGCACTAACCGATAGCTTACGGCATGAAGTGTAATGCTTTCGGACCTCAGGCTTCGTCACCATTTGTAGCAGGTTTTAAAGAAGTGTCTTCAGCGGTCGCCGATAGCAATCAACGTGATGATAGCCGAGACTAGGTCGACAGGTATTGAGAGAGCCATCATGGAACGAAGCGAGATGCGTGTCACATGTTGCTCCGGCTCTCAAATGAAACAGCTTGTGTTCATCGCTCGCTCGCAACGCAACAACGGCTCTTGCAAAGCGCGATAAGAAGATGCAAAGTTCCGATCAACAACATTGGAGTTAATGCGGTGTGAAAACAGTGAAGAGGAGTCATGTATGGAGACACTGGACCCGTGAAACCAGACCGAACTATACTACTCTTTACCAGTTAGCGGGATATTGATGTGTGCATTTCGCAGCGCGACATTGCAGTTCGATGAATGCTTCCCAAGGCGGCGAGCTCCGTGATGAAATGCGCACTAGGCAAGGCGAAAGGTTTCTGCAACTCCAGCGTGAGAATGGCGCCGCATAAAAAAAAATCCGCACCCATTTCTACAAATGGAAATGGAATGAGCCTGGAAATGAAATAAATGAACGGACGAAGGAGTGAGCGAAAAAACAACAATAGCGTGCTGTCATTTCCAGTTCAGGACAGGTTATCAGGCGCTTGAACCCTTCAAAGGCCAAAATATAGCGTCTTTTCAATCTCCTATCTTCGGACCTTGTAACTGGACTGAGAATTTCCGCGTGAACGTAGGCTCTCCTGGCGGAATTATGGCCACGGCCCTCACAAAGGCATACCAATGCAGTGAATCCAACTCGAGCAAATACTCTCGCTGCAGAGAAACGACCACATCGGACCACTCGAACCCCAACAGCTCAGGTTTATCGCAGACAAGCCAAATCAAGTACTGCAATGCTACGTCTCGTCTCGCAGCTTCAGGTCACCTTAGATTGGCCCTAGGTCGTTGTGGATGACCCTAAACCAAGCTGCGTGACGTCAGGTCAAGTTTTCGTGGCCCCAATCAGTTTGTAATCTCAGGCGACCTTATATGATGTCATATCAACTTTTGCGGCCTATTGCGTAACACTTAGGGTCGTATTCAAGCCTGTATACAATGTTGCCTTGTCGAATTATGGTATGAATTATCTGTTAAACACGAGCAGTCTTCGCCACAACTACAACCAAAATTCATGGTGGCACTGGGCAGCGCATCAAGCAACTGGATCAATGCACATGACATAGCAAAATATGCATTGATTAGACAATGTCGGATGGCTGCAGCAAAAAGCTCCGCAGTTCCGGGCTGAAAATCGAAGTTCTTTGTCGAGTCTCTGATGGTGATATGTGACTCCAGGGCAGTTGGCGTGAGTCCCGGCCAGGGCTGTTGATGTCTCTCATAAACTGTTATCGGCTCAATATTGTCCGTGACCCTCATCAATGTAGCAAAACAGGACCTTTCGTTTGCCGATGTTTTTCCTGGGCGTAACCTTTTGCCTGCAGGATGAAAGTATAAGGCAGGAAGTTGCATTTACAGCAGGTTTTATAGAGGTCCATTTCTGAATGTTTTTGATTCGGCATGTTTGTACGCATTGTCTATAAAATAGTTATCGATGCTTCCAAAGCCCTTACAAAAGGGACCAGCTATCTGGAAGCTCCCAAAAAAGTTGGCTATATCAGCAACCCAATGGCTTCTCGTCTTATGCTACCGGGTTTGCAATAAGACCGTAAAAAGTGAGGTAAAAACGATCAGCGGCCCGGTGCTGGTCTGCTGACCGGCTCCGACCATAGGTGCAGCATAGAAGCTCTAGCTCATTCCTGACCACACTTCAGCGGATGCGAACTCACCCCTGCCCCGTGGCCAGTCCCACCCCGTGACCTTTGATCAGCAGGTGCGGCCATGGCACCGTCGGATGACCGGCAGGTCAGCCGGCGTGACCTGTGACCTTCAACCCGCTCCGTCGCCGCCGGCCATGGGCGGCTTCATCAGTGGGCCGGTATCGGACGCTATTGACACAGCCTCTGGCCAATCAGACACGGGTGCTGATAAAACAGCGGGGCCCGGCCGGCCTGACGCGGTCAGCGCTGCCGCGGTCCCCGGCACACGCGCGGCGCCGCGCGCGCGCCCGAGTGGCCGACCAGCCGTGTCCGGCCGGACAAAAGGCTTTGTCGGGCGCCTGGGTTCTGACAGTGAGACTGAGCGTGCCATTCGTGCCCGGAATGACCTCAGTGGCTCAGACGGCTTTCAGCATTGACTGGGTGGGCCCAAGTTGTCTTTGGGTAATTTGCTGTCGGTGGCAGAAGCCTAGTTTTCTCCCATGTGGATGGAAGGGCTCGCCACGTCTCGGTAACGCGGGTCCAAGCCGTTCGTTGGCATGCGGGGGATCAGAGAGCGTGCATGTGTGGGAGTTGTCCGGAACGACCTGAAGATAAATGCGCCTCTGGTTACAGGCCAGTGAAATATGAGGGCTTGCATGCAATTTGTGAGCCACCTGGAACGCTATTAAACGCCATGTTTGCTCAGCATGTGCACGCTTTATGTGCTCATGAAACACCTGATTATTGGTCCCGTTGGTCTACTTTACCGCGGAATTAGCCTTCTTATAAACCTTCCTTCAAGTCTGCTGGCATTCAGTGAAATACCCCATTGAAAGCGCTGGAAGTTTCGAATTGAAAAGTTCGGACTCAACATTGATAATTCGGCATATCCCTGCTCCCCGCCGGCTACTCGTCAGCGTATAAAAGAAGTCAGTATGGCGAAAATATCTCAGATTTTGATTTCATTACCAACCGCTCGGCGAAATGTGCACATTTCCTTCACAACATCTGCATTAACTCGAACTGAAATGGGGCGGCGTGTATTGAAAGCGTTTCACTGGCCGTCGGTCCTCACCACCTGCAGAATGAGAGCTTCACCTGTTGTGAATAGTGAGCATGTTCCCTCCGTCACGCCTCTAAAGCTTGCCTACATATTCAAATTATAAGTTACCAGCACAATTAAAGCTAAAACGAACAATTCACTACACAAATACGGCTACATTTTAGCCATTCTGTGGATGAAATTCCATTAAATGTTCAGGACTGCATTAACACGTAACACAGTTTTGAGCTATTGTGCCGTGTTATGTAGCAGCATGGTAATGAAATCCAGCTAACAGTTGAGATTTCATATTTTCATGCTTCTTGACAAGCATATCTATCTTGTAAAAAACGCGTACCACCGTTATCTGAGCCACATTCGAAAGCTGGAAGCATTCCAGAAAAATCCGAAGCGTTAATGCATCACTTACTTCCCTTCAGATGGGTTGCAATGAAAGCACCACACTTACCTTCAATACGCCACCATCACGCATGGTGGTGCACTATGGCTTTGTGAGAATCGCATGATTCGCACATCAACAATTTTGGCTTATTAAGTAGGACTTGGATCGCATATGTTTATCTTACCTGGCAACATGATTTGTCTGTAGTGCCGTCAAAATTGGCGTGACATTTCACCCGGTATCGCATCGAGTGCTGCAGCAACATGGACCACTTGATTGGATTAACAGTATGCCACTGTCAAATCTTTGCCACCTCAGTAACCCATTACACTTTACGTTAGTTTGGATCGAAAATAATTCAACCGCCAGACCATAACTCTGGTCAACCTCATCAAAGACTAGCTGGTTTCCGCCTCTGGACCGATGACGTCATAGATCGGGTGAAATGCCTACACGTCCACCAACAATGGCGAGCATTGTAAACCATCTAGCGCTCGTTACAACCGTCGTTTGGCTGCGTGAATGACAAAAAACGCAAGAATGTGCTCTTATGCGCTCGAATCACACCACACTGTGGAAGAGGCCAGTCAGTCAAAGTCCGTTAATGTTAGGTTCAATATCAAACTAAGGTCAGGTCATCTCACTGCGCATTAATGTCTTGCTCGCTCATTTTCAATAACCCTCCAGTGGTTGTCGGCTCGCAAATGTGCAATTTATACCGCCATATTTGTCATGAACGGTGACATCAGTCATTTCGCTTTGGCGCTGGTAAGTGTACCCCACACAGCCTCTATTGGTGGCCTAGTGCAATGTCGTGTAATTCGACTGACTTTTACTGATGAAGACAATCTAAAACAAAAAAGGAAGTGCAGATCGCTGTCAGTAAAGGCAGAAGCAACTGTAAAAATATTTACCGATGACATCGCCACACTGTCTTCCGCCTAAAACAAATATTTTTTTCCTCCAGAAACTATTATATTAATCAGCTGGCAAACCGCCTACAACTTGACGCAACTGCACTGGGGGAAACAAATAAAAAACGTGCAGGGCATCACTTTTTACCCTCCAAGGCAGCCGCTGGCTAATTAACACACGAAAACATCCGACTATTTCACGATCACGCTGCACCTACCTGGCAGCATTCTCGTTGCCCTCCGCCCTGCCCCCATCCACACCGTCGATCGTGCCAACACAGCACGCTTGCGGCTTTCCGCACGATATTTGCCATTTTACGACCAATTCCGCCGAGAACAAAGGCAGTAAAATCCGGATGGAATGCCGGACATCATGGATATTGTTCTGGGAGGGTCAGAACGAAGCTGGGAAAGTGAATGATGTACATCAATGAGAGTACCGAAGTCTCTGGGTGCATGGCTTGATGCCGAATGCACACGCACTCCCCGGATTGTCTGGACTCGTGAGCGTATTGCATAATACTGTTGGATTCCGTTATAATTGAGGTAAGGTTATAATTCTTACCAAGTGTCTGTAAGTCTTTGTACGGTGCTCTCGTGGTCGTGGTTAAAATATGCCATATTATCATGCCAAGTATATAACACCGATCTGCGCCCGGCTCACAATTGTAAGAAAACGTAGCAACACAGTTAAATGAAATGGCCCACCAAACAGATAAAAGCGGCGGTGACCTTATTTTACATTTGTGCCACAACACTACGTTGTGCGTTTGTTGAAGGCAGTCTTCTTGCCAGCCTTTGCGATGGTACATGCACACTGTCGTTGGCGGTCTACAATTTTTGGCGCACGCTGCCAAGCCCGCCTTCATAATGGGTTTACTTGTAACTCAATGCTTTCCCCATATCGGCAGTGAATGTGGTCCACTGCAATCAATTTCCAGTGCGTTCATTGGCTGGAACTTTGAGTCATCGCCATTTTACGTCATTGCAAGTACTGTGTTCACCCGACTTGAGCTATGTCACAGAAAGTAATCCTGAGATGGGACACCTGATTTCCGGGTCCCGAGTTTTCCTGTATCCATGTTCCAGGGTGTCATTTTTCAGAGGAATCTTCTGGGGTCCCGGATCTTTCCAAAATTCCCCAGCATATCTTTTTTACATTGTCTTAAGATTTTTGCTCAAGGTGTTGTCGGATTCAGGATATGGGTGGAAAATTCTTTAACAATATGCCAGGCTCATTAATGCGCTGATACATAACGTTTCAAAATCATGGTAGGATGAGCAGTGGATTTCCCATATCCAGAATTCATTCTGCAAAGTTTTAACAGCTGCCAACATAATGGTTTTTGCCACACCTTGCTCTGATATGTATGGTCCAATGGTATCTGATAATCATGAATCAGATCGATAACTATGCGTGTTACACCTGTGATCTAATTTTACAAACTTCGATAACTTATTGCCAAGACATGTGCATGGTTCCTTGTATTAGTTCTTGTTCCCACTGATCCCATGCTCCGCTCTACGGTCTGAAGTAGTTAGAATATAATTTGTATATAACATATCTCAATTATATTTATATTAAACTAGATATGTAATATATATATAACTATACATAATTACATAATGTAAAATATATTAGATAATTATAACACTTAGAATAAAATTTCCAGTAAGAGTCCATTAAGGCTTCCAAAGTGACGAAAGCCATTTTCCGTATACAAAAGCAACTTGTTCGTCCAAAACCATTTGAAACAATTTCGGGCTTAAGTGGGCCATTTCTGCCGGGCATTGATACCCAACGTTGCTGTCTGATTCTGGATTTCACCTGGCGGGGGGCCTAATCGGGCCATAGGGAACCTTTTCCGCAAAATCTTCCTTTGGCATGTCACAGAAAGCATGTCATCATTGGGAACCCTCTTCGTTGCTAAAGGGGCATTCCTTCCTGCCCTCGGCAAACTTTAAGCCTAAAAACCTAAAAACCGGAACCTAAAAAGGCATCAGAATCGTTGCGGGCGCCGTATCCCGTTTTGAAGCCCCGAGGCCCGTGTTTAAAAATCCGAAGCTCTACGACAGCCTTAATCTGATAAAAACACTGTGGCCTTTGGCTTCAGGAGGCCCCACCCCCTCTAAGAGGGGGAGGCCCCCCCCCTAACACCTTTCCCTTTGACTATACTACTGGTCTTCCACCGCCGCCGTTCTCTGCGTGAATGTAGCGTAATGAGCATGATCCACCGACGTCGCTCTTCGTTATGACAATTGTGGTCTAGGACTACCGCCCTTTTCTGTACCGATTCTGATTTAGCGCCGTCGCCGTCTTCGTTATGACTATGGTTCTCCATTGCCGTCGTATATATATATATATATATATATATATATATATATATATATATATGTGTGTGTGTGTGTGTGTGTGTGTGTGTGTGTTTATGTGTGTGTGTGTGTGTGTGTGTGTGTGTGTGTGTGTGTGTGTCTGTATGTGTATGTGTGTGTGTGTGTGTGTGTGTGTGTATGTGTGTGTGTATGTGTGTGTGTGTGTGTGTGTGTGTGTGTGTGTGTGTGTGTGGTGTGTGTGTGTGTGTGTGTGTGTGTGTGTGTGTGTGCAATTTATTTATTTTTGCAGGCATGGATGATGCTTGCATTTGTTTTTTATCCCTATGTATAGCTTTTGCTCTCCTGCCGGAGAGGATTTCCTTACTTTATCTTTGCAGCATGCCCAAGAAGCTTTCAGTGTAACCAGAGATACGGGGGGGGGGGGGATAGGAGATAGAATAGCCCGCAAAACCCTCTCCTGTACCTTCTCAATATGTTGCGCCTGCTTGGCGATGAGGCCCGCATGGAAAACGGGCGCACAAGATTCTGGTAATGTTCGTATGTACGTGATATGTATCTAAAAAGCTATTCATGTTGTGGACGAAACTTCGTCATAACGTACAGCAAATAAAAACTTTTGATTCCTTGCTTACGATGTCATCCACATGCGCGTCCCATAATATGTCACGTGATATCACACGTATGAGCTTGGTTGACAAGCTTTTCCATGAAGCTTGATGTTTGATGACTCTAACTTTTTTGTACAAAATCCATTACTTTGTCGGTGCTTGATATCATCTTGTTTGCTGCTGTCCATTTACGTATGCTGTCAGTGTGTTCTTGCAATTTGCAATGTTGATCCACTTCGTCAGCTAGACACGTCTGGTCTGTGGTGAGATCATCCCGGTACTTAAGTAGATTCTCAATTTCGGCAGCTGCACGTTCAATCACAGCCATGAAAGCATTTGAACCATCTATGGTGCCTTCTGGAGTGCCGTGTGGCATTGTCCTGCAGTGACTCATGGTTCTCTCTGGTATCCTGATCCGCTGCTGTCGGTCCTGCAAGCATGAGCACAGCCGCATTCCATACCCGGAGCGAAATCCCATGGCAAACTATGACAAACAACCGTTGTGTGATCAACGAGGTCGAATCCTTTCTTAAACTCGTACATAATCGGAGATAATAATTTGTTGGACTCGTCTAACTCCGTCAGCAAATAATAAAACAGCCTGATTGAATACTTTGATGTTGAGGCACCTTTCATGTCCCGCATTGACATTTGTCTAAGCCTTACTATATGTCCGCCAGATTGCGTGGAGCAATAGCTTTCTCCAAAACCTTGCTGAAAGTCGTTCTTGGTTCACGGGTTGCAGGTCTCCCGGAGATTTCAGCGACGCTTTGACAAAGGGGTGACAAGTGACTCTCTCGGACACTGATGGAGCGCATCCTTCATGTAATGACAAATGAAAAATCTTACTGTGTGTCACCGCTGTTCTACGACATATTCTTGCATTACTTGTACTGGAAGTTTTTCCCGTGGGCAAAGTCGTATTCGTTTTCAAATTTGACAATTGATACTCGCCACGGATGTATCTCGAACGGCATATCATGGGCAGGTAGATAACAGGGCAACTATTCTGTGCGCAGTGGCCCGCATGATGTGCATGTTTCTGCAAAAAACTGGTTCACAAGTCCTGGTTTCAATTTCCGTCTTTGGCTCCTGCAAGATCTAAGCTCGATGGTCTTGATCTCCGGTTCGTTGAGCTGGCGACTTGTCTACACCAATTTCCTCCCTGGCCGGAAGCAATTTTCCAACCCTTTGTCCCCTGTGCCATGCTGTTTTCACAGCAGCAATTTCAAGACTTACTCGTTCTCTCGGTTTCCCCAGTGGGACCGTTCGGTGGCGCCTGTACGTCCTATTTCGATGGTTATTGTGCGACTTCAGGCATCTTGTTCTTTTGAACTTCGTTTATTTTGCAATGGTGTTTTATCAGGAGAGTGATCTTCATGAAGGTTTTGAAGGCGCAGTTTTCCGGCGCCTCTGCAATTATTGTAAACAAACACCAGTGTTGTGTCTTTAAGGCCTGTGACTTGTCATTGCTCCCGCATCTGTTATGATTCCCATCTAGCACCGGTGCGAACCTGCAATGACTGCAAACCGTCATTGCGGCTATCACTGTAGTGACTGTCTCTCCACCGTCGTTGTCAGCCTCTGTAATGACTGTGGTCCACCATCATCACCGCAGCTATGACGACTGTGACCCACCTCTGTTGCGATCCCTACAATGCGTCTAGTACGTCATGCTGGCCCGCCTCTGGGATGATTGCTGTCCACCTGAGTCTCACGCGGGAGCACCGCCGCGTCGCACAAATGATTGGGAGGTCGATGGGCTGTGGCGGGCGCGGAGGGCCGGGCGCCGGCCCTGGGGACCCTGGCACAGCGCGCGACACGGGCGTTCCGAGCATCGGTCTCGCCGGGAGATCGGCCGCGTCCGGCCACGAACGCTGCCGGGCCGACCGGAAGACATGGCGTTAATCGCCGAGACGATCCTCGAACGGGCGCCAAAGACAATATTGGGCCGCCGCTATCTGTGTTCTGAGAAAATACGCTCAAGCTGTCGCGGTATTATCTGGATGAGAAGAGAAGCAGCGGCACTTCTACAGGACGCGGGCAGCTGTGTCACGCGTCTGGGCTCGATCGCCTGCTTCTCTCTCTCTCTCTCTCTCTCTCTCTCTCTCTCTCTCTCTCTCTCTCTCTCTCTCTCTCTCTCTCTCTCTCTCTCTCTCTCTCTCTCTCTCTCTCTCTCTCTCTCCTCTCCTCTCTCCTCTCTCTCTCTCTCTCTCTCTCTCTTCTCTCTCTCTCTCTCTCTCTCTCTCTCTCTCTCTCTCTCTCTCTCTCTCTCTCTCTCTCTCTCTCTCTCTCTCTCTCTCTCTCTCTCTCTCTCTCTCTCTCTCTCTCTCTCTTCTCTCTCTCTTCTCTCTCTCTCTCTCTCTCTCTCTCTCTCTCTCTCTCTCTCTCTCTCTCTCTCTCTCTCTCTCTCTCTCTCTCTCTCTCTCTCTCTCTCTCTCTCCTCTCTTCTCTCTCTCTCTCTCTCTCTCTCTCTCTCTCTCTCTCTCTCTCTCTCTCTCTCTCTCTCTCTCTCTCTCTCTTCTCTCTCTCTCTCTCTCTCCTCTCTCTCTCTCTCTCTCTCTCTCTCTCTCTCTCTCTCTCTCTCTCTCTCTCTCTCTCTCTCTCTCTCTCTCTCTCTCTCTTCTCTCTCTCTCTCTCTCTCTCTCTCGCAGTTACTACAGCCTGGTACCGTCATATTTCCATATATTGCAAAACTATCAAATCCCCTGCCATAAAGACGACACATTTCATACGAAAACACCGCTTTCTGGCATTCGGTGGGACGACCACGGAGTGCTATTGCCTGCTAGGCAATATATACGGATCGGTGTAACACGCGGCCACGTTGACTTGACAGAAGCTCTTGCTTGAGTCGCTAGCACCAACGATCGGGCCATGCCGACCTCCTGAGACAGAGCTGGGAGAGCATGGGAGGAGCGCTCAGCATGGAAATAACGGTCGGATGGCTGCTGCCGGAACCCAGGAAATGAACGTGTCGTGCGCCATGCAGACTGGCCTCATGTAGCGCCTGGGCAGATGCAAAAAGTTTTGCAGTTGCTATGGTTTACAGATAGACTAGTTCGAAATGATTATCTGATCTGAACCTGATTCTCCACTTTGCTGTGCTTTTATGTTAATTTTCAGACTCAAGAACAAGCTTTTCGTTAATCACGACCTACGTACACACCACAGCAGTCTCTGTTTATCACGCATCCCGAAGTTTTCATTTAGCTCGCACTTGCATGCAGCATGCAATGGCAAACTCGAAGCAGCCGACAACCGCTACTCGCAAATAATACAAAAGGCACGGCAAAGACACAAACATACCCGGAGCCCCGCAGCGGCCTGGTCGGCAACTTCTTTCAACCTGCACCACTCGACAACTTGTTACGTACATCCCACAAATTGCACACCTCGTAATCCATTTCTTGACAGCAGCGGCGCTGTCAACGGGCACAAACGTTTGCACGTACGCACGTTTGTGCCCGTCTGTGCCGTTGACACAGCGAACCAAACGCATTTGAACCAGCGGCACTGCATCACGTCACCGCCCATCGGTCCTGTCTCCTCAGCACTCCAGGAAGAGACGCGGCTGGTGTATGCGATGCGGTGGAATCTAAGCGACAGAACTTAGCCCTTCGTTTGGAGGGAAGAATGCAATGACGCTCTGGCGAAGCCTGCATGAGCATCCAACCTGAATGAATGTTCACCGAGCTTTTCTGACAACGAGCGTGAAACCACTTCGTTGCCACTGCCCTTAAGAACGCACCTTAAGTGATGCATCAGCTTTCATCAACAGTCATTTGGCTTCGCAGGGTTCCGTGCCATGGGAGCACTAATGAAAATATTGGCATAGGCTTACCTTGCCCCGGTAGTTTGGAGCCCTCGACTCAAGTAATCGTGCGCCCAGCGTGGGGGGAGGAGGCGTCCCCGGGTGTTTCGAAATTCAACATTACGACTGTGGCGTTGCGGGGAAGGAGGCATTCTCTGAAGCCTCGGAGTTCTCCCACGCATCAACTCTTGACCCGTGGCGGGACCCATGCATGTTATGTGTGTTATTGTGGGAGCATCCTCCCTGTTTGCGATCCCTTACTGGGGCAAATCCATCGCACGTCTATCATCTATCACATCTATCGCATGCTCCAGTGCCCAGCGTGGGTTGTCAGCCTCAGCGGTCAGTGAACTGTCAGCCTCAGCGACCATTGACCTGTCCGCCCAAGCGGCCATGCTGTATCCGTCTCGCCAACAGAGTATCGCCTTTGCGGCCAGTTGTGTACTGATTCTAGGGGCCTGTGGGGTGTCAGTGCCGGAGGCCAGCCCTGTACTAATCCTACCAGTGGGTCACTACCCCAGTGGCCGCTGGCGTACGAGCTCCAACAGTGGGTTACCATCCCAAGCGACTGGTGGTGCACCAGCTCCACCAGTGGGTAAACACTATATCGCCCGCGACCGGTGTTGACCAGGTTCACCACTGGGTTACTACCCTCGGCAGCCATTAATGCATCAGCTCCACCAGTGGGTTACCATCCTCATCGGCCAGCGGTGAACCAACGCCACCAGCGGGTTGTTACCACACGGACCCGTGACACATAAGCTCATCGGTGGGGTATCGCCACCATCGGGTTGTTACCACACGGACCGGTGACACATAAGCTCATCGGTGGGGTATCGCCACCAGTGTCCGGACCAGCGCCGTGCCGGGGTCGGTGATAGCCTTGATCGGCGCTGGCTTCGCTGTCGTGTCAGCCACTTATTGGAATCTCCACACCGGCGTCGCTGGAGGGCTTCCCCGTCATCGGCGACGCGCTGCCGCCGGCTGCTGGACGACGGAGGAGGTGACCGGACCGCTCCCGCCCGGTCCGATCCGACGACCGACGCCCCTGCACCGGCTCCGTATGCGCTGCACTGACGGGTGGACTGGCGTGCTGAGGCTGTCAGTCAGCTTTGGAGCGTCTCAAACAATGGCTTTGAATGTCTCGTACGAAGGAGCACATGGGTCTTATTTGCGACCCGTGAGCAAAGCGATGGATGTTTGCCAACTATCTCAGATGTGTATGCGTCGTGTTCTAGCATTTCCGTCCTAAATGACTGCTATAGGGCAAGAATTGTTTCAGTGACCGCCAGCCCTTACTACTGAGCGCGCGGTCGCGGATCGATTTAACCCATGTTCTCCTATTGGCTCTCAGCTGTAGGGCGCATACATCATGGTTGAGACCGCGTGAAATTCGTTTAAGCTTTTTCTGCGATCGTACAGATTTAGATGTCATTGAGATGTCGGTTTCTTTATTATAAAGCTGACCCGATTTGAACGCTTTGAGTGGTTTGTATTTCAAACTAGGCAAAGCAAACCGATGCCTTTTCAGAGATCTTTGTGTTAACTGGGTGTGTACAGTCAGTTACGGGCTGTTCGCAAACACTCCGATGGTCTTAGAAAAGCCAGGTCCTCTCGTGGGCACCGAAAGTAGCAGCGTTTAACGCATCAACCTACGGCAACCTAAGTAGTGCGTCTGTTGAGAGCTCGCCCGGTGAACGAGAAAGGTGCTGGTACGTTTCGGTAGGGATTTTTCAAAAGATTTTGGGTCAATTGGGAAACTGCTACACGACGAAGATATCATGAATTTCATAATCATTGCAATGCAAAACAATATCATAAACGTTCCAGACGATGACCACTCGCACGTGGTTCTTATAGATGATCTTGCATAACATCACAAGCACGGGTTATATATGCGTTCCTGAGATTATATAATGGTAACCAAAATCCGATTACGTGTTGAGTTAATACACGTGAATGAATTACCCAGCAGTGGTTTGACTGGCAGGCTTAGCCTGATTAAGCTAATCGCATCTCGGTTTATCCGTTGAATGTGGTATGCAAGCCGACTAAACCAGGACGTGCCTCGTTTCCTTCCTTGTTATGTCAATCGACTTACTCCCTCGCCACTTCCGTCTGCAATTTTCAATGGATTAAGTTCGCTCCCTTCCTCTCTTCTTCTGGTTTTCGCCCATCATCAGCCGACGAATCTTTAACAGCAAGCAGGCCAGTGCTACCAGGGCTTAAGGTCATCTACGTATTGCATCATTCCTCCCCACACACAGCAGTGTCGCGCGACCCTGCACACGCATATCCATCGTTTGCACCACCCGACACCGCTGCTGCACCAGACACCCTGCAGCCCCAGCCGCTCTCACCTCGCTCACCCAGCCGTTCTCACCCAGCTCATCCCTTCGCTCTCCCGCCTCTCACCCAGCCGCTCTCACCCAGCTCAGCCAGCCGCTCTCCTGCCGTGCTTGCCGAGCTCCTCTGCGGCTGACCGACCCCGCCGGCGGCTCCAGCCTCACCTGTCGGCGTCGCCAGCACCACCAGCAGCACCGCCAGCGCAGCGCCCAGCCGCGGCGGCAGCGGCCCCATGCCGCCGCTCGCGCCGGCTCGTCGCTGTCGACTCGCGGCGTTCCGACACGTCCGCCGGCCCGTAACGACGGAGCGCCACTGTCGGCTCCGACGGCCGGCGGCGACGCCGACCGACGAGCCGCGGCGCGCAGGGGAGTACCGACATGCGGACAGGAGAGACTAACGGAGGAGACGCCGACCGACGAGCCGCGCCGCGCAGGGGAGTACAGACGTGCGGACAGGAGAGACTAATGGAGGAGACGGGCATGCCGTGCAGGAGCATACAGATATTCGGACGGGGGAGACTGTAACGGAGGAGACGGAAGTTCCACTTTTTCTCCGGCGAGCAAGAGCCAGAGCCGAGGAAGGAAATTTACCTTTGGTTGAAGGCTAGGCAAAAAGTTACGTAGAGCCGGCTTATGTCAGCCTGCACAAAACAGGGGAAACGGAAAGCTGCGCTGTGGTAGGTACTAAATTTGTCTGCTTCTTGCAAAGGAAAGCAGGTAAAAACATGGTGATTTCACATGTCCGTATACTGAGGACAAACAGGCACGTGCATACACAATTCAGGGAGGTATAGTACGGAAGCCAGGACCGCTTCATTGCCGCAACCGGTTTTCCATTGGCTCAATCGGTGGACCAGCGCGACACAATTGCCACAAAAGAGAGTGTCCTGGGTCTGCGGCCCTTGCCGCGACCAAGGGGTCTGC
The DNA here is from genome assembly GCF_011947565.3 of Pollicipes pollicipes. NCBI lineage: Eukaryota > Metazoa > Arthropoda > Thecostraca > Pollicipedomorpha > Pollicipedidae > Pollicipes > Pollicipes pollicipes. The sequence continues at coordinate 31,692,279 of NW_023596297.1, read as the reverse complement.
TCAGGGGCCCTGGCTGCGTCCAAGGAGCCTGCTCAGCGGCCCTGGCTGCGACCAAGGAGCCTGCTCAGGGGCCCTGGCTGCGTCCAAGGAGCCTGCTCAGCGGCCCTGGCTGCGACCAAGGAGCCTGCTCGGCGGTCCTGGCTGCGTCCAAGGAGCTTGCTCGGCGGTCCTGGCTGCGTCCAGGGGGCCGGCCCAGCGGCCCGGCGCAACCTTGTCCGACGATGTGCTATGCTAATTCGGGAAAGTTGTAACCAGAAAACCGGTCTGTTTTAGCCAAATCATGCATGGAAAAGATTTGGTAAAGACCGTGGTGCCCGCTGGTCTTGTTCGGTCAAGGACGGTGATTGCAGGTGGGTAATAGCTGTGATGATTTCGTGGCGGCATCCGCTGGATGGTTTCCATGGATACCTGAGTGACCTGGTATCCACAGAAAGATGATATCGTAATACTGCGGAAAAGATGAGTGTGTCTGGCGGATTTGCGCTGTGATTGGATGAGATGTGTTGTGAATAGAGGTTATTGCTTGGATGGGCGGGAGAGAGTCTGTACATATCACGGTTTGCTATAGGTTGCATCTTTATGTGCCACGCGGAAGAATAGATGGCTTGTAACTCGGTAGTGTATACTCTGTGATGATCAGAAAGCCAGTTGGATTTCTGATCGTTACTATAAATGTATGCATCTCCTGCATGGGAGTCTGTGCCTGATCCATACATATATATATATATATATATATATATATATATATATATATATATATATATATATATATGTCTATCTATCTATCTATCTATCTATCTATCTATCTATCTATCTATCTATCTATCTATCTATTTATCTATCTATCTATCTATCAATCTATATATCTATCCATCTATCTATCTATCTATCTATCTATATCTATATTTATATATCTAAATTCGTGTATATTAATCCATTAATCCATATATATATATATATATATATATATATATATATATATATATATATGGATTAATGGATTAATATATACGAGGATATAATGTAATATAGAAGAATATACATATATATATATATATATATATATATATATATATATACGAATGAAGGTTGCATTGTGCTTCAAACTACGCCATAAATGCATTTACCTCCGCATGCGCTGCGGTACGATTTTTCAGAGGAGCCGAATGTTGGCGCTGGGTTACAGCCAGTGCAAACGTGGTGGTGATGTGTGGAGTATATCAATGTGTGTCAGGTGAAGCTGATGGCGTGCGTGCCGGACTCGCACGCGGATTGTGTGAGGTGTTTGCTTTGTGTAATGGTTTGTGTGTGTGTGTGTTTTGGAGTGGCGTGAAAGGTTGATATGTAGGATGAGTGGGCTTGCCAGCAGCACAGGTGTAGGATTTCATGAGTTGTATTTCGCGTTTGTAAATGAGCGGGGATATATTTGCGTCCGCCTACAGACTGGGATGGCGGAGATGAGGACGGCGCCCGTGGCGATTCGTATCGAGGCATTCTGGGTGGCCTCGCAGGACTCCATTTTTAGCTCATTTTTAGCTCATTTACAGCTATTGTCAATTTTTGCTGAGGAAGTCACAACATTCATTTTCTTATAACCTATAAGCCATATTTTTTAATTTAAATAAATTTGGTTGCGTATCTGATTAGAAAAGACTGTCTAAGACAACACAGTTTCTCTGTTTAGTGAAAATGTTACTCGATGCATCATTGTTTGGTTATGTCATCGTAACTTCACAACATGAAATGAGAGCCAATTGACGAGCGTTAAACCTGGTAATCGCGCTCACGAACGTCAAATATGAAAAGCTCGACCATTATATGTTCCTTGGACTTGATCGCCGCATGACTCATGGAATAGCAGTATATGGAGGCGTTATCATGACGTCATGAATGCCAAGGTGGCCTCGATATACTCACCCTCAAAAATCTTCTTATCTTCGCGGACGTATAGCTCAGAAACTAGAGCGGCTTAGGTCTTAAAAAGGGCAGGGTTGTGAACAGTAGCGAATGATCTTTACTATGCCTATTTCAGTCCATACCCCGTACAAATGAGTAACACTCGTTTTAACGTCCTGAAAATGGGCAGGGCGGGGGCAGCAATGGGTGGGAGAGCAGGGGTGATATCGAGATATATAAGTGTAGTTACTAATGTGATTACTTCACAGCAAAGATTCAAAGCGGTCCTCGGAGCAGCATGAACGGGCTTCTTGTATAAAATGAGCGCTGTTGATTTAGGCGGGGCAATTTGGAACCTCCACGGATCACATCATACTTGAATATGATTTAGTGGAAGTTGAATGACTTGTTTAGCTCCATCGACGCTGGGATGTGTAAACCACACGGCGAAGTCGTCGGCAAAAAGCAGATGTTAAGATGAGGAGATACGTCATGAACATTGTAACATACATCATTGAGCATTATTATGAGAAGGGTTGGCGAGATCACGTCACCCTGCAGGAGTTTATAATCTTGCGCTTTCTGTGCCGATATTCCCCACAGATTCCCCACAGCGGACTGCAAATTTCTCGTCTGTGAGCAAATAAATTTTAAATAAATTTAGCGCGTCTGCCGTGGACTCCAATTTGGTGCGGTTTAATAAGAATGGCTGGTTTGTTTGCTTTGTTAAATGTGGCTTTCAGATCCAGGAAACGTGCATCTATCACCATTATATTTTCGAAACTGCGTTGTACGTTGTCGACAATTTGAACGAGGCTGTCTGCCACATTTCTTAAAATAGTTTTGATGCACAACGGGTGGGAGATTAAGAGCGATAGCTCGAAGGGTTGGATGGAGGTTTCCTAGATTATAGCAGAGTGAGTGCTAGAGCGCTAGAGCTAGAGCTAGAGCTAGAGTGCTAGAGAGTGCTAGAGCGCTAGGTGTCGGGAAATGACCGTTGTTCCAAATATCGCCGTATGCAGAGGGGATTTACAAGCCCGGGTTCAGTGAGATTTTGGAAAAGGGGATATGCTAGCTGGTCTAGGCCCATCGAGGTTTTTCCACACTTGCTGTGTAGAGGGCCAGTAGTAGAGGGTCAGCCTCAGCTCGTATCGTGTGTTGGGCGTGTTAGGTGTAGGGGGTGTTACGGAATTCAGTGTTGTTTGAGGTGAAGCCGAGTGCATGAAAGGTGACGTTGAGTGTTAGTGAGCTGCTGTGAGCATTGATCCGCCGATGATACGCGGGCGTAGTATGCTACGGATTCCGTGGTGACGTCAAAAACTACCTCATAACGCTGGTTGGTGACTTTGAGGTGTGGGATGTTGCATGGTGTGAAGGGTTTAATGGTGAACCACCGTATCAGCGACCAGATTTTTGAGACGGCAGTAATTTGGTCAGGTTCTTGCGATAATGTTTCCTAACTTTCCTTGTTGGCTTGTTTGATTATTACGTTAGCTTGGAGGCTTTTCCTACGAACCTCTTCTTTGTGAGCTATGCAAATGCAACGTTCAAAAGCGCGCACGGCCCGGCGTCGCAGGACTACTGCACACTGACACACGTCGTCCCACTAGGGCGCATCGCACAACCACCAGCGCCCTGGGCGACGATGGTTGCGCGAAATGGACTGGTGCGCTGAGGCCAAGAGACCGTTAAGAAAGTTAGACATGTTCGGGTCGGAGTCCGGGTGATGTGCCTCGTCTATACAATTTTGGTTCGAGGTCCAATCTGCTCTGCGGAGTTTCCATCTCAATAGGAAATGGACATTCAGTTGTCATGATGGAACCTCTAAACATATGTCGATTGGGTAATGATCGTTGAAGGCGGATCTGGTTGCAAATTGTGTGTGAAGTGTGGTGTGATGTGTGGTGTGCAGAGGGCCAGGCCGATTACCGAGTGCGTGACGGCTCCTCCGCGATAGTGTATGTGTGTGAGTGTTTGGGTGTTGATGTAGGTTATGTCGTAATGTGGTCTTTAACGTGAAATCAGGTCTCTTGAACGGCGGCAATTAGTGGTTTATGAACCAAGGAAGACATTGCTCTGACTGTTTGTTACAGTTATTCATAATTTTTTGCACACATGTCGTATTGTCATTTCAAGATGAACATGAAACCCTTAACGTGCAAACAACTTTTGTCAAGTCATTCACCAGCAAGCTCGCGTCAGGTCAACTCTGCCAGATTACATAACTTTTGTGCCCGTTGTATCAGGAACTTTAGAGGCAAATGCGTCAATGGTAGTGTAAAGGTCAAGGTCACAAGGATCGAATCAACTTTCGCCCAACAACTTTCAAGCAGCGCTTCCGCGATAAATCAACAGCCGTCTTCCCGCCGATTTATAGCGCTGATTTTAAAATCATTTTTAGTATTGCTCTTTGGAGTTATGGTATATACTTAACACTATAACAATGAAAAGATTGTTTTTATGCATTTCCACTGGCATGCAATAGGTAAACCAAGTGTGTCTTCTAAGAGCAAGTTTGTTATATTAAGCGAGCCCCTTCACAGACATCTTTTCAGCCCATGACTTCAGTTCACTCACATCCCAGAAAAATACTAGACCTGGCAATCAGCAATGCGAATTGGTCGAGGGCGTTGAATGATGGCTACGCCTACATCGGTGCTGTGTGGAGAAAGGCAGGCTTTAATGATCGTTTTAGTCAATGATCATTCATCTTGGATCATGTTGAGGTATGAAAGCCCTGTGAGCTCTGTATGTGCTGTAAGCAAGCTCTGTGAGTACTGTAAGTGAGTTGTGTAAGTACTGCATGCCTATGACCAGGGACGCTGTAAGGATATAGGAGTTTGGTTTGTAGCGTCTGGGTCAGAGATTCCACCGAATGATTTACGAAGTGCTGTGAGAGTTTAATGCCAGTGAAACACTGCCACTCATAAATCGCTGATAAAAGGTGTGTGCTTAGAAAATAAAGACTGAAAAGTTGTGTAAAAGTGTTTCAAAATTTTCACCATAACCCTCGCAAAGACGACCATCATCGCAGCTATAAATAAATGTTGTAGGCACAAGATTATCCGAGGTGGAGATCCCTGGGGTGTGCGTGAATGAAATGAGGTAGGCCCGCACTGCCTTTTTGACGTAAATGGTTTGTATAATATTGGTCCTATTCGACGGGCATGCGCAAATTACGTGGAGGCGGCGAACGTGAGCTTGCGTGGCATGCCCTCATTCGACCCGATCTGCAGTTCATGAATGAAGAATGCTACAGAATGGCTTAGCAAAGGTACGGATAATATGCGAGTTACCCCTCCTATTTTTGGTTTATCCCGGCTCTGGCACGTAGAATGTAGAATCAATAATGGAACGAAAGTGGTGAAGTGCTTGGCGCCGGTGAAGGTGAGATAATTCCCGTCATTGTTCCAAGTGGTGTCAGAATGAGGGCTCAAGTCATATATGATTACGCCCGAGCGCAGTTTTATAATTTTGTCACGAAGTGTCCTTAATTTTCAAATGGAGAGGAAGTCGAGCCTATAATTACTGAAAACATTGACTGTCCGGCCATGCACTTAAGTTTCAACGAGGTGCCATATACATTTTACCTTATCATTCTACACCATCGATGGTATTTCAGGGTGTCATTTGATCGTTAAGTTACAGGCCACTGGTCGCATTTGCTCTCTAAGCTTGAATGCCAAGTTACTTGCGACAGCCGCTTTATGGGTGAAATCAAAACGGGTGTAGAAAACATGCACGGTACGACGCTTTCAAAAACAAAAAACATAAAACATATTGTGATGTGAAACCTCACAAAGCTTTCTTTGAGCAATTTTCGGCGTGTATTTCCTAACGACACAGCTTTGATGTCGAGCGTTTTTGGCCAAATGCACCTTGTCAAGATGGCGATATAGTAATAATTTGTTGATTATACGCAAGATCACTCTTGTACGGTCATGATGTCAGAGCTTTTCGTATTGAAACGTTTTGAAACAATTTTTTGAAAGGTCGGGTGGCATGTCTAACGAAGACATGACAAAATATACCCCAATATCACAGTTTTGTTCCCTTTAACAGAGGCTTGCAGTACTTACAGAGTTCACTTACCAAGACATGGTAGATGACAAATGATCCTTTGCTTAAATGATCTTCAAAGCCCGCCTTGTTCCAAGCCACACCGGTAAAAAAAAATGGCGCGGCCAGCATTCAGAGCAGTCGGACAATCTGCACAGTTGTCAGGCCTTTTATTACCCTAGAACTTAGGCAAACTTAAGGGATGAAACGAAGAACCAAATGGCTCGTGTCGTACTGTAAGCCTGTTATGAGTTGGATAAACGTGTTTTGGGCGATTTAATGTCAGTGAAGTTGTATGAGCACGATCGCTTCCTTGTCGAAGTGTTAAGTCTATTCTGCAACTTCCTTAAAGCCTTTTACAGACTTTGCTAAAAAAACTTCTTAATGCGATGTTCTTCGTGAAAACAGTCAATCAAAAGAGATCTTAAGTTCATTGCTCTTTTCTAATAATGTCTGATGCGCCTTTTCATGCTCACCCAGATCCTTCACTGCAGGGTGGGATCCAGCATTTCGTCAAGGACGGGTCGCGCTTCATTGTGATGTTGCCTGAAGCCTGGTGCCCCCCCCCCCCCATACGAAACCGTAGCCGAATTTTGGCCACTTCATTTTGTATTCCTATTCTGCAATTGAGAAACTATCTTCCGCTCCGCATCGTGAAGGACCAGACATGGTTGGTAAATATGCATATGGCGCGCGTTAGTTTTTAGAGAGACTAATTGTGTCTATCAATCTGAGGCAAGTATTAAGGAGAAAATATGGCAAAACGAGTTAAATTTGACCGTCCAATGCCACCGAAGTGAGGCACGAAAACGCAACTCGAATGGTTAGCCATCGTCAACTTACGTACGACGGAACCAGCAGCAAGCGTCATTTTGTAGTTCGCTTACCATTCAGTGAACGGTTGAGGGTAAAAGTAGTAACTTGTACACTAATTCTTAATCGAAACGATTCGAGTGTCATCGCATGGCGGGAATATTTCAATGTTGATGGCACCAGAAAACGGCGAAGCCTGAGTGACTTTCCTGAGTCGTGTTGTTAACATGGAAATAACCATAGTTCGTGCCGCATATTCTGAGTAACCTGACGGAGTGCGAAAAGCGCCAAAATTTGAACTGAGCAATGTGGTCCCAGTCATGTAGACAAGCAATAAGGGCTTTACAGATTCAACACCCGAGGGTTATCAGATACGCAGAGCTGCACGGACGTCAACTTTCTCCCGTTCAAACCTAAAATTACATCACAATACCTGGCTACTTATACATACAGCAACACCATCAAAACGCCATGTTTGTTAATTTAGGATTTATCCACATTGTGGGTATTATGAATTCATTCAGGTGTGCATGATAGCTGAGAGCGATACACACACAATAAAAGCGGTGACGGTCATGATGCATGCAAAAATGCCAGCACGGACGGACAGAAAACAGCACTGACATCAGATTACCATTTATGCTGGCTGACCCATGGAACACAGGACGCACCGCGGCTCCGCGCTTCGTTAGTAAAGGCCGGGAGGGAATTCCATGCACGCGCGGCCCGATACGAGGGTGGTCTTTAGAGGCATCTCTTCAATTGAAGCCCTGCCGCCTCAACCATCCTCGCCTCACTTTGGGATACCTGGGAGCATTTATCGAAGAGAGCTCTGGGAGCTGGCAGACATCCGCGTTCATTCAGCGCACTGCACACTGATGCAATCTCGCTGATCCACTATTTCAACCACGCTCGGCCATCCTCAACCTTAACCAGCTCTCAACGAGTTAAGAGGTGAGATATGTTCACAGCGCCGTATCACAAGGACAAGTCTCGCTGCGAAGTTGACAGTTTTCTGAATCAGTGACAGATGGCATTCGGGCAGCGCCGTCCAAAATAGGGAGGTAGCAGTGCGGTAGATGTGGGAAAACACGTGACATGTGTCAGAAGCTCAAAGGTTGTGGGCGTGAAATAGTCGCCACTTTTGTAGAGGGCCAGAAGGGTAGCGCTTCTGCAAGTTGTTGCAGATTTTGACAAGATCTCCTTAGGGCAGGGCTGCAGCAAACAACTGAGATTTGGGACGGCTTTCTAAAATGGTAAATGTACTAAGTTTCCATTCATTTAGCAACTATAAGGAACATCATCCCTGGGAGTAAACGTCCCCCAACAAGTGGTTTTCTGTTATTTGGGTGGCCTGAGCCCTCCCAACTTCAAAGAAAATGTTCCACATTTGAAGATATTGAGGCGAAAATCAGACATGATGGTAAGACTTTATTTGCAACTAATGGTATGCTTTTGGCGCAAAAGACTGCTCTTGAGAGCAAGTTTTATTTTTCGCTAACATGTTCCATAATACGCCAGCGTTTGATTACGCTATGGGAAGTTTCCATGACCCCAGCGTTACTGTCAGACTGGCCGAGTCATAAATGTCATTGCAGGGGACGAGCTGGCTTACTTCAAGTATTTCAACTCGCCGCAAGGTGGCTTGTTAATTTGTGAGTGTGAACTAAACCACAATCGTTATGTGCTCGTTTTTGGTTTTTTCTCGTGGTGGCCTTGTGTACGTGTGTATAACGCCATGATTTTAACTTCAATTGGCATTCTCGGTTATGGCGCCATTTTTAAGTTATTCGACTCTCAGCCTCATTTCCGTCATAACTAGTAGCACTGCCCAAATGCCTACATTGCTGTAGCGTCTTGTCTCCCCCCCCCCCCCCCCTCTTTGTCTGACAGGACGGCTGGTGGTGGGCCGAGGCGATTGGCCCGACGGCATAGCCTGCGGCGCCACACAAATGGACGCCGGGTGGGCGCGGTCGGTGCGAGCGACTGGAAGTCTGGACCGGGGACGCGTGTTGAGAATGCATAATTCGTTTTGAGTTCTGTTCGTAAAGGTAATACAAGTCTTTGCCGACGTACTGCGCAGTCGGGGCGACCGCGTGAGAAAAAAAAGGGAGACCGGAAACGCTACAATTGGCGACGAGAACACCGAACTAAAGGCAATGCGCAATGGTGGAGATCTGTCCACCTGCTCCGTTTTCAGCCTCGTCTGGCACTCCATGTGCGTCATGGCCAACGTGGTTTGCCGACTCTGAATTTTATGAAATGGCCATTAGATGGTTTGAGTGGAGCGAGCGGAGGCAACGGGCCATTCATTCTCGTGTGGGGCAGAAGGCCTGAAGGCTGTTCCGGGCAGAGTGTCAGGGAGGACAAGATGATCCGTGACCAGTTTTTGAGAAGCCGTATCAAACTCTGTATAGCTGTTCAGAATCGAGTTGCCGATTTTTTGGTATAAAAACTAGATATTCATCGCAAGGCCACGGACCTGTAGCAGTTCAAAATCTGCTAGCAAAGGCAATTCCTAAGGAATCATACAATATGATACAACAGAATGTCAGGCGGAGTCATAGGACATTGATGTAGTTTCTTAGGCAATTGACAGTTGTTTACTGGATTGCAGCTTATTCCACTGAACTTGGGTCAAGAGTGAAGATCAGATGGAGACCAAATCCAAATCACCTTAAGGTTTAAAAAATTGTATCCTGAGATAGCTCTGGACACTGATTTTGAATTTTAGATCACCGGAGCGTACGCATACTTCTTGTGATGAATCCATGAAGATCTTGGAAGTCATTGACATAAAATAAATTTCGTCAATATTTTTCTTTGAGAAGTATGACGCCTATAGTAGCACTTGACGCCAACTGCATTTTTCATAGCAAGGTTTGCATAACTTTTACCATCTTTAAGTCAAATCAGGTCACTGAATTGGTATGAGCATCAGCGACCTTTTGCTTATGATATATTAAAGTTAAAGTATGTTGCTGGCCGAGGAGGTCAAGAGGATTTTGAGCCCCGATCTGTATTTTGTATCTGTATTTGACCTTATCGAATCGGATGTTTATTGTGTCTATTCCGTATTTCTATAATATTCTATAACGTCTATTCCGATTAAATATCCCGGAATGATGCATAGAATGCCTACGGATTTTCAGATTTGACCAGTGAGCTCAATAAGAGCCCTGCTGACCCTGTGAATTTGGGATCCCTAGCTCTCTGAACTGTTGAGATCCAAGTTTGGTCAACTTGACCTTCTCACCCGAGCGCGTCGCATTCAGTATATGGTAAGATGCATATATGCGACTGTATATGCGACTTTACCACATATGGTAAGATCGCATTGTCCAGACTGATACAGTTGTATGCGCCACTGGGGCTTTATGACGCACTCAGCTGCTGAGGCTGTGTGACGTCGCCCGGTTCTCAAACTGACGGGAAGGGCGGGCACCGGGGGAATCGAACGCCGTACCTCTGGTTTTCCAGGCTCGCGGTGACTCATGCAGACGCGTTAACCAATACGCTATCAGCATCATGACTTATGCAATTTTCGATTGCAACATATGCACACACACACACACACACACACACACACACACACACACACACACACACACACACACACACACACACACACACACACACACATATATATATATATATATATATATATATATATATATATATATATATATATATATATATATATATGTGCTTGATTAAAAATAGCTGCTGACTCAGCACTGACGAGTTTTTTATGCATCGTTCTAGTTTCCGGGCCTTTGGCTTGACGTCATCGCTTAGATTACAGATGGCTCGCACAAAATTACTCATATATTCATCACTCCTTTCAGTCTAACGTTTCGAGATCCTATCTCATCGTCGGAGAAGACTAAATTTCACAAGAAATAAGTTTTGAGTTTTAAAGGATGAAAAATTGTGCACTTATGTTGGAAAACATCTTTTGGTACGGATAACATAAATGAAGCATAACTAATTGAAGTAAGACGGAATCCTATTTTCATTTTCATACATGTAAGAAACACTCATAATGGGAACACCACAAAGACACCATGAGAACACTATTGCCACAATAACATCAGAAGTGCTCATGGCCCACCACCTAGTAGTTTAAGAGTTCTGCAAGAATTTGTCTGTCTGTTTAAGGCCGGAGAGAGTTCGTTAATGAATATGCTTTCCCAAATTTGAAGGCGTCTTTTGTCACTGCACGTCCGTAAAATGTCAGTGCTGTCTGTCAGTTGTTGTCGTGTCAATGCCATGTTATGTTCCTGTCGCATGTGCTCCAGAGGTGCCCCGTCTCGTAAGTGCATTGTCAGGCGTCGTGAGAGTGTCGTTGTGGTCACACCTATGTGGTGTGTGGGACGGAGTTTGCCGTCTTCGATGTTGCATTGGAATTGATAGTATAACTATAACTACATATTGATAGCATATGTATATACTACATATATATGTATATATATGGATGCATATATACCAAAGTTCTCAGGGGCTTTTCCTTGTAGTCAAGCTTAAAGGAAATGTCCCACCTGATGATGTTGAAGCTGGTATTGGATGTGATGAAATAAGCTAGCTTATAGTATTTTTATTTCGGCTGCATACTTTTATTGAATACGCAGTCAGTGAACAGGTAACTACTACAGTGGGCAGAGAAGGCTGAGCACCGAACTTGCGATGAACGCATGCAACCGAGATATCAATACATCGATCTTTCCTTTTTCCTGGTCATTGTAAGAGGAAAAAGGCTTACAGCGCTGTCTTATCTATACGTGTGATGTTCATCGCGAGTGCACGTAACAACTTACGTAAATAAGCGTACTTTAAGCGTTAACACAATAAGCGTTCCTTGCACAACGTTGATTGGGAGCCATTTGACGGTCGTTTTCCCTGGAAATCATGCTCACCAACGCCCGATATAAACAGCTTTGAAAGTTATATTTTGACCTTGATTGCAGTATGGCCAATGTTATGGCAGGATTTGAATGACGATATTATGGTGTCATGGATGCCTGGGTGCCCCTGAAAAAGTATCTCTACGTCTAGCTCAAAAACTGGAAGGTTTTCAGTCTTAAGCATGGCTGGGCTGTGAACTGCACCGAATGATCTTCACAATGACTATTTCAGTCAATAACCCCATACAGCTGCAGAACATTTCCATTAAGTGGCGCGTAACACGAAAACGTGCAATCAGACCTAGACTATGGAACTGATGGCCCAAACACTCTCGTTAAAACACTGCGGATCTGCTTCCGTGCTTATTTTGCACTTAATCCAGTGTGTTAATTATGCACTGATCCATGCATTACAGCAGCCAACTTGATTAATGAATGTTGGTAACGGCTTAATGTGGGCGGCCGTGTTTTGTGATGACGCAGCTCGAATTGGCTCAATGGGCCCGCAGCACATATTGAGTGAGCTGAAAGCCTCTGGCTGCTGTATGGGCCTTGGGACTATGAGAAATGTTTACCAAAGGAGTTTGTAACCGGTACGGCGTACCAACTCACCAAAGAAACCCGCCACAAGACGCGTGGAGCTGTGCCTGCGTCAGGACGGCAGGGAGTCCTGTACCTTAAAGGGATGTATGCGTGGAGCCGCATGCCGTTTCGTGAGGGAGGCCTGTGTTCGAAAGAGACGTAGGGAACCGCATGTAGGCATTCTAGGAGCATGTTTTATGCATACTCCTCTACCCAGGGGTACAAGGAACGGTAAGCTAAAACATCGAGGCTCCATGTTTACTGTGAACGCACGAACGAGCATATCATTATATCAGTTGACATGCCTGAAGACGGAATGTATGGGATCGCGTCTCAGCATCACATGTGCCCGCAGGGAACTGTGATATGAACCATTATCAGCATGACAGACTCTCTCGTACCTGGAGGAAAGCTCGCACGCCGGGGGTTACATATCGGAGGGTCTCATGGCTTCAAGGGTGTGGAACCGCATTTCAGTGCATCATGCTGTGTTGTAAGACACTCTTGACAGCCGCCCCACTCGAGGTGCTCTGTAGACACAAAGGCTTTGTGTTATAAATCCTTGCAGTCCTAGTTCGCTACAGATTTTGTTTTGTCGTGCACTAGATCACCTTGTACCGATATCACCGGGCTTTTCTTATCCTATATCAATTTTGTCTTTTCCTCCAGTCAACTCATACCGCCCCAGAGGAATCGCTGCATGAATGATGAATACCACCTAGCGAGCGTAACAGTTTCGATCTATCAGGGAATAAATACCACGCCCAAAGTTCGGGGCGGCTGAGTGTGGGCTCCGATCGAAGCCATCCTTGACGACAGAGCACACCGGCCTCTTTTGCATATTCGTCCTCTGGGGCGCTCATTTTTCACCAGGTTCAAGGATCCTTTGGATTCTGCAGCCCGCTCCGACAAATGTCGTTGCCTCGATTGACGCTAAGAGATAAGGTGCACTCAAGCACAATTTCTTCTTTTCGTTGCCTTAACAAATAGATTTTACGTACCAAAGGTTATTTATGGCAACGTGTAAGAGCAAATCGAAATTTTACTTTATGAAGTAAAGTCACAATAATGTTGTAAGATATGATTGTCATGCATAACTATTGACCGATGGTTATGACCGTGCAGCCGGTAAGAGTACTGATCTTTTCGAATAACGTATGCGAATGTCATTACAACATTTAAGGCAGTGAACTGAGAGCAGACAAGCAAAGGAGGCATGTGAGTTCTAACAAACCAATTAGAAAGGCGTGCACGTGGAACGGAACGAAAGTCAGAAGCACCGCTCACAAAAAGACCGATCCTCGGTTATGATTCCTTCCTGGATGTTGCCCATTTTCTGTAGGTCAGACTACCTCCCCTACCTTCAACTCTTAACTAATAAAATTTGCAAGCCATCTGTGAGGAAAAAGGGCGCGAGTATGCATCTGGTACACAAATAAGTCGCAACAGACAAAATACAAATGCGTGCCCGCGCTACGAAAAGGAAGTCAGAAACACCGTGCATTGATAAACAAATCCTCACTTATGGTTCCTTACTGAATGTTGTGCCCATTCTTTTTATGTCACACATCCTCCTCCTCTTTCCACTCTTAAATGAAGCATCCCACCATTATGGTACTCTTCACTTACGTCAAACGCGTACGATTTGATAAACAATACCAGTTTTCTCGAAGTCCTGAATAGCTCAGAATTTTTATTTGAAGTAGCCAGCCCTGCGGGAGGAATCTCACTTGATTTCCCGCTCATCACGGTGAATGCAATACATTGCATTTGCCTTTTATGCAACGTATGTGTTCTGCAACGTGTGCAGCACATAAATGTGTCAAAAGATTTGCGTAACAAATGCTACGAAAGCTTGAAACACTGTTTAGACAGATATCCAAGCGTGAAGCTATCATCCCGCGAGTTCAACGAAACGTACGCTATGGCTTGATTTCTCCCGTATGACGCTTACCGGTGGCTCTTTTCGAGGCGCTCTTTACCTTTGGGAAACGGAGTTCACATGATCCTTGTGACGCACTGGCTCAAACTTCAACAAACAACCGATTTCCTGGTAACAGGCCCTTGCTAACTGGGCCAATCATAGTCGTCCTATTTCGCACCAGCAGAGTGTGTTCAGTTGTCATGCCGATGGTGGTCGCAGCTG
>NW_023596297.1:31544175-31676879 GCF_011947565.3 Pollicipes pollicipes | reverse complement strand
GTTGCGGGCGCCGTATCCCGTTTTGAAGCCCCGAGGCCCGTGTTTAAAAATCCGAAGCTCTACGACAGCCTTAATCTGATAAAAACACTGTGGCCTTTGGCTTCAGGAGGCCCCACCCCCTCTAAGAGGGGGAGGCCCCCCCCCTAACACCTTTCCCTTTGACTATACTACTGGTTTCCACCGCCGCCGTTCTCTGCGTGAATGTAGCGTAATGAGCATGATCCACCGACGTCGCTCTTCGTTATGACAATTGTGGTCTAGGACTACCGCCCTTTTCTGTACCGATTCTGATTTAGCGCCGTCGCCGTCTTCGTTATGACTATGGTTCTCCATTCGTCGTATAATATATATATATATATATATATATATATATATATATATATGTGTGTGTGTGTGTTGTGTGTGGTGTGTGTGTGTGTGTGTGTGTTTAGTGTGTGTGGTGTTGTGTGTGTGTGTGTGTTGTGTGTGTATGTGTGTGTGTGTGTGTGTGTGTGTGTGTGTGGGTGTGTGTGTGTGTGTGTGTGTGTGGTGTGTGTGCAATTATTTATTTTTGCAGGCATGGATGATGCTTGCATTTGTTTTTATCCCTATGTATAGCTTTGCTCTCCTGCCGGAGAGGATTCCTTACTTTATCTTGCAGCATGCCCAAGAAGCTTTCAGTGTAACCAGAGATACGGGGGGGGGGGGGGGATAGGAGATAGAATAGCCCGCAAAACCCTCTCCTGTACCTTCTCAATATGTTGCGCCTGCTTGGCGATGAGGCCCGCATGGAAAAGGGCGCACAAGATTCTGGTAATGTTCGTATGTACGTGATATGTATCTAAAAAGCTATCATGTTGTGGACGAAAATTCGTCATAACGTACAGCAAATAAAAAACTTTTGATTCCTTGCTTACGATGTCATCCACATGCGCGTCCCATAATATGTCACGTGATATACACGTATGAGCTTGGTTGACAAGCTTTTCATGAAGCTTGATGTTTGATGACTCTAACTTTTTGTACAAAATCCATTACTTTGTTGGTGCTTGATATCATCTTGTTTGCCGCTGTCATTTCCGTATGCTGTCAGTGTGTTCTTGCAACTTGCAATGTTGATCCACTTTGTCAGCTAACACGGTCTGGTTGTGGTGAGATCATCCCCGGTACTTAAGTCGATTCTCTAATTTCAGCAGCTGCACGTTCAATCACAGCCAGAACGCATTTGAACCATCTATGGTGCCTTCTGGCGTGCCGTACTGGCATTGTCCTGCAATGACTCATGGTTCTCTCTGGCATCTTGATCCGCTGCTGTCGGTCCTGCAAGCATGAGCACAGCCGCGTTCCACACACTGGAGCGCGAAAATCCCATGGCAAACTATACGAACAACCGTGTGTGATCAAACGAGGTCCGAATCCTTTCTTAAACTCGTACATAATCGGAGGTAATAATTTGTTGGACTCGTCTAACTCCGTCAGCAAATAATAAAACAGCCTTGATTGGAATACTTTGATGTTGAGGCACCCTTCATGTCCCGCATTGACATTTGTCTAAGCCTTACTATATGTCCGCCAGATTGCGTGGAGCAATAGCTTTCTCCAAAACCTTGCTGAAAGGCGTTCTTGGTTCACGGGTTGCAGGTCTCCCGGAGATTTCAGCGACCGCTTTGACAAAGGGTGACAAGTGACTCCTCTCGGACACTGATGGAGCGCATCCTTCATGTAATGACAAATGAAAAATCTTACTGTGTGTCACCGCTGTTCTACGACATATTCTTGCATTACTTGTACTGGAAGTTTTTCCCGTGGGCAAAGTCGTATTCGTTTTCAAATTTGAACAATTGCTACTCGCCACGGATGTATTCTCGAACGGCATATCATGGGCAGGTAGATAACAGGGCAACAATTCTGTGCGCAGTGGGCCCGCATGATGTGCAATGTTTCTGCAAAAACTGGTTCACAAGTCCTGGTTTCAATTTCCGTCTTTGGCTCCTGCAAGATCTAAGCTCGATGGTCTTGATCTCCGGTTCGTTGAGCTGGCGACTTGTCTACACCAATTTCCTCCCTGGCCGGAAGCAATTTTCCAACCCTTTGTCCCCTGTGCCATGCTGTTTTCACAGCAGCAATTTCAAGACTTACTCGTTCTCTCGGTTTTCCCCAGTGGGACCGTTCGGTGGCGCCTGTACGTCCTATTTCGATGGTTATTGTGCGACTTCAGGCATCTTGTTCTTTTGAACTTCGTTTATTTTGCAATTGGTGTTTTATCAGGAGAGTGATCTTCATGAAGGTTTGAAGGCGCAGTTTTCCGGCGCCTCTGCAATTATTGTAAACAAACAACCAGTGTTGTGTCTTTAAGGCCTGTGACTTGTCATTGCTCCCGCATCTGTTATGATTCCCATCTAGCACCGGTGCGAACCTGCAATGACTGCAAACCGTCATTGCGGCTATCACTGTAGTGGACTGTCTCTCCACCGTCGTTGTCAGCCTCTGTAATGACTGTGGTCCACCATCATCACCGCAGCTATGACGACTGTGACCCACCTCTGTTGCGATCCCTACAATGCGTCTAGTACGTCATGCTGGCCCGCTCTGGGATGATTGCTGTCCACCTGAGTCTCACGCGGAGCACCGCCGCGTCGCACAAATGATTGGAGGTCGATGGGCTGTGGCGGGCGCGGAGGCCGGGCGCCGGCCCTGGGGACCCTGGCACAGCGCGCGACACGGGCGTTCCGAGCATCGGTCTCGCCGGGAATCGGCCGCGTCCGGCCACGAACGCTGCGGGCCGACCGGAAGACATGGCGTTAATCGCCGAGGACGATCCTCGAACGGGCGCCAAAGACAATATTGGGTCCGCCGCTATCTGTGTTCTGAGAAAATACGCTCAAGCTGTCGCGCGGTATTTACGGATGAGGAAGAGAAGCAGCGGCACTTCTACAGGACGCGGGCAGCTGTGTCACGCGTCTGGCTCGATCGCCCTGCCTTCTCTCTCTCTCTCTCTCTCCCTCTCTCTTCCTCTCTCTCTCTCTCGTCTTATCTCTCTCTTCTCTCTCTCTCTCTCTCTCTCTCTCTCTCTCCTCTCTCTCTCTCTCTCTCTCTCTCTCTCTCCCTCTCCTCTCTCTTCTCTCCCTCTCTCTCTCTTTCTCTCTCTCCTCTCTCTCTCTCTCCTCTCTTCTCCTCTCTCTCTCTCTCTCTCTCTCTCTCTCTCTCTCTCTCTCTCTCTCTCTCTCTCTCTCTTATCTCTCTCTCTCTCTCCTCTCTCTTTCTCTCTCTCTCTCCTCTTTCTCTCTCTCCTCTCTCCTCTCTCTCTCTCTCTCTCTCTCTCTCTCTCTCTCTCTCTCTCTCTCTCTCTCTCTCTCTTCTCGCTCTCTCTCTCTTCTCTCTCCTCTCTCTCTCTCTCCTCTCTCTCTCTCTCTCTCTCTCTCTCTCCTCTCTCTCTCTCTCTCTCTCTCTCTCTCTCTCTCTCTCTCTCTCTCTCTCTCTCTCTCTCTCTCTCTCTCTCTCTCTCTATCTCTCTCTCTCTCTCTCTCTCTCTCTCTCTCTCTCTCGCAGTTACTACAGCCTGCGTACCGTCATATTTCCATATATTGCAAACTATCAAATCCCCTGCCATAAAGACGACACATTTCATACGAAAACACCGCTTTCTGGCATTCGGTGGGACGACCACGGAGTGCTATTGCCTGCTAGGCAATATATACGGATCGGTGTAACACCCGGCCACGTTGACTTGACAGAAGCTCTTGCTTGAGTCGCTAGCACCAACGATCGGGCCATGCCGACCTCCTGAGACAGAGCTGGGAGAGCATGGGAGGAGCGCTCAGCATGGAAATAACGGTCGGATGGCTGCTGCCGGAACCCAGGAAATGAACGTGTCGTGCGCCATGCAGACTGACCTCATGTAGCGCCTGGGCAGATGCAAAAAGTTTTGCAGTTGCTATGGTTTACAGATAGACTAGTTCGAAATGATTATCTGATCTGAGCCTGATTCTCCACTTTGCTGTGCTTTTATGTTAATTTTCAGACTCAAGAACAAGCTTTTCGTTAATCACGACCTACGTACACACCACAGCAGTCTCCGTTTATCACGCATCCCGAAGTTTTCATTTAGCTCGCACTTGCATGCAGCATGCAATGGCAAACCCGAAACAGCCGACAACCGCTACTCGCAAATAATACAAAAGGCACGGCAAAGACACAAACATACCCGGAGCCCCGCAGCGGCCTGGTCGGCAACTTCTTTCAACCTGCACCACTCGACAACTTGTTACGTACATCCCACAAATTGCACACCTCGTAATCCATTTCTTGACAGCAGCGGCGCTGTCAACGGGCACAAACGTTTGCACGTACGCACGTTTGTGCCCGTCTGTGCCGTTGACACGGCGAACCAAACGCATTTGAACCAGCGGCACTGCATCACGTCACCGCCCATCGGTCCTGTCTCCTCAGCACTCCAGGAAGAGACGCGGCTGGTATATGCGATGCGGCGGAATCTAAGCGACAGAACTTAGCCCTTCGTTTGGAGGGAAGAATGCAATGACGCTCTGACGAAGCCTGCATGAGCATCCAACCTGAATGAATGTTCACCGAGCTTTTCTGACAACGAGCGTGAAACCACTTCGTTGCCACTGCCCTTAAGAACGCACCTTAAGTGATGCATCAGCTTTCATCAACAGTCATTTGGCTTCGCAGGGTTCCGTGCCATGGGAGCACTGATGAAAATATTGGCATAGGCTTACCTTGCCCCGGTAGTTTGGAGCCCTCGACTCAAGCAATCGTGCGCCCAGCCTGGGGGGAGGAGGCGTCCCCGGGTGTTTCGAAATTCAACATTACGACTGTGGCGTTGCGGGGAAGGAGGCATTCTCTGAAGCCTCGGAGTTCTCCCACGCATCAACTCTTGACCCGTGGCGGGACCCATGCATGCTATGTGTGTTATTGTGGGAGCATCCTCCCTGTTTGCGATCCCTTACTGGGGCAAATCCATCGCACGTCTATCATCTATCACAACATCTATCGCATGCTCCAGTGCCCAGCGTGGGTTGTCAGCCTCAGCGGTCAGTGAACTGTCAGCCTCAGCGACCATTGACCTGTCCGCCCAAGCGGCCAAGCGGCCATCCGTCTCGCCAACAGAGTATCGCCTTTGCGGCCAGTTGCGTACTGATTCTAGGGGCCTGTGGGGTGTCAGTGCCGGAGGCCAGCCATGTACTAATCCTACCAGTGGGTCACTACCCCAGTGGCCGCTGGCGTACGAGCTCCAACAGTGGGTTACCATCCCAAGCGACTGGTGGTGCACCAGCTCCACCTGTGGGTAAACACTATATCCCCCGCGACCGGTGTTGACCAGGTTCACCACTGGGTTACTACCCTCGGCAGCCATTAATGCATCAGCTCCACCAGTGGGTTACTATCCCCATCGGCCAGCGGTGAACCAACGCCACCAGCGGGTTGTTACCACACGGACCGGTGACACATAAGCTCATCGGTGGGGTATCGCCACCATCAGGTTGTTACCACACGGACCGGTGACACATAAGCTCATCGGTGGGGTATCGCCACCAGTGTCCGGACCAGCGCCGTGCCGGGGTCGGTGATAGCCTTGATCGGCGCTGGCTTCGCTGTCGTGTCAGCCACTTATTGGAATCTCCACACCGGCGTCGCTGGAGGGCTTCCCCGTCATCGGCGACGCGCTGCCGCCGGCTGCTGGACGACGGAGGAGGTGACCGGACCGATCCCGCCCGGTCCGATCCGACGACCGACGCCCCTGCACCGGCTCCGTACGCGCTGCACTGATGGGTGGACTGGCGTGCTGAGGCTGTCAGTCAGCTTTGGAGCGTCTCAAACAATGGCTTTCAATGTCTCGTACGAAGGAGCACATGGGTCTTAGTTGCGACCCGTGAGCAAAGCGATGGATGTTTGCCAACTATCTCAGATGTGTATGCGTCGTGTTCTAGCATTTCCGTCCTAAATGACTGCTATAGGGCAAGAATTGTTTCAGTGACCGCCAGCCCTTACTACTGAGCGCGCGGTCGCGGATCGATTTAACCCATGTTCTCCTATTGGCTCTCAGCTGTAGGGCGCATACATCATGGTTGAGACCGCGTGAAATTCGTTTAAGTTTTTTCTGCGATCGTACAGATTTAGATGTCATTGGGATGTCGGTTTCTTTAGTATAAAGCTGACCCGATTTGAACGCTTTGAGTGGCTTGTATTTCAAACTAGGCAAAGCAAACCGATGCCTTTTCAGAGATCTTTGCGTTAACTGGGTGTGTACAGTCAGTTACGGGCTGTTCGCAAACACTCCGATGGTCTTAGAAAAGCCAGGTCCTCTCGTGGGCACCCAAAGTAGCAGCGTTCAACGCATCAACCTACGGCAACCTAAGTAGTGCGTCTGTTGAGAGCTCGCCCGGTGAACGAGAAAGGTGCTGGTACGTTTCGGTAGCGATTTTTCAAAAGATTTTGGGTCAATTAGGAAACTGCTACACGACGAAGATATCATGAATTTCATAATCATTGCAATGCAAAACAATATCATATACGTTCCAGACGATGACCACTCGCACGTGGTTCTTATAGATGATCTTGCATAACATCACAAGCATGGGTTATATATGCGTTCCTGAGATTATATAATGGTAACCAAAATCCGATTACGTGTTGAGTTAATACGCGTGAATGAATTACCCAGCAGTGGTTTGACTGGCAGGCTTAGCCTGATTAAGCTAATCGCATCTCGGTTTATCCGTTGAATGTAGTATGCAAGCCGACTAAACCAGGACGTGCCTCGTTTCCTTCCTTATTATGTCAATCGACTTACTCCCTCGCCACTTCCGTCTGCAATTTTCAATGGATTAAGTTCGCTCCCTTCCTCTCTTCTTCTGGTTTTCGCCCATCATCAGCCGACGAATCTTTAACAGCAAGCAGGCCAGTGCTACCAGGGCTTAAGGTCATCTACGTATTGCATCATTCCTCCCCCCACACAGCAGTGTCGCGCGACCCTGCACACGCATATCCATCGTTTGCACCACCCGACACCGCTGCTGCACCAGACACCCTGCAGCCCCAGCCGCTCTCACCTCGCTCACCCAGCCGTTCTCACCCAGCTCATCCCTTCGCTCTCCCGCCTCTCACCCAGCCGCTCTCACCCAGCTCAGCCAGCCGCTCTCCTGCCGTGCTTGCCGAGCTCCTCTGCGGCTGACCGACCCCGCCGGCGGCTCCAGCCTCACCTGTCGGCGTCGCCAGCACCACCAGCAGCACCGCCAGCGCAGCGCCCAGCCGCGGCGGCAGCGGCCCCATGCCGCCGCTCGCGCCGGCTCGTCGCTGTCGACTCGCGGCGTTCCGACACGTCCGCCGGCCCGTAACGACGGAGCGCCACTGTCGGCTCCGACGGCCGGCGGCGACGCCGACCGACGAGCCGCGGCGCGCAGGGGAGTACCGACATGCGGACAGGAGAGACTAACGGAGGAGACGCCGACCGACGAGCCGCGCCTCGCAGGGGAGTACAGACGTGCGGACAGGAGAGACTAATGGAGGAGACGGGCATGCCGTGCAGGAGCATACAGATATTCGGACGGGGGAGACTGTAGCGGAGGAGACGGAAGTTCCACTTTTTCTCCGGCGAGCAAGAGCCAGAGCCGAGGAAGGAAATTTACCTTTGGTTGAAGGCTAGGCAAAAAGTTACGTAGAGCCGGCTTATGTCAGCCTGCACAAAACAGGGGAAACGGAAAGCTGCGCTGTGGTAGGTACTAAATTTGTCTGCTTCTTGCAAAGGAAAGCAGGTAAAAACATGGTGATTTCACATGTCCGTATACTGAGGACAAACAGGCACGTGCATACACAATTCAGGGAGGTATAGTACGGAAGCCAGGACCGCTTCATTGCCGCACCCGGTTTTCCATTGGCTCAATCGGTGGACCAGCGCGACACAATTGCCACAAAAGAGAGTGTCCTGGGTCTGCGGCCCTTGCCAGCGACCAAGGGGTCTGCTCAGGGGCCCTGGCTGCGTCCAAGGAGCCTGCTCAGCGGCCCTTGCCGCGACCAAGGGGTCTGCTCAGGGGCCCTGGCTGTGTCCAAGGAGCCTGCTCAGCGGCCCTGGCTGCGACCAAGGAGCCTGCTCGGCGGTCCTGGCTGCGTCCAAGGAGCCTGCTCGGCGGTCCTGGCTGCGTCCAGGGGGCCGGCCCAGCGGCCCGGCGCAACCTTGTCCGACGATGTGCTATGCTAATTCGGGAAAGTTGTAACCAGAAAACCGGTCTGTTTTAGCCAAATCATGCATGGAAAAGATTTGGTAAAGAACGTGGTGCCCGCTGGTCTTGTTCGGTCAAGGACGGTGATTGCAGGTGGGTAATAGCTGTGATGATTTCGTGGCGGCATCCGCTGGATGGTTTCCATGGATACCTGAGTGGCCTGGTATCCACAGAAAGATGATATCGTAATACTGCGGAAAAGATGAGTGTGTCTGGCGGATTTGCGCTGTGATTGGATGAGATGTGTTGTGAATAGAGGCTATTGCTTGGATGGGCGAGAGAGAGTCTGTACATATCACGGTTTGCTATAGGTTGCATCTTTATGTGCCACGCGGAAGAATAGATGGCTTGTAACTCGGTAGTGTATACTCTGTGATGATCAGAAAGCCAGTTGGATTTCTGATCGTTACTATACATGTATGCCAGCTCCTGTATGGGAGTCTGTGCCTGATCCATACATATATATATTATATATATATATATATATATTATATATATATATATATCTAATCTATCTATCTATCTATCATCTATCTATCTATCTATCTATCTATCTATCTATCTATCTATCTATCTACTATCTATCGATCTATCTATCTATCTATAATTATCATTATCTATCTATCTATCTATCTATCTATCTATCTATATCTATATCTATATATCTAAATTCGTGTATAGTTAATCCATTAATCCATATATATATATATATATATATATAGTATATATATATATGGATTATGGATTAATATATACGAGGATATAAGATAATATAGAAGAATATACATCTATATATAATATATATTATATATATATATATATATATATATACGAATGAAGGTTGCATTGTGCTTCAAACTACGCCATAAATGCATTTACCTCCGCATGCGCTGCGGTACGATTTTTCAGAGTAGCCGAATGTTGGCGCTGGGTTACAGCCAGTGCAAACGTGGTGGTGATGTGTGGAGTATATCAATGTGTGTCAGGTGAAGCTGATGGCGTGCGTGCCGGACTCGTACGCAGATTGTGTGAGGTGTTTGCTTTGTGTAATGGTTTGTGTGTGTGTGTGTTTTGGAGTGACGTGAAAGGTTGATATGTAGGATGAGTGGGCTTGCCAGCAGCACAGGTGTAGGATTTCATGAGCTGTATTTCGCGTTTGTAAATGAGCGGGGATATATTTGCGTCCGCCGACAGACTGGAATGGCGGAGATGAGGACGGCGCCCGTGGCGATTCGTATCGAGGCATTCTGGGTGGCCTCGCAGGACTCCATTTTTAGCTCATTTTTAGCTCATTTACAGCTATTGGTAATTTTTGCTGAGAAAGTCACAACATTCATTTTCTTATAACCTATAAGCTATATTTTTTAATTTAAGTAAATTTGATTGCGTTTCTGACTAGAAAAGACTGTCTAAGACAACACAGTTTCTCTGTTTAGTGAATATGTTATTCGATGCATCATTGTTTGGTTATGTCATCGTAACTTCACAACATGAAATGAGAGCCAGTTGACGAGCGTTAAACCTGGTAATCGTGCTCACGAACGTCAAATATGAAAAGCTCGACCATTATATGTTCCTTGGACTTGATCGCCGCATGACTTATGGAATAGCAGTATCTGGAGACGTTATCATGACGTCATGAATGCCAAGGTGGCCTCGACATACTCTCCTTCAAAAATTTTCTTATCTTCGCGGACGTATAGCTCAGAAACTAGAGCGGCTTAGGTCTTGAAAAGGGCAGGGTTGTGAACAGCAGCGAATGATCTTTACTATGTCTATTTCAGTCCATACCCCATACAAATGAATAACACTCGTTTTAACGTCCTGAAAATGGGCAGGGCGGGGGCAGCAATGAGTGGGAGAGCAAGGGTGATACCGAGATATATAAGTGTAGTTACTAATGTGATTATTTCACAGCAAAGATTCAAAGCGGTCCTCGGAGCAGCATGAACGGGCTTCTTGTATAAAATGAGCGCTGTTGATTTAGGCGGGGCAATTTGGAACCTGCACGGATCACATCATACTTGAATATGATTTAGTGGAAGTTGAATGACTTGTTTAGCTCGATCGACGCTGGGATGTGTAAACCACACGGCGAAGTCGTCGGCAAGAAGCAGATGTTAAGATGAGGAGATACGTCACGAACATTGCAACATACATCATTGAGCATTATTATGGGAAGGGTTGGCGAGATCACGTCACCCTGCAGGAGTTTATAATCTTGCGCTTTCTGTGCCGATATTCCCCACAGATTCCCCACAGCGGACCGCGAATGTCTCGTCTGTGAGCAAGTTTCAAATAAATTTAGCGCGTCTGCCGTGGACTCCAATTTGGTGCGGTTTAATAAGAATGGCTGGTTTGTTTGCTTTGTTAAATGTGGCTTTCAGATCCAGGAAACTTGCATCTATCACCATTATATTTTCGAAACTGCGTTGTACGTTGTCGACAATTTGAACGAGGCTGTCTGCCGCATTTCTTAAAATGGTTTTGATGCACAACGGGTGGGAGATTAAGAGCGATAGCTCGAAGGGTTGGACGGAAGTTTCCTAGATTATAGCAGAGTGAGTGCTAGAGCGCTAGAGCTAGAGCTAGAGCTAGAGTGCTAGAGATTGCTAGAGCCCTAGGTGTCGGGAAGTGACCGTTGTTCCAAATATCGCCGTATGCAGAGGGGATTTACAAGCCCGGGTTCAGTGAGATTTTGGAAAAGGGGATATGCTAGCTGGTCTAGGCCCATCGAGGTTTTTCCACACTTGCTGTGTAGAGGGCCAGTAGTAGAGGGTCAGCCTCAGCCCGTATCGTGTGTTGGGCGTGTTAGGTGTAGGGAGTGTTACAGGTTTCAGTGTTGTTTGAGGTGAAGCCGAGTGCATGAAAAGTGACGTTGAGTGTTAGTGAGCTGCTGTGAGCATTGATCCGCCGATGATACGCGGGCGTAGTATGCTACGGATTCCGTGGTGACGTCAAAAACTACCTCATAATGCTGGTTGGTGACTTTGAGGTGTGGGATGTTGCATGGTGTGAAGGGTTTAATGGTGAACCACCGTATCAGCGACCAGATTTTTGAGACGGCAGTAATTTGGTCAGGCTCTTGCGATAATGTTTCCTAACTTTCCTTGTTGGCTTGCTTGATTATTACGTTAGCTTGGAGGCTTTTCCTACGAACCTCTTCTTTGTGAGCTATGCAAATGCAACGTTCAAAAGCGCGCACGGCCCGGCGTCGCAGGACTACTGCACACTGACACACGTCGTCCCACTAGGGCGCATCGCACAACCACCAGCGCCCTGGGCGACGATGGTTGCGCGAAATGGACTGGTGCGCTGAGGCCAAGAGACCGTTAAGAAAGTTAGACATGTTCGGGTCGGAGTCCGGGTGATGTGCCTCGTCTATACAATTTTGGTTCGAGGTCCAATCTGCTCTGCGGAGTTTCCATCTCAATAGGAAATGGACATTCAGTTGTCATGATGGAACCTCTAAACATATGTGGATTGAGTATTAATCGCTGAAGGCGGATCTGGTTGCAAATTGTGTGTGAAGTGTGGTGTGATGTGTAGTGTGATGTGTGGTGTGATGTGTGGTGTGCAGAGGGCCAGGCCGATTACCGAGTGCGTGACGGCTCCTCCGCGATAGTGTATGTGTGTGAGTGTTTGGGTGTTGATGTAGGTTATGTCGTAATGTGGTCTTTAACGTGAAATCAGGTCTCTTGAACGGCGGCAATCAGTGGTTTATGAACCAAGGAAGACATCGCTCTGACTGCTTGTTACAGTTATTCATAACTTTTTGCACACATGTATTGTCATTTCAAGATGAATATGCAACCCTTAACGTGCAAACAACTTTTGTCAAGTCATTCACCAGCAAGCTCGCGTCAGGTCAACTCTGCCAGATTACATAACTCTTATACCCGTTGTATCAGGAACTTTAGAGGCAAATGCGTCAATGGTAGTGTAAAAGTCAAGGTCACAAGGATCGAATCAACTTTCGCCCAACAACTTTCAAGCAGCGCTTTCGCGATAAATCAACAGCCGTCTTCACGCCGATTTATAGCGCTGATTTTAAAATCATTTTTAGTATTGCTCTTTGGAGTTATGGTATATACTTAACACTATAACAATGAAAAGATTGTTTTTATGCATTTCCACTGGCATGCAATAGGTAAACCAAGTGTGTCTTCTAAGAGTAAGTTCGTTATATTAAGCGAGCCCCTTCACAGACATCTTTTCAGCCCATGACTTCAGTTCACTCACATCCCAGAAAAATACTAGACCTGGCAATCAGCAATGCGAATTGGTCGAGGGCGTTGAATGATGGCTACGCCTACATCGGTGCTGTGTGGAGAAAGGCGGGCTTTAATGATCGTTTTAGTCAATGATCATTCATCTTGGATCATGTTGAGGTATGAAAGCCCTGTGAGCTCTGTATGTGCTGTAAGCAAGCTCTGTGAGTACTGTAAGTGAGTTGTGTAAGTACTGCATACCTATGACCAGGGACGCTGTAAGGATATAGGAGTTTGGTTTGTAGCGTCTGGGTCAGAGATTCCACCGAATGATTTACGAAGTGCTGTGAGAGTTTAATGCCAGTGAAACACTGCCACTCATAAATCGCTGATAAAAGGTGTGTGCTTAGAAAATAAAGACTGAAAAGTTGTGTAAAAGTGTTTCAAAATTTTCACCATAACCCTCGCAAAGACGACCATCATCGCAGCTATAAATAAATGTTGTAGGCACAAGATTATCCGAGGTGGAGATCCCTGGGGTGTGCGTGAATGAAATGAGGTAGGCCCGCACTGCCTTTTTGACGTAAATGGTTTGTATAATATTGGTCCTATTCGACGGGCATGCGCAAATTACGTGGAGGCGGCAAACGTGAGCTTGCGTGGCATGCCCTCATTCGACCCGATCTGCAGTTCATGAATGAAGAATGCTACAAAATGGCTTAGCAAAGGTACGGATAATATACGAGTTACCCCTCCTATTTTTGGTTTATCCCGACTCTGGCACGTAGAATGTAGAATCAATAATGGAACGAAAGTGGTGAAGTGCTTGGCGCCGGTGAAGGTGAGATAATTCCCGTCATTGTTCCAAGTGGTGTCAGAATGAGGGCTCAAGTCATATATGATTACGCCCGAGCGCAGTTTTATAATTTTGTCACGAAGTGTCCTTAATTTTCAAATGGAGAGGAAGTCGAGCCTGTAATTACTGAAAACATTGACTGTCCGGCCATGCACTTAAGTTTCAACGAGGTGTCATATACATTTTACCTTATCATTCTACACCACCGATGGTATTTCAGGGTGTCATTTGATCGTTAAGTTACAGGCCACTGGTCGCATTTGCTCTCTAAGCTTGAATGCCAAGTTACTTGCGACAGCCGCTCTATGGGTGAAATCAAAACGGGTGTAAAAAAACATGCACGGTATGACGCTTTCAAAAACAAAAAACATAAAACATATTGTGATGTGAAACCTCACAAAACTTTCTTTGAGCAATTTTCGGCGTGTATTTCCTAACGACACAGCTTTGATGTCGAGCGTTTTTGGCTAAATGCACCTTGTCAAGATGGTGATATAGTAATAATTTGTTGATTATACGCAAGATCACTCTTGTACGGTCATGATGTCAGAGCTTTTCGTATTGAAACGTTTTGAAACAATTTTTTGAAAGGTCGGGTGGCATGTCTAACGAAGACATGACAAAATATACCCCAATATCACAGTTTTGTTCCCTTTAACAGAGGCCTGCAGTACTTCACTTACCAAGACATGGTAGATGACAAATGATCCCTTGCTTAAATGATCTTCAAAGCCCGCCTTGTTCCAAGCCACACCGGTAAAAAAATGGCGCGGCCAGCATTCAGAGCAGTCGGACAATCTGCACAGTTGTCAGGCCTTTTATTACCCAAGAACTTAGGCAAACTTAAGGGATGAAACGAAGAGCCAAATGGCTCGTGTCGTACTGTAAGCCTGTTATGAGTTGGATAAACGTGTTTTGGGCGATTTAATGTCAATGAAGTTGTATGAGCACGATCGCTTCCTTGTCGAAGTGTTAAGTCTATTCTGCAACTTCCTTAAAGCCTTTTACAGACTTTGCTAAAAAACTTCTTAATGCGATATTCTTCGTGAAAACAGTCAATCAAAAGAGATCTTAAGTTCATTGCTCTTTTCTAATAATGTCTGATGCGCCCTTTCATGCTCACCCAGATCCTTCACTGCAGGGTGGGATCCAGCATTTCGTCAAGGACGGGTCGCGCTTCATTGTGATGTTGCCTGAAGCCTGGTGCCACCCCCCCCCCCCCCTTACGAAACCGTAGCCGAATTTTGGCCACTTCATTTTGTATTCCTATTCTGCAATTGAGAAACTATCTTCCGTTCCGCATCGTGAAGGGCCAGACATGGTTGGTAAATATGCATATGGCGCGCGTTAATTTTTAGAGAGACTAATTGTGTTTATCAGTCTGTGGCAAGTATTAAGGAGAAAATATGGCAAAACGAGTTAAATTTGACCGTCAAATGCCACCGAAGTGAGGCACGAAAACGCAACTCGAATGGTTAGCCATCGTCAACTTACGTACGACGGAACCAGCAGCACGCGTCATTTCGTAGTTCGCTTACCATTCAGTGAGCGGTTGAGGGTAAAAGCAGTAACTTGTACACTAATTGTTAATCGAAACGATTCGAGTGTCATCGCATGGCGGGAATATTTAAATGTTGATGGCACCAGAAAACGGCGAAGCCTGAGTGACTTTCCTGAGTCGTGTTGTTAACATGGAAATAACCATAGTTCGTGCCGCATATTCTGAGTAACCTGACGGAGTGCGAAAAGCGCCAAAATTTGAACTGAGCAATGTGATCCCAGTCATGTAGACAAGCAATAAGGGCTTTACAGATTCAACACCCGAGGGTTATCAGATACGCAGAGCTGCACGGACGTCAACTTCCTCCCGTTCAAACCTAAAATTACATCACAATACCTGGCTACTTATACATACAGCAACACCATCAAAACGCCATGTTTGTTAATTTAGGATTTATCCACATTGTGGGTATTATGAATTCATTCAGGTGTGCATGATAGCTGAGAGCGATACACACACAATAAAAGCGGTGACGGTCATGATGCCTGCAAAAATGCCAGCACGGACGGACAGAAAACAGCACTGACATCAGATTACCATTTATGCTGGCTGATCCATGGAACGCAGGACGCACCGCGGCTCCGCGCTTCGTTAGTAGAGGCCGGGAGGGAATTCCATGCACGCGCGGCCCGATACGAGGGTGGTCTTTAGAGGCATCTCTTCAATTGAAGCCCTGCCGCCTCAACCATCCTCGCCTCACTTTGGGATACCTGGGAGCATTTATCGAAGAGAGCTCTGGGAGCTGGCAGACATCCGCGTTCATTCAGCGCACTGCACACTGATGCAATCTCGCTGATCCACTATTTCAACCACGCTCGGCCATCCTCAACCTCAACCAGCTCTCAACGAGTTAAGAGGTGAGATATGTTCACAGCGCCGTATCACAGGGACAAGTCTCGCTGCGAAGTTGACAGTTTTCTGAATCAGTGACAGATGGCATTCGGGCAGCGCCGTCCAAAATAGGGAGGTAGCAGTGCGGTAGATGTGGGAAAACACGTGACATGTGTCAGAAGCTCAAAGGTTGTGGGCGTGAAATAGTCGCCACTTTTGTAGAGGGCCAGAAGGGTAGCGTTTCTGCAAGTTGTTGCAGATTTTGACAAGATCTCCTTAGGGCAGGGCTGCAGCAAACAACTGAGATTTGAAACGGCTTTCTAAAATGGTAAATGTACTAAGTTTCCATTCATTTAGCAACTATAAGGAACATCATCCCTGGGAGTAAACGTCCCCCAACAAGTGGTTTTCTGTTATTTGGGTGGCCTGAGCCCTCCCAACTTCAAAGAAAATGTTCCACATTTGAAGATATTGAGGCGAAAATCAGACATGATGGTAAGACTTTATTTGCAACTAATGGTATGCTTTTGGCGCAAAAGACTGCTCTTGAGAGCAAGTTTTATTTTTCGCTAACATGTTCCATAATACGCCATCGTTTGATTACGCTATGGGAAGTTTCCATGACCCCAGCGTTACTGTCAGACTGGCCGAGTCATAAATGTCATTGCAGTGGACGAGCTGGCTTACTTCAAGTATTTCAACTCGCCGCAAGGTGGCTTGTTAATTTGTGAGTGTGAACTAAACCACAATCGTGATGTGCTCGTTTTTGGTTTTTTCTCGTGGTGGCCTTGTGTACGTGTGTATAACGCCATGATTTTAACTTCAATTGGCATTCTCGGTTATGGCGCCATTTTTAAGTTATTCGACTCTCAGCCTCATTTCCGTCATAACTAGTAGCACTGCCCGAATGCCTACATTGCTGTAGCGTCTTGTCTCGTCTCCCCCCCCCCCCCCCTCTTTGTCTAACAGGACGGTTGGTGGTGGGCCGAGGCGATTGGCCCGACGGCATAGCCTGCGGCGCCACACAAATGGACGCCGGGTGGGCGCGGTCGGTGCGAGCGACTGGAAGTCTGGACCGGGGACGCGTGTTGAGAATGCATAATTCGTTTTGAGTTCTGTTGGTAAAGGTAATACAAGTCTTTGCCGACGTACTGCGCAGTCGGGGCGACCGCGTGAGAAAAAAAGGGCGACCGGAAACGCTACAATTGGCGACGAGAACACCGAACTAAAGGCAATGCGCAATGGTGGAGATCTGTCCACCTGCTCCGTTTTCAGCCTCGTCTGGCACTCCATGTGCGTCATGGCCAACGTGGTTTGCCGACTTTGAATTTTATGAAATGGCCATTAGATGGTTTGAGTGGAGCGAACGGAGGCAACGGGCCATCCATTCTCGTGTGGGGCAGAAGGCCTGAAGGCTGTTCCGGGCAGAGTGTCAGGGAGGACAAGATGATCCGTGACCAGTTTTTGAGAAGCCGTATCAAACTCTGTATAGCTGTTCAGAATCGAGTTGCCGATTTTTTGGTATAAAAACTAGATATTCATCGCAAGGCCACGGACCTGTAGCAGTTCAAAATCTGCTAGCAAAGGCAATTCCTAAGGAATCATACAATATGATACAACAGAATGTCAGGCGGAGTCATAGGACATTGATGTAGTTTCTTAGGCAATTGACAGTTGTTTACTGGATTGCAGCTTATTCCACTGAACTTGGGTCAAGAGTGAAGATCAGATGGAGACCAAATCCAAATCACCTTAAGGTTTGAAAAATTGTATCCTGAGATAGCTCAGGACACTGATTTCGAATTTTAGATCACCGGAGCGTACGCATATTTCTTGTGATGAATCCATGAAGATCTTGGAAGTCATTGACATAAAACAAATTTCGTCAATATTTTTCTTTGAGAAGTATGACGCCTATAGTAGCACTTGACGCCAACTGCATTTTTCATAGCAAGGTTTGCATAACTTTTACCATCTTTAAGTCAAATCAGGTCACTGAATTGGTATGAGCATCAGCGACCTTTTGCTTATGATATATTAAAGTTAAAGTATGTTGCTGGCCGAGGAGGTCAAGAGGATTTTGAGCCCCGATCTGTATTTTGTATCTGTATTTGACCTTATCGAATCGGATGTTTATTGTGTCTATTCCGTATTTCTATAATATTCTATAACGTCTATTCCGATTAAATATCCCGGAATGATGCATAGAATGCCTACGGATTTTCAGATTTGACCAGTGAGCTCAATAAGAGCCCTGCTGACCCTGTGAATTTGGGATCTCTAGCTCTCTGAACTGTTGAGATCCAAGTTTGGTCAACTTGACCTTCTCACCCGAGCGCGTCGCATTCAGCATATGGTAAGTTGCATATATGCGACTGTATATGCGACTTTACCACATATGGTAAGATCGCATTGTCCAGACTGATACAGTTGTATGCGCCACTGGGGCTTTACGACGCACTCAGCTGCTGAGGCTGTGTGACGTCGCCCGGTTCTCAAACTGACGGGAAGGGCGGGCACCGGGGGAATCGAACGCCGTACCTCTGGTTTTCCAGGCTCGCGGTGACTCATGCAGACGCGTTAACCAATACGCTATCAGCATCATGACTTATGCAATTTTCGATTGCAACATATGCACACACACACACACACACACACACACACACACACACCACACACACACACACACACACACACACACAACACACACACACACACACACACCACACACACACACACACCACACACACACACACACACACCACACACACACACACACACACCCACACACACACACCATATATATATATATATATATATATATATATATATATATATATATATATATACATATATATATGTATATATATATACACCATATATATGTATATATATATATATATTATATATATATATATATACATATATATATATATATATATATATATGTGTGTGTGCTTGATTAAAAATAGCTGCTGACTCAGCATTGACGAGTTTTTTTATGCATCGTTCTAGTTTCCGGGCCTTTGACATGGCGTCATCGCTTAGATTACAGATGGCTCGCACAGAATTACTCATATATTCATCACTCCTTTCAGTCTAACGTTTCGAGATCCTATCTCATCGTCGGAGAAGACTAAATTTCACAAGAAATAAGTTTTGAGTTTTAAAGGATGAAAAATTGTGCACTTCTGTTGGAAAACATCTTTTGGTACGGATAACATAAATGAAGCATAACTAATTGAAGTAAGACGGAATCCTATTTTCATTTTCATGCATGTAAGAAACACTCATAATGGGAACACCACAAAGACACCATGAGAACACTATTGCCACAATAACATCAGAAGTGCTCACCGCCCACCACCTAGTAGTTTAAGAGTTCTGCAAGAATTTGTCTGTCTGTTTAAGGCCGGAGAGAGTTCGTTAATGAATATGCTTTCCCAAATTTGAAGGCGTCTTCTGTCACTGCACGTCCGTAAAATGTCAGTGCTGTCTGTCAGTTGTTGTCGTGTCAATGCCATGTTATGTTCCTGTCGCATGTGGTCCAGAGGTGCCCCGTCTCGTAAGTGCATTGTCAGGCGTCGTGAGAGTGTCGTTGTGGTCACACCTATGTAGTGTAAGGGACGGAGTTTGCCGTCTTCGATGTTGCATTGGAATTGATAGCATAACTATAACTACATATTGATAGCATATGTATATACTATATATATGTGTATATATGGATGTATATATACAAAAGTTCTTAGGGGCTTTTCCTTGTAGTCAAGCTTTGTCCCACCTGATGATGTTGAAGCTGGTGTTGGATGTGATGAAATAAGCTAGCTTATAGTATTTTTATTTCGGCTGCATACTTTTATTGAATACGCAGTCAGTGAACAGGTAACTACTACAGTGGGCAGAGAAGGCTGAGCACCGAACTTGCGATGAACGCATGCAACCGAGATATCAATACATCGATCTTTCCTTTTTCCTGGTCATTCTACGAGGAAAAAGGCTTACAGCGCTGTC
The DNA here is from genome assembly GCF_011947565.3 of Pollicipes pollicipes. Lineage (NCBI taxonomy): Eukaryota > Metazoa > Arthropoda > Thecostraca > Pollicipedomorpha > Pollicipedidae > Pollicipes > Pollicipes pollicipes. The sequence continues at coordinate 31,657,190 of NW_023596297.1, read as the reverse complement.
TTACCTATACGTGTGATGTTCATCGCGAGTGCACGTAACAACTTACGTAAATAAGCGTACTTTTAGCGTTAACACAATAAGCGTTCCTTGCACAACGTTGATTGGGAGCCATTTGACGGCCGTTTTCCCTGGAAATCATGCTCACCAACGCCCGATATAAACAGCTTTGAAAGTTATATTTTGGCCTTGATTGCAGTATGGCCAATGTTATGGCAGGATTTGAATGACGATATTATGGTGTCATGGATGCCTGGGTGCCCCTGAAAAAGTATCTCTACGTCTAGCTCAGAAACTAGAAGGTTTTCAGTCTTAAGCATGGCTGGGCTGTGAACTGCACCGAATGATCTTCACAATGACTATTTCAGTCAATAACCCCATACAGCTGCAGAACATTTCCATTAAGTGGCGCGTAACACGAAAACGTGCAATCAGACCTAGACTATGGAACTGATGGCCCAAACACTCTCGTTAAAACACTGCGGATCTGCTTCCGTGCTTATTTTGCACTTAATCCAGTGTGTTAATTATGCACTGATCCATGCATTACAGCAGCCAACTTGATTAATGAATGTTGGTAACGGCTTAATGTGGGCGGCCGTGTTTTGTGATGACGCAGCTCGAATTGGCTCAATGGGCCCGCAGCACATATTGAGTGAGCTGAAAGCCTCTGGCTGCTGTATGGGCCTTGGGACTATGAGAAATGTTTACCAAAGGAGTTTGTAACCGGTACGGCGTACCAACTCACCAAAGAAACCCGCCACAAGACGCGTGGAGCTGTGCCTGCGTCACGACGGCAGGGAGTCCTGTACCTTAAAAGGATGTATGCGTGGAGCCGCATGCCGTTTTGTGAGGGAGGCCTGTGTTCAAAAGGGACGTAGGGAACCGCATGTAGGCATTCTAGGAGCATGTTTTATGCATACCCCTCTACCCAGGGGCACAAGGAACGGTAAGCTAAAACATCGAGGCTCCATGTTTACTGTGAACGCACGAACGAGCATATCATTATATCAGTTGACATGACTGAAAACGGAATGCATGGGATCGCGTCTCAGCATCACATGTGCCCGCAGGGAGCTGTGATATGAGTAATTATCAGCATGACAGACTCTCTCGTACCTGGAGGAAAGCTCGCACGCCGGGGGTTACATATCGGAGGGTCTCATGGCTTCAAGGGTGTGGAACCGCATTTCAGTGCGTCATGCTGTGTTGTAAGACACTCTTGACAGCCGCCCCACTCGAGGTGCTCTGTAGACACAAAGGCTTTGTGTTATAAAGCCTTGTAGTCCTAGTTCGCTACAGATTTTGTTTTGTCGTGCACTAGTTCACCTTGTATCGATATCACCGGGCTTTTCTTATCCTATATCAATTTTGTCTTTTCCTCCAGTCAACTCACACCGCCCCGGAGGAATTGCTGCATGAATGATTAATACCACCTAGCGAGCGTAACAGTTTCGATCTATCAGGGAATAAATACCACGCCCAAAGTTCGGGGCGGCTGAGCGTGGGCTCCGATCGAAGCCATCCTTGACGACAGAGCACACCGGCCTCTTTTGCATATTCGTCCTCTGGGGCGTTCATTTTTCACCAGGTTCAAGGATCCGTTGGATTCTGCAGCCCGCTCCGACAAATGTCGTTGCCTCGATTGACGCTAAGAGATAAGGTGCACTCAAGCACAATTTCTTCTTTTCGTTGCCTTAACAAATAGATTTTACGTGCCAAAGGTTATTTATGGCAACGTGTAAGAGCAAATCGAAATTTTACTTTATGAAGTAAAGTCACAATAATATTGTAAGATATGATTGTCATGCATAACTATTGACCGATGGTTATGACCGTGCAGCCGGTAAGAGTACTGATCTTTTCGAATAAAGTATGCGAATGTCATTACAACATTTAAGGCAGTGAACTGAGAGCAGACAAGCAAAGGAGGCATGTGAGTTCTAACAAACCAATTAGAAAGGCGTGCACTTGGAACGGAACGAAAGTCAGAAGCACCGCTCACAAAAAGACCGATCCTCGGTTATGATTCCTTCCTGGATGTTGCCCATTTTCTGTAGGTCAGACTACCTCCCCTACCTTCAACTCTTAACTAATAAAATTTGCAAGCCATCTGTGAGGAAAAAGGGCGCGAGTATGCATCTGGTACACAAATAAGTCGCAACAGACAAAATACAAATGCGTGCCCGCGCTACGAAAAGGAAGTCAGAAACACCGTGCATTGATAAACAAATCCTCACTTATGGTTCCTTACTGAATGTTGTGCCCATTCTTTTTATGTCACACATCCTCCTCCTCTTTCCACTCTTAAATGAAGCATCCCACCATTATGGTACTCTTCACTTACGTCAAACGCGTACGATTTGATAAACAATACCAGTTTTCTCGAAGTCCTGAATAGCTCAGAATTTTTATTTGAAGTAGCCAGCCCTGCGGGAGGAATCTCACTTGATTTCCCGCTCATCACGGTGAATGCAATACATTGCATTTGCCTTTTATGCAACGTATGTGTTCTGCAACGTGTGCAGCACATAAATGTGTCAAAAGATTTGCGTAACAAATGCTACGAAAGCTTGAAACACTGTTTAGACAGATATCCAAGCGTGAAGCTATCATCCCGCGAGTTCAACGAAACGTACGCTATGGCTTGATTTCTCCCGTATGACGCTTACCGGTGGCTCTTTTCGAGGCGCTCTTTACCTTTGGGAAACGGAGTTCACATGATCCTTGTGACGCACTGGCTCAAACTTCAACAAACAACCGATTTCCTGGTAACAGGCCCTTGCTAACTGGGCCAATCATAGTCGTCCTATATTCGCACCAGCAGAGGTGTGTTCAGTTGTTGTCATGCCGATGGTGGTCGCAGCTGCAGGGAAGAAGGATAGCGACACTGGGTAGTGCCGTTACAGGGCGTCGACAGCGTAGTTGGGATTCAAAAATAATTCAAACTGATACTCTGTCATGTCTTGACGGTGACGCAATGGCACTATCCAGTGTTATTAGCAGACGTAACTGGCCCGAGGTTCATAAGAGTATGTTTTTGAAATATGCCGCAAAAGTGAAGCACCCAGACCTTCGCCCGGCCGAGGGTCTGAGACAACGTCGCCGCGCCGGGGAGTTGACTTTCCCTCTGGGATCTCCAACTTCAAGGCGCCGCACGAGAAAATCAGTGATACCGGTGTGAAAGCCTCGTCAAATCATGGACAATGTACACAAGACGTCTGACCATTAGTCGAATGTAAAGTCACATTAGTCATGTAAAGGCACGAAAGAAAAAAACGGTCGTTCTGATAGATGCAGTTGAGGCGTATGCTAATACTTCAAGGCGATATTGAGGGCGCTGGAGTAGGCGTTAAAACTGTGGGGAGTCCACTGCAAGCATTTTTGTGTCACAAACGCTCAGATCAGGTCACGTCACCGTTCAAAATTGTCCTACCAGTGGCTTACAATAGCCATATTTTTTGTCTGTTTTCACAATGTGCTTTTGATTTAGTTTATTTTATTAGACGCAGCTGTGAGGCAAAAAAATCCCAGACACAAACATGTCATTTTAGGCCACCAAGAGGTCAGCTGATGTCAATTTAGGTCACATTAATAAGCCACTCCAATGAAAAAATAAAATGCTAACGTGGTCTATAAAGCCAGTGGAATGCTTACTGCGGTCAGAAACAGTGCGTTGCACATCCAAAGGTACTCAAGATCACATAGCTCTTGTAAACATTATACATAGTCCCTTCGACGCTTGACAATGCATTTGTAACAAAATGAGAGCAGGCACGCTGGTACATGAAATTATACGTTATCATCTTCACAAACACGATGTAGAGATAACTACACGCGTCGCACTTGTTGATCTAGCTTCTTCGTCGCTGAGAGCAAAAGTCATTGACCTTTGGATGACCTCACATGACTTCATGTCCCCACGTAACCTATTGTGAACTCATTATTTATTTGAATGAAATCACAACAGGGTTTTCGGTGGAATACTCGAATTCTGCGCCCAAAATCACCTAATAAAATGGCCTAGTTTGAACTCAGGATGTGTTCTGCAGAAAGCACCAACAGAAGTAGGTCATGACCTAGGCCGATGGCAAATGCTCTGTGGTCATAAGATTGTTGCTCATATGAGTTAGTACTCTTTTCATCATTTCAACACCAAAACCGCACAAAACGTGTAAAATTTGCGTGATCGACGATTTCTAAAAAAATGATCTTACCTCAGGTCATTGACCCCGCCTGTATCGAAAAATCTTAACATGCGAATCTATGGGGACTACCTTGTTTGATTACCATAGCAAGCTTGAGCAATGGCAAATAGCACACAGGAACGTTTTGCGTGGTCGTTTTTTATAAAAGAAATTGGCTTGTTCATCCTGACCTAGATCACTAACATTCACAACTCAGAACTTAAATATTCACAAAGGATGCCAAACTGATACCTGCACAATGCCCATAACTTTGTGTTGTTGCAAGCCTTCGTGTTTTAGCTGTGCTCGAGAAACGGTAGAGGAATTCAACTTCCCTCGGTCGGACTCGGGTCACGTGTTTAGTCCGCAAGCTGTCTGTGAAGGAAAAGCGCGCGAGAAAGAGCGAGAGAGAGAGAGAGAGGGGGAAAGGGAACGATTTCGTGGTAAGGCATGGTATAACGCTTTTGTAAGGTATATTGATGCTAACTTGTTGTTTCTGCCTGCTGTGATCTTGTCTTCGGATGACCCTGGAAGAGATCGCAGCCATACCTTATGTTTGATATATAACCACTTATCGTCTTAAAACCAATAGCAAGGCTGTTATTAGAATAAATATTTCAAACGTAACAGCTCGTACCTTATTACGATTAGAAGCAATGTTCACGACGCATCCCGGAAAAACCAACGAGGCAGCAGCCACCACACACTATGGCGAGAGTAAGCATGATCACCTTTTAAGCGGACGAGGCGGAATATCTGACACGACTAGGAATGTGTGTGGGTGACCCTTTGCTGGCACAAAATGACAAAGTGTCGCCGGCAGCTCAGTCAGTTGTGTAAACTGGCAGGCACTGCTATACAAAAGTCAAAAAAAGTTTTTGGTCCAGTATGTGCAACTATTTTATTGTAGCCTTTGGCCCGAAAACATTGGCGGGCTCTTTTATGTGTGTGCAAACATCTGATATTTTCGAAAGCCCATTTATGACGAGAGTTCATTTACAACAACAAAAATGAGAGGATTCCTCTGCATCCTCTATCCTCTGGTACCTATGCGTTGGACCATTCAAATACAAAACATCAAATTATCGGCCCACTTTTTGCGCTAGCACAGCCCGATCAGAGTCGAAGCCCCTGGCTCCACCATTTCGGGGGAACAGTCTTCACTTCTTTGAGATTAATGGCCGAAAGTTTTTAGTTTGTTGCGCAATGTTGCGACAAGGCCTCCCCGTGTCAACGTGACGCTTTCCTGGCCAGTTGTGCAATGTTACGACAAGGCCTCCCCGTGTCAACGTGACGCTTTCCTGGCCAGTTGTGCAATGTTACGACAAGGCCTCCCCGTGTCAACGTGACGCTTTCCTGGCCAGTTGTGCAATGTTACGACAAGGCCTCCCCGTGTCAACGTGACGCTCTTCTGGCCAGTTGCCAGTTGGCCGACTCTGATGAGTCGAATAATCACGACAGGTTTCTGCGGCACGAACTCATATAGCTTGGCTCTCCCTGGTAGTCAGGCGTCCAGGCCTCTAGGCATTTTCAAACTCCAGATTTAATTTCAACGAAATATTCACTGGAAAGGTATAGTCTAGACATCAGAGACACAATGAACGTACTACTCCCCTCGACGCACATGGGTAGCCTTGCTCTATGTTTAGTGGCAAGGGAGATGACTTTTTCAGAAAGGCGGTTTCAAGGTGGATGTCCCTCATCGTCGATCGGTAGGTACTTACCGAAACTCAAGTTTCCACCAGGGGCATAGTTTTGTAAAACGCGCTACCCGGCTGAACAATGAAAAATGCCAGCCTAACCAAAAACACGCCAACAAATAGCTTTTCAACGGATTTGGCCAAATTTCTTCTCAAAGTTGGGGAAAAGGGGGAAGCAGCTGTAGCGGATATTTGGGAGAGGGATTCCCCCACCCTCACCCCCACCCTCAGCAAATGAACAGAAAGCTACTTCTCAGGTCTCCACTGAACAGGGAAAAAAGCCCAATGCCAGGCCCAGGCAAATCAACCCCGGCATGCGCGCAGAACACGACATTACCATGCGACAGCATGGTCTCTCTTCCTACGCAGGCCTGGGCATAACCAACTCAGACGGTAGCCCCTTCCTCCCCCTCCCCCACCCCCAACGTACCGCTACGTCACGGCAAATGCAGAGCTCACTGGACCGACGTCATGCCTGTGTCACGTGACTCTCCCGCGTGACCTCTTACCGGCTGCGAGGCAGGCGGGTCTCCTGGTGTGGCTCCCGTGAACTGGCCGTTATTAGCGGCGGCAGCGCGGCTGGTGAGTGCCCCGGGGCGCCCTGCTGACGCACTTCCGGTGCCCGCGGCGACCGGCGGCGGGGCCGTCTTGTTGCCGACACGCGGGCCGGACGCGACGTGTCGGGAATATAGGCCGATGGGCTCGCGGGCGCCGAGGCGGCCATTAGCGCCAAAGGGATGATGCAGGGGCAGAGGGGAGAGATAGATACATGTGACGGCCTTCGGCGGCGCGCCTTCCGGTAAGGCCACTCTGCTGGCTTCTAGTGCTGGTTTATGTCAGCCGGTTTCCGAGTTAAAAGACTGGGCCTACAAAACGGCTTCCAACTATGGTCTTGACTTTGCAGAAATCGCGTTTCCAAAAAGATCGCGCTGAGATCCCGACAACCTCAAAAGACGAAAACAAAGGCTGACGAAACGATCCATATGGAACAGGAGAACTGTCACATTTGTCTGGATGTACAACTAAAAGACTTAATCAGCGACGCTTGTAGTGGGTGCTGCTGGTGTTGCAGGGACCAGCGGGCTGGCTATTATTGCGACTATTCTTTTATGAACTGATGTGGAAAGATTTTTCATCAGGTCTGTAGAAATAATCTACGGAAAACGTCGAACTTTTTTGACTGTGTGAATATCGTGATTCCGAAATGCTGCTTCTCATCCCCAACGAACACAGCTGCTCGCGACTCACGGCCGGTGCTTGCTGGGGTCGCAGGCAGAAGAGTGTTTATTATCTTCCAACGGAAGATGCATTGGGGGACAAATCAATGTGATGGCCTATAGCGATATGTCTTGGTAAAGGAGACATACTACGACAGCGGCTCCCTACCGCTTGCCAACTCAAACTCGGAGTCGCTGAAGAATAACAACATTGCACGAACAGAATGCTCCGTCACCAAAAAGCATCATTCGTGAACTCTCGTGTAAATCAGTGCGCGCTGCGACCAACTCCCTCACTAGCAGAAGCATGCGGTGAATTGATTGGGTCCTTCATAGCGCAACGTTAGCATATGCTGGACCGGCTTTCCAGCTTTCCCGGTTTGAATTCCGGTGTGCGGATTCACATGTTCCTGGAAAGCCGGCGAGCAATATTGCCGAGCCCCGCAGCGGCCATGCAATTACTGTTCACCAAAAACCAGATCCGTTGAAGAAAAACAGCGTGGCTTAAAGCGTGAAGGTCTGCTTGATGCGTCAGATGCCTCCAATGGAATCTTGAGCGTTCCTCTACGTGAACGATACATGGTTCGTTTGGCTAGAAAAAAATGGTAAGGGGAGCATCGTCGCAATTGCTTCTGCACCCTTTTCTTTACCACATGGGTAATAACAGCTTTTATCCCTGTCGTTACTTTTAAAACCCGTTTTCGCCCGGCGTCGACGTACTGAAGCCATCCTCGCGGTTGCCAAGTGGAAGCCCAACAGCGCAAACTTTCGGGAAACCCTCTCCTCGGCAATTTCACTCGTTCGATGCCGTATAAATCATCCGGCTCGCTGCGGAAGGCCGCTGGCACGGCTCGCCCAGCCGCGCATCACCGTGCTAACTGTCAAATGATTCGGGAAACAAATGACTTGCAGCGGCGCTTTAAACAGCCGGACCAAGGCATTGTGTGCGGAGCCGTGCAGGAGGCCCAAGGCCATCGTGCCAGCGGCACAAATGGCGGGTAATTAGTGATTGTGTGGCGAGCGATAAACTGCACGGCCAAAGGCCGCCTGCTTGTTTTAAAGTTGATGACTTCATCCGCTGGTTTTGCTCACATTTTGTTATAAATGTTACTTGGCAGCGTTTGAGGAGCTTTGGACACCTTTCTCATCTAAATACTGTTATTTGAAACTCGTGTCTTGACCAAATGTATGACACCAAATGTCTTTTGCTCTTAACTAACCCGAGACTACCGGTCGTTTAAAAACAAAAATAGAACGATGGGGAAAGGGACCACCATCGTTCAATATCTTATATCAACGGCCCTTTGTTGGCGTACGGGTTTGTGGTTTTAAGTCAACTTGTTTTAGTTACTTGCAGTCTTGGATAACATCCCAGGACACAAAGATGGCCTGAGGGTGAGTCATGAGAAGCTGGGACCCGTGTGGCTGTTGGGCTGCAACTACGCACCACAGCGCCACGGCAACGCTATCTCAGCCTTCTTCTGTATCTTGTGTACATAACCTTACCATCGGCTGTGTCAGGTCACCCTGCACACTCCCAGGTCGGGCCAAAGGCGCCTAGTATCGCTTTGTGATTACCAATTATTTGTTTCAGTGATCTACACGTCCGAAAATGATGCATTTCTACTTGTCTTCAACTACACGCTGGTAATGACGTCCCGTTTACATATAGACATCCTGCTCATCATTTCACCGTTACCCACTTAACCTGGCGTTTCACTACACCCACGTAACCTGGCGTGAGACGAGACTGTATCGACGTATCAACATGCAACATGCATGCTTTATGCAGTTCACCATTCTTAGCACTTCTGAATGGTTAGATACAATTGAAGTCGCATTACGTCACATCAAGGCATGCCTAGTCACTGACTTTGCTTGGCCTCCGAGGGATAAGACGTCAAAAGACTGTCCAATCTGGCCTGATGCAGCTTGTCGACTAAAAATTGGCCCGAATTGAGGATGAATTTCCAAGTATGTGCATCACACGCCTGAAATAATGCTAGGTAAGCAGCCGTTGCCTCGTACAAGCCGGACATATCCCTATATACCTTAGCATGTTATAATGAAACTTTGTATCTGAAGGCTGTTTTCACAAGAACTTGCCAAAATATCACAATATGATAAATGAAAACTGATCAACATACGAGAGCAGAGAGGCGATGTCACGTGTCATCTTCCCGCGATGTCGGAAAAAACTGTATGGGTCGATTTGGCTTGTCGATTAGGCGAAGCTTAAATATGCTCAAATACCCTCAGAAACAGAAGGCGCCAAAAAATGGCACTGCAATCTGCCACCTACTGTGCAACCTCTGCCATATATCTTATATCAAGTTCTTATTAATTGTGAGATCATGATATTGGCGGAGGATTTGAGGAAATGATGGAGAGCTTTACGCTGCCGATAGCCCGGCTCAGTGCGGTCCGTTAAGTTTTAATTTCGGTTTCGATAAGGCTTCCTGTGATCGTCCAATCGCTAAAATCCATAACGAACTGCCTCGCTACTATACCTGGGCGTGGGGTGAAACTTTTCCTTTTGTCTTTCGATCTAGCTCGTGCTTGACAGCGCCAAGTGCGAGATGCTCTAAAGGAGGTTGTGAGTGCCTGCATGCGTCGGGCTGGTAAACAAATTGATTTGTTTGCGTTGCTGCTTTTGTTGTTCGGAGAAGACTCTGAAGAGGTCTGCTGACGAAGGATTGCCATTTGCAATTGAAATATTCAACAGAGCCTGGATGTACCTGGCTGGGGCATTTGCGAAGCAGGCTACTAACCATGGAACTCCTCCAATGAACTCCTTGCCCCGCGCACAAAAACCAATGCTATGCAAGGTCCTCTAAATTCAGTACTCTAAATTTTCGTGATCATGCACTGCCAGTAAGACCACATTTTTTGACAGTTTAATTGATACTACGGTGCTGAGATGTTCGTGCGCACTGAATACCGCGCCTGCGAAGGCCCGGGTTAGGGAGGTGGCTCTTCGCCCCGTGTCGTGTAGAATGGAATTTAGTCCCCAACGACTGAGTCATTTGAAATCATTGGAAGTAGTAGTAGATCATTAGTAGATGCTCAAGAAAACTCACACACGCAGCCGTCGTGAAAAATGAGAATTGAAACAATAAACTGCTGTTATGGTAAATGCTGTTGGTGAATCTCAGTGCATGAAATCCAGCAATGCAGAATTACTAGGATACATTTCATGCATTTAGTCAGTGGGCTTCGTCTTCGGGATCAATTCGAAAAGAAACATATGCGTCTAATAAAGCAAAAAGATGGTCGCCATTGGTTCATACCCAGTGAATGCATGGTATGGGACTTCTCCATCGGCATGCGTTGAACGCTTGGCCTCGCTCCCGACCCGGCCGAACTGCGACCGATGAGTTATTGTCGAGTCGTAACTCATCTCGAGAATTGTGGAGAGCCCCTTACAGACAACTCAGTGCGACCAGATTTGAGACGCCAGAACCAGAAACGATGTGTCATTGTCAAGATAGCTTAAGAAAAGGTTATTCTCTCAGTGTTCACTCACTGCGAGCCCACTAACTGACATATACGCAGGTTTTTTATTTGTTCTAAGGAATTTTAGAATGTTGAGAATGGCTGAAGTTCTGAGATTTCTACGCGCGTCGCGCACGCTAACTTCCTGTTAACTTCATGTCCATTTGTTTTCCTAAACAAACGTTACTCAACGTAGGCGAACAACCAAGTCCAGGAAAACTTCCTCAGCGCCAATGCAAAGAGAGTGGCAGCCGGGATGCTCAAGGTCTGTTCACATCGGTGTGTCTTCATTCGTCCTTTGCGGCCGAATCTGTAGTCAGCTGTCGCACTGACTTCACCTCAGGATGTGACGCAAAGCGTACGTGCGCGACGTCCTTTTCCTGACAGATATGTCGCTGCAGAAAGCTGCATGGCGCCTAGAGCGCCTGGCTGCCCCAATCCACCTTGACCTTCGGTGGCTAGTCGTAGCATACTGCGAGATGGGACCAGAGCAAGATGAAACACAATCGAGTTCGAAATTAAATTGTAATGGCACCTACCGCAGCATTCTATGCGTATCATACCTCTTGCGAGAATATCACAAATTTCGAGCCATAAGCGTGCGTTCGTTTGGTTGTCAGGTGCCAATCACATCGCGAAGACCGATCGCTGTCCTCACATATTCAGCCGCGACAAACGGTCTGGTGTCGCGCCGGTGGGTAAACATGACGTCATACATCGGCTAGCGATCAGCTGACTGCCGTAGATTCGGTTGTAAGAAGTGACTAAAACCCAGCAGTGTCCCTGGACTTCATAAAGCGACTGGCGCCGACCCTATCAAATGTCGCGTCTGAATTGCACGTGCATATGCACAACTGAGACTATCCTCCTTCGCTGTCCTTTGTGTTGTACTCGCCCCGATCATGCGGAAATGGTGGGCCGACCTTTCACACCTGCTCGGTCTGTATATTTCCACTGGCGCCCAGCTGGTGGCCCTGTGACATGGGCCAGCAGTTGACAGACAGCACGGGTCACGCGACCACTCTCAGCCGGGAGGGGGGGGGGGGGGCGGCGCCTTGAGCAGCCTCACGTGATGGTTGTCTCAGCTAAAACTCTGTAACAGTGAAGAGCAGTTCGCTTCCAAAGGCAAAGGAATCGGGTTCCAAGATGCAGTAGTTCAGACCTGCAGACACCGCGTCTTACCAAAAGTTAAGGCACAGTTGGTCCAAACTGGGACCTGAATCATCTGTGTCGTGCCAAAGCGATGTCCTCAGAATCTGCTTCCAGAAAACTGATTCGTTCGGTTTTTAACCAATTGAACAGAGTATCAGGTTGAATAGAACTATATGCTTTGAAATATACATTTGTGCAAAAATTCACGAAAATATATCAGGATCATTAGAAGGAAGTTGGGGCAGTGCCTAATGGCAGGCAGTGGCAGAAATTGCGATTGTGACAAAACGCGAGACCGAAGGTGTCACAAACTAGCATGCTCAGCAACCTTTATCTCGACAGACAATCACATGTCGACTGCAAGCCGTCAGCCCGCCGCAACAAGTAGGGAATGGGGGGAATAGCGCATTAGAAATGAGTCCAAGGTTTCCATTTGCCACTTCCAGTGTTTTCGCCGCCGGTCCGACGGCGTGGTTGGGTCCACCAGAGCCGGCGAGCTCGACATCGACAGGCTCTCCTCCGGGAGGCATCGCCTCCTAACTGACGGCTCGAAAGGATAGCGGGCGCGGTCCCACGCGCGCGGCAGCGGTCCACGACCAGACGGCAATACTCGCCCCGGCCCGGCCCTGGACAGACCGTGTCCGTCAACCTTGTCGCGCCGGTGGCGAGAGGGGAAGGGCAGTCACTCAAGCGGTGCGCTTCGACCGCGCTTCAGTGATTCGATGTACTGAGAACAGTTTATCCTCCACTCCCTGTTCCGTTTTTCAGCCATCCTCCCCACCCCACCACGCACACGCACGTACTCATTGGCGGTCTCCATGCACTTCACTCTTCCTTGCGCTGTCCTATGATGCGCCATGCCGTTAGGGACGACCAATCTATTGTTCGGACCTCACAACTGTCGCCTGAAGGGCAGATTGCCGGCGGGGACAAGTTCTATTAGACGCCGCAGAAGCGACAGACACCGACTGGAAGCGGCTGTCGGGCAGCGTCAGTCACACGCGTAACGCTGGTGCGAGTGGCGCGTCGCTAACAAGGTCAGATTTTCGCTCGCTCGAGACGTGGCCGTTAGAGAGGGTGTGGGGCATGACAAACACGACGAGCGAAGCGGTGATGTGATGATAACGTTGCTCTTTTCTTCTTACCTGAGCCCGCTCTGCTTGCCCTGCTTCTGTGTCTGCCGTTTTCTGTACCTGCCTCTGGATTTACCTGCGTATTTCTCGGTTTCTGTCTAAGTGTATATTGTTGACCGCGCCCGGCAGAGTGGCACAGCTGACCCAGGAGGCCCTGTTGACCACCCTTTGAGGCCGCAGCGGAGGACCTGCGCTGGAGTCGCTGCTCAGATCGTCGCCGAAGTGCTGGCCCGCGATGACGAAGCAGTCGTTCAATGGGTCGGCGATGGCTCGCCCCGCGTACAGGGTGTCTTCCGAGAAGCAGCAGTGCGTTGGTCTTCGTTAGTTCACTGGCCGTGCTGTCGTATGATGTTATTACGTCTGCTTGTCTGCTCAGTTCGAGCGGCGCGTCGGCATGGATCCCCTCGTTAACGATCATCCGTATCAACATAATCTTATGATTTGACTTTGATTTTATTCTCACGAGCTGTTCAGCTTCGGAGTCGTTTGATGCGATCCGGTTCGCAATGTTTCAAGTGTTGGCAAATTGTATTTATATTGAAGACTCTGCTGAAGATCAGCTCTGCCCAGTTAGCATTTCGAAGAAAGATTCGATATTCTGAAACGGGAGCGAAAATGCGTTTCCATTTTTCCGAATAGTCTTTGTGGCTGCAGGAGTACCTGACCTGGATAGCATGAGGTCGAGAGAACGTTTTGTAGTCACGTAGCGATAGGAAAAACACCCGAGCATCGTTAGCTGAACAATGCTGCACTCCATCAACCGCAATTTAGGCACTTAATACTCGGCCCCTTTCAAGAGCCAATGCAGCAAATAGCGAGAACATAAAGCTACACCCCACGTCCGCCAGACAGTGAAACAGTTTTGCACAATCTCATACTGACATCCCAATGACGATATGAATATGTGAGCAGAACTGATCATGATAAACTGGCTATGCATGCTTAGAGCACCCTATTTTCTTTTTTATGGAGCTGGTTTGAATAAATGGATTTAACCATCGGAGCAGCGCTAATCCCAGATCGCCTACACTGTGACTCGATAGTTGCAAAAACGCTTCTCAGATGGTGCAACAGACCGTACGGTCCGCTGCGCAGTTGGTGCAGAGAACTGCAGACAGTGCAGCTATACGGAACCGACCGCCCGGTTGCCGGTCTTGTCCGGTACCGACCGTCCACGTGCCGGTCTGGTCCGGTACTGACCTCCCACATGCCGTTCTGGTTCGGCACCGACCGCGCAGTTGCCGGTCTGGTCCGGTACCGACCGCCCAGTTGCCGGCCAGGTCCGGTACCGACCGCCCAGTTGCCGGTCTGGTCCGGCACTGACCACCGACGTGAGGGTCTGGTTCGGCACCGACCGCCCAGTTGCCGGTCAGGTCCGGTACCGACCGCCCAGTTGCCGGTCTGGTCCGGCACTGACCACCGACGTGAGGGTCTGGTTCGGCACCGACCGCCCAGTTGCCGGTCTGGTGCGGTACTGATCGCCCGGTTGCCGGTCAGGTGCGGTACCGAACGCCCACGTGCTGGTTTGGTCTCGTACCGACCTGCTTAGGCGTTGGTATGGTTCGGTGCCGGGTTCTTTAAAATAATTCGACTCACCAAACTGTGCGATTATATTTGTTTCAAGGAACCAAAAACATTATTCCAAAAAACATTTTTGACCCCAACGACTCATGAACACCCGAATTATTGGATCCCGCACATAGCGTTTGGCCGTAAGTCGCCCTATGTGGTATTTGCCTGCCACTGGGCACGTGTTAAGACCAAAGTGTCGTAAAGTTTCTGGTTTAGTCCTGTACCGTTCCGTCTGTTTAGTGTACACCTGAGACACGTATAGAAGTATTAGAAATTTTCTGTCCATGCAGAAAAGCTTTAGCAGGAAAACAAAGACAAGAGCGAAGTTGCGATATTTCAGCTTCATGAACATTCATTGCAAAGGTGATTTTCGGTAGGCCCAATCCTTTAAACAACCCGCTAGCGCTGCCTGCAGCAGGGGACTCCCGTCGATTAGCAATGCTGGCCGCCGGTGCCGTGGCGCAAAAACCATTCGACTCTTCCGAACCGAGCAGCCACGTGCTGGCGTCAATCGCCGCTGATCTCGCCCGTGCACCGAGCCGCCCGGCGCCGCCACAGACCGACACCGCGCTGGGCACGGCTCCACCGTCGTGCCGATCCGATCTGGTGCTGCCCTCCGACGCAGAGCACGAGCGTGCGCCCGCGTGCCCGGGCCGGCTGTCTGCACCTGTCCGCTTGTTTGCGTGCCGCGAACTGGCGGTAATCTCCGCACATCCTGGATGGGGGGATTACGTCTCGGGCCGCAGTTTTGTCTTTGCTCGCTACAGGGTCCCGAGCGGGTCACGAGCCTGTTTGTTGTTCCGGGCTCGACAGCTGCCTATCTCCCATCAGACGCGTGTAAAGGCCTCGGTTCTCGAGCAGCAGTCCCCGTCCGATGTGCACCACGCCAAAGGGGAGCTGCCACGGCCTAGATGGAGGGCCGTGCCGCAGCCGTGCCGTAAGCAGGATGCGAGATGTCTGTGTCATTGCATAGCATCAGATATGTGACGTAAAAGCCTTGCGCCTTGTTTGTTGCGATGTGAAGTCATTGGGGAGTCCAGGAGAAGCCAGTCAGGGACTTGAGAGCCAGCAGCGGCCGCTCCTGGTGAAGTGGCCTCAATAACCGCGGCGCCGCCCTACCAGTGATCCAAACGAGTGTGAAACCATGTGAAAGCAACCATGTTTTGTGTTCTTTTATCCTATTGCTTACTCTGTGGAAAACCCGCATTGTAGGTGACTATCTTCGTGTATTTCATAAGGAATGCAGTAGGATGTACTTTCTCGTGGAGGAGGGGCGGGGGAGGAGGCAGAGGTGGCGCCACCGAAGGAACGGGGGGGAGGGGGGTATTTTAACCCCCTACCGAACCCAACAATGACCTGACGGGGAAGATGTATTTTCTTTCAAAGGGACCATTTTTTCATGAGGATGAAGTTCCGTTACATTTGCTGTGAAGAAGAAATCCCAGTACATTTGCAAGCATCGAAATGCTAACTATACGACGTTAAAGCTCCTTAAAGGGACCTTCCCACCTATGGGGTATATTTCAAAAGCGTACTTTTGTGAAGGCTCAGAACCAGTTAGTCCAACAATCGCATTGGGTAGCGCCACTGCAGTACTATCAAGACAATGACGAGATTGAGTTTGATTACTTTTGAGTTAAAGTTACACTCTCAATGTTTTATCGCAGCGCTACACTTATTTCTTTCTTGGTAGCCCCGGAGCGTAGCCCTAGTAGTCATGACAGCTGTCGTCATGACCACGGCGGTCTGTCAAGGCCGCCATCAGCTTTTACAGATTAGAGGTGCATTTTTGGGCTGTTTAAACTCACACATTGTTGACCTGTGGGCTTAAAAGTGGTACCTCTGCTGGTATAAATAACGTCAGTGCGAGAGAACGTTTGTGATTGACGCAGCGGGCGGCGAAGGCCAATCGTCGAGAAGCGCATTGATCGAAGTTTGAACCAGCGCGTCACTGTATAGCCTGTGAGGTCCTCATTCCCAAAGTCGAAGTGCCCTTCAAAAAGAGCCACGGTGCTAAACGCCATAGTGAATAAATCAAAGTCATGCTATAACGTTTGGTAGAGTTCGCGTGATATTAGTCTTATGTTTGTCTGTCTTTTTCCAGGAATAGAGTGTTTCAAGCTCTTGTAGTATTTGTTGCACACGCATCTTGGATTTGCTGTATTCACAACATTAGAGAACACGCTGCGGAAAGAGTTAGGCAAATGAATACCATTACTTTCATCGCTGTGAGCAGACAACCCAAGAAGCTTTCCCCTGCCGCAGTGGCTACTTCAAATCAAAGTTGAGGTGATCACTGATCTAAAATGACCCGGATCAACCTGGTGTTTTTAGGAGCATGCCTCCATTGCGTAATTCTTAACGCTTATTGAAATACAAAATAAGAACAGTCTCGTAGGTTTGTGGTAACGGCGCCCTTCTCAGAGCCAAATCAGGCCACCGATCTGAAGTGAGCACCAGTGGCTTTTACAGTGGCGGTTTACGAGAGGTGTCCAGGTTAAAGATGGTTGCATGAGGAGGTCTGAGGGCTCTTCCAGCACTCATCTGGTGTTTATCTTGTCTGACCTTATTTTACTTAAAGTTCATAACAAGGAGACACTTAAAATGTGAAACAAATGAGCTCATATGCATGCCTGTATACCCCATGAGTTTATCGTCCCTTGAGGTCTCAGTTTTTGCTGTTTCGTGTTTTATTTTATTTCCTTCATATTCCCGCTTCCCCACCCGAGCGCATCACATTCAACCGGCCACCCGGGCGCGTGATAAGCTTTCGTCGCAAAATTCAGCCGTTGGCCCGGAGTGCTCTCGCCTGTTCCAGGTGATCACCTCCAGTTGTATAATCCGATCCGAACTCCGCTGTGCCTTTTCATTTCTAGTGCTATTATGAGACTGGATCTACTGAAACACAGTCTCGCACACCCCACTGTAAAATCCTCTCCAGCGCTGCACATGTGTTTCACAGCCCCTGGCAGCAGCACGGAGGCTTGGGAGTCTGTTTTTTATGATGCTATTGGTTGTCACCAGGTTTGACTGGAATACTGCCGCAGGCCAGTAAAGCTGATTCGTCACTGCTCCGCGTGTCGGATCTGCTCTGGTGGTGACATGTCAAAGCAGCGTGCCACATTATCCCCCACCGCTCCAGTGAGGCTCAGCTCATGAGGTTGCCGGCCGGCGGCAGGTGCCTGACCACGCTTGTCTGTCGTGCGCTGCCGTTGCGCGCGCGACGCCGTTTTCCTGTCGGCGTCCTTTGAACGCCAGCCGACGGCGGGTCTCACAGGCAGCCGGTAGGTTGTGTTGCGGGCGTGGATGCTGCGACTTTGCGGCGGCCGCGGCGTGCTGCCCGGCGTGCCCCGGTCGCCTTCTCGGCGCCGCGTCCGATACATAATGCAGACCCATCAGCGCCTGCCTCCGGGGACGTGTCTCGCGAGAACAGCAGGCGTCGGGTGGCGCCGCCGCTCGTCGATACGCGGGACACACGGAGCGCTGGAGGCGGAGCGAGACGAGGTGAAGAGCTGGAGCGATCACGGTGCGAACGTCAGCGAGGAGAGGAGACCGCAGCTGCTGCTGCTGGCTGTAGTGCCGGCGGACACTGTGCGCGGCAGATTTTTGGATGTTGGGTCTTCTGAAAGCTAGCCTGACAACACTGCGTTGCACGAGACGTTGCGGTGAGATTTTCTGTTATGAAAGGTCGTTATGTGGACCATTGGTAATACCTCCCGAGTGAGACTGTTCTGAGGGTAGCGGTGTCCACACTTCGGCGACTCGGCAGCTTCAGTCGCGGCGCGTAGGCACTTCTCATCATGGTCGATCATCACTTCCTCCGCTGCAAAAGCCTGTCACCTCGACATTCCATGCCTGGTCTCATCGTGTATAGGAATTATATGAGAGCTCTCCATGATTGCAGCATTCCACGCCGTGGCATTGTCGGTTTGTTGGAATGGACGCAATCACGCATTAAAGGCTACTTGGGTTCACTTCCGCGTTGATGCTATTTCATGTGGCCAAACACGAAAATGGTTTAATCGTCGTAAATGTTACTGGGGTTCCGACCTCACAGAACCCTGTGGTTGTCATGTTCAAGCTTGCTGGAGCTCTGCATGCACACTTCAGCACCAGATGGTCGAGACAGAGTGCACTCTGGTGTGGGTCCTGGGCACGCTGGCGCGTGCTGAGCTGGCATCTGACTGGAACTGACGTGAGGCTTGCCGAGTTTTGTTTGACATTTTCGGTAATCTGGTAGCCGCTGGATATTCCATGTTAAGCGGGCAAAGCATATAGCGGCAATATATAAGTGGCTCTTATAATCACTAGCAGCTGGCAGGCAATGTTCAGTATTTCATAATGACATGGGAAAGTGGGAGTGCTGTGCCCGAATTTTTAATGCAGAGGACGAGCAAAATGGAGATCAGGTCCCCATTTAGATGGTGGATATTAGATGGTGGATACACTGCCACGAAAAGGGATGGAGTCTGCCTAACACTCTGATTGCATTACATGCGGCGCAGGCTGCCAGAATGTTTTACTTCGGAGCATGTTGAAATGTGCAAAGCCATAGCACCGCAGTGATCAGCAGCGAAGTTCTGACCGAAGCGGAAACACATAAAAATCGAAGCATCAGCAAACTTAAACGGCCTTGTAGCCTTAATCTAAATGATGATGGTGGCGGTATTCTGTATCGTCCTTTCGTTTGTCTATGAAACAGTCGCAGAATGGGACCAGTGGGCGGAGTGCAGTGGCTGCGTGTATCAGTGGCTTTATTTATGGTCCGGGCACGATGAATCTACCCGGCTGTCTGGCCATAGACGCCATCCGCAAGCGCGTGAACGGAAGTAACTTTCCGCCAGCCCAGACGGGTCCTAAATAATTCACGCCCAGGCCGCAACCACGGCTAACGGAGCGTAAGCGAACGGCTGAAAAATGGTGATTGCCTTCAGGGTGGCGCTCTACGGCAGCCGGCCTTTTCGGAGCGCCTCATGGCAAACCAACGTGGAGGCGTCCAGGTGGGATGCGAAGGAAGTTAAGAAGGTTATTCCTGTGCTGCTCAGGCGTGTACAAGACACGAAAAGCCCTCACCTCACACACACACACATTAGACCGAGTACAAAGTACCAACGGCACCAACATAGATTTGAGAGTGTCGGCCCAATTCCGGCCACAGGTGCGACTTGGTGCACGTGTCGATGCCGGTTGCAGGGCAAAAGGTAAAAAATGAATAATAAAAGGACAACAATTTAAAAATG
Source organism: Pollicipes pollicipes (assembly GCF_011947565.3). Lineage (NCBI taxonomy): Eukaryota > Metazoa > Arthropoda > Thecostraca > Pollicipedomorpha > Pollicipedidae > Pollicipes > Pollicipes pollicipes. The sequence continues at coordinate 31,637,497 of NW_023596297.1, read as the reverse complement.
ACGAGAGCTCAAACGGATAAAATTAAAAGGGCTGAAAATTAAAAGGATAACATTTAAAAGGACAGCAGTGAAATGCAAAATGTCAAACAACCAAGAACTCAAAAGCGATAAAAGTAACGAAGATAAAAGTCAAAAGGCGAAAGTCAACGTCAGTCAAAAATGCTGGCACGGTGGTCAGTTTGAGTGCCGTTGTCAATTAGAGAGACAACAACAATTTCTATAATTGTTGTCAAAAAAGACAACAATTAGAGAAATTCACGCGCGCACTGTCAGGATGTCCGGCATAGCACGCGTGGGTGCAGCGGACCTGTCCCAATTTCTCGGGCCCTGTGGTCAGAAAACCGTCTAAGGGAACCCTTAACCTCCTACCCTACCCGGATTGGCTCATACGCGCCAGTTGCGCCATCTGACATGCCTTGCGCGCCCCTGACACCAACAACCAAGTGTGATGCCTTGACTTTCAATGCTTATATGCACTATATGACAGTGCTCAACATTGCTGAAAAAGCGATGAAGCGAATTGGGCCGACTGAAAATTGTTTCTGAATTACGCTAATAACGCAAATAAAGATGATCCAGCAGATGATCCAGCAGATGATCCAGCATGTTACTCAACAGGTGAGCCTAGATTGTGTAGGCATGCCACTTTTTGAAACATTTGACTTTGACAGCTCCTAAAAGAAGAATGCGCAGAGCAACTTACTCAAGCTTCGATAGCACCCAGCAGAGCTTCGATAGCACCCAAGCAAGCAGAACCCCTCAGACAAGTATTTTTAGGCCTATTCTGAGACATATTTAGTGTGTATATGTACATATGGATATATATTTATATAAGCATCGTGGGGTTATACGAGCCCTATAACAATTCCGTATATCAAGTACGACAAATTATCTGTTACATTACTATTGCCAAGAAAATGTAACACATTTTCGGAGCATCTTGGCAGCAAAGGAGCTTCTCTGCCAAGCACAACAAAGACAACTATGATGGGGGCATCCTTGCCAAACTTTTCCTCAGATGACAACTAGTCTGCATGATTTGTGAACAAGAGCAAAGGTTCGGTGGATAGCTATCATATTAAGAATGACAGCCACAAACTGTGTTGCCTTAATTAGGACAAATATACCAAATCGAATTAAAGATAAACCAATTGTATGACAGCAGAGCAGATGCGGAAGAAGAAACTCACGACGACCGGTCGTGTTAGCACAGGAGGAGTTCAGTTAAATTGTCCTGTTTGTGATGCATTGCTATAATATCAGTCATAGTTATTCGTAGCATTTAGGTGTTCATCTCTGCCAGTATGCTTACTCTTGGCGGTGAGTGTTTGCTATGCTTCCTGCTTCTCATGGAGCGTCGAGGAGCGAGTTTTGTACCCAACTTGTCAAAGCTTTTACTCACAAGGTAGCTGGATTTCAGTGGTATTGGAGTAGGTCTCCAGACCCTATAGCTGTCATGTCCCAGTACTGTATTATGCTGACGGCCTCCTAATCCTCTCCAGAAGCCCACCCCATCCGAGTGCCGGATGGTGTGCGCTGCTAGGGGTGCCGGAATGTCGCCTGTGCAGGCAACAGATTCCGTGCGTGCCCAAATCGAGCATCTGGGTGTGTGCAACGGGTCATGGTTGTTGCAGTGCACAAACCCCAGGTTTGCGCAAGATTGGCACGGCAGCTGTCCAATGTTTGTGAAAACGCGGCTGTTAACATGAACGGCTTGTGGCACACCAGCCAGCGCTGACGCCGAAACTCGTCAGACAATTTTCCAGCGATCATCGATAACTGCTGGAAACAGATGATCACTTCCAAAAACTCGCGCTCAGCAGAAGCTATCATAAGTACGATAAACAAAGAAAAAGTGCGGCAAAACGTAACACTTGTGACAAGGATTATCGTTGCTATGCCTCCTAAGCCCTATGACACTGTGAATAGTGGGGCCATTGATCTGGGAGGAAGTGTTATCGTTCTTTGCCCGTGTTATGAAAAGTTCCCCGAGATTCCTTCTCTAAATTCCAACACTTCCAGATAACACCTACTTTAGGGGCTATAAGTACGATCCCACATCACTTTCTATGATCCTGAAAAACTATCTTAGATGATCGGCTGGTTGAGCGAGCCGTTATTAACATTTCCATATGCATATTTAAGTTATGATTCCGACTGTAATTCGGGCAAAATTTTTTCGGTCATTCATTTTGCGGCGAAGAAAATGAGTTATGCTGGTCCGTACCAGTACAGGTCAAAATGTCAGCCCACGTCTCGGTTGTTCGACACGTCTGGCATACACAAAAGTGTTCCACATTTGGTTATTGTTATTGTACATATTTAGACTTCGATTTTACTTTGCAAACGGTTGATTTGTACCGCTTGCGGTCTTTCGAAATAGTTCAGCGTGGTTACTAAAATCCAAGGGCGTGAGAGCCCGCAAGGATAGGGATCTCGTGCGGAAGATTTCTCATACGCTTAGTTGTATCCCGGAAGATAACGTACGTGAAACAATGGCAGCTGTTTATCGGCCGAGCTGGGGCATTTGCGGCTCACAGGAAAAGCTTGTCATGTGGCTTGCGACATCTGCGTGGGGTACGTTGGCCCGCAGTTCGATATTCAGTTCAGGTGGCCTGCCTTGTTCTACGTTAAGTTCTAACGCATTTCTTCAGGGACATGACATTGCGGGAGCAACGCGCTAGGAGTAGAACAACCGGATGTAAATTGTTTTCGTCCGTGCTCTCCTTGGGTTCGGATCCAACTAGCCCTTCCGCTTGCCAAAATAGGCCAGTCGTCCAGCGGACACAGCACTCTGAATGGTTAAGCGGATGTTTCCTTTCTGAGGACGACGAAATTCCACTCAGCTTGTCAAGAGATGCATTCTTCAGGTTCAAATGTTTTGTCATCTATCCCCGAGTCAAGAGGACACTTCGCTGGACCAGTCCAACCACCCGGCAACATCCGCCAGACTAGCATTGATATTTGTATCATCCTTTGATGCACGGTCAGTCCAACAAACTGTTTGCAGGTCCCTCGAATTCACCGTTAACCAATCATACGTACAAGCAGAGTGAATGCCACGGATGATAGCCAAACGACGTTTTAGAACCTATGGGAGCAGTTCGGGTGAGGGCGGGAGCTACTGCCACCTTGCGTGATTATCGCTAACCGCTCACGGGGATCGTGCGTTATAGGTGGCGTAAAAAATGTCTGGGCGTGAACTGCAAGGCTCAATCATTGAAAAGGTGTCGCACATCTTCACATGTCAACGAGTGTCATGTTTGAGGCCCATCTGAAAAGCACAGGAACGGCGGCCTTGGCGCTGAATAAAGCGTCGCTGCGTTGGTTAGGTCTGTCCATATATTACGCCACGCATGGACAGGAAGGATGTGTTTGATGGAGTGTAACGGAAACGTAACAAGGAAGTTACGTGTTCTGCACAAAGGCAAAGCGTTGGAGAAGTTTTTGGACAGCGTAACATTACGTTCAAGCGTGTTCACAGACCACACTAAAATCTTTCGACGCGAATTAAACTTAAGCGCACTCCAATACCAGCCAGAGGCCCTTCGCGTCGATCGAAGGCGCCTGAGTCGACAAGGTGTGAGATGTCTGAGTGAGATGTCTGAGTCGATGATGTGTCGGTCAGGTATCACCAGTACCGCAAGGCTGTCTCGGTGCCGGCATACGCCTGAGGGCTCATTTCCCACTCAGGGACAAGGCCGGGCCAGCGACTTGAACTGCTCGGGGCCCAGCGCCATTCAGAGGACCACGGTGTCCAACGGGGGCCCTAAGTTGGCCAGAGGCAGTGTTCGAGGAGGTCTGAAGCGAACCTGGGGGGTTCACCATGACCGACGATCAAGGGCTCGATTGGGGAACCTAAAGGCACGAAGGGCTGGCCGGAGTCTTTTTCAGGGGCTCAGTCTGCGAGGACGGGCCCTCAGATAACAATTAGAGGGCCCATGGCGCCAATCAGTGACTCCCTGAATTGCTCACGTGCCTATAGATCGGCCAGGCACCACTAGTACCGCACAGTCGGCTCCGTGCCGCTGTGGGCCTGAAGGCGCATTCAAAAAGCAGTGACAAAGCTGGGGCCAGCGATTTGCACCGATCGGGGCCCCTGTACTTGTCAGGGTCCCGCAGTGCCTAACAGGGAGCCCTTTGTGGTAGGACACCCTGAGTCAACCACGGGATATGACGGTGCTCAATGAGGCCAAAGAGGGTCCCGGAGACCCACCGCAACTGACGATCAAGAACCTGACAGGAGGACATGGGGGTCCAAAGGGCTGGCTGTAGTCACATGAAGGATCCCAGCCTGTAGGGCCGTGGCCTAAAATATCAGTCACAGGATCTCTCGCACTGATTGAGAGCTTCCTGAGAAAATACGGATGTCTATGTCAGCCAGAGACCACCGACACCGAACAGTGGGCTTCTTGGTTGTCTGAACACCGGGAGCCCATCTCCCAAGCAGAAGCATAGCCCGGACCCACGATTTGCACTGGTCTGTGTCCCTGAGGCAACGATCGGCCCGCTGCGTCGGTCAGGGGCCCACAGTGTTTAAGAGGGGAATGTGCCAGCAAGTGGCCCTGGGCCTGTCACGAACTTTGGGGAGGTCCGAAGATGGACTGAAGGGCCCCTGGGGTCCAAAGATCAGGGGCCTGGTTGGAAGCTTTAACGGGCCGGGTGGTCCGAAGAACTGGCCATAGGTCACACTAAGGCGGTCTCCCTGCCCAGAGGACCGTGTTCTCAAATACTAGTCAGAGGGTTTCTTGCATCGACTGGGAACCCGTGGGACAGTGTGAGCCTCTGTTTCGGCCAGAGACCACAGACACCGAACAGCCAGCTCCGTGTCGGTCTAAGCCCTGAGATTCCCTTCCCAAGCACGAGCAAGGCCTGGCCCGTGATTTGCATTGGTCGGGTCCTTGAAACAATGAGGGTGTCAGTCAGGGGGCCCAGAGTGTCTAACAAGGAGTCCGAAGAGGGGCCCGAAGAACCCCTCGGGACCATAGATCAACGGTCCGATTGAACCTGGGCCGGTCCCAGCCCGCTTTGTCGTGACCTGAGACGCCAATCAGAGAGCCTCTCTTTTTGTTATATATATATATATATATATATATATATATATATATATATATATACTGCCCGGACCCACGATAAAATATATATATATATATATATTTATATTATATATATATATATATATATATATATATATATATATATATATGTCGGTTCCGTGTCGGTCTGAGCTCTCGGGGCTCATTTCCCAAGCAGGAATAAGGTCGGGTCGCAATTTGCATTGGTCGGCGCCCCTGTAGCATTGCGGGGCCCTTGTGTTGGTTAGTGGCTCACAGTCCCTAACTGAGTGTTCTGTACCAACAAGGGCCTCGAGTCGATCAGGGGAGCATTTGCTGAACCGGAACGGGAGCATGACCCCAAATGGCAGGAGACCTCTTGAGTTGGTCACGGCTCTGTGGCAATGAACGGAAACCTAAGAACTTATGATGCGTGCTCACTTGCGACAATGGAAGGGTCCTGTGTCAGTCAGGGCCCCCGGTACCGAACGGTGAGCTCTTCATCCCAGTTCCAGCATAGACCCGTTAAGCCGGCTTGGAGTTTATTTGCCAGTTATTGGACCACCTGAGGCGATCAGAGATTTTGCTGCGTCAGTGAGTGTTACTGCGCCCATCCGGGGTCATCTGCATGGGTCAAAAGGCCTCCCGCGTCAGGGGGAGAACTGATGTGATATGAAGCATTTTTTCTAATGGCCTCCGGATCGAGCAGGGCACCCCAATCCCGTGTCGCCAGAATGGCAGTCGGAAGGCATCCTTGGATGAGGCGGATTGACTCTTCAGCCCCTGGCCTGGAAAGATAATGGTTCTGAAGTGGCCCTCAAGGGGCCTTTGTCTGGATAAAGTAAGGGGTCTCGTTAGTGTTGAAAAGAGTGGGTAGAAATAAGTTGAAAATGAAGAAGAGTCTAGGTAAAGAAGCTCATGCTGTTTAAATATCAGGACGGTGCATTTTTTACAGTTCTGAGATTGACCTCTGGACGGATTTACAGTTACAACAATACGAAGAAGAAATGCACATTTACTCTTTCTGTTTCCCACCACCAGATCCTTGTCCCCCCCCCCCCCAGTCCTTCGCCCCCCCCCCCCCAATTTGTCAACGCTTAGCGTTAAGCACAGGGCCGACGCCAAACAGCATACGGAGACTGCAGCGCCGGGTGTCTAGGTTTTTGTTGCTACGGTTTGGAGCGTGCACGCCCAAAGCTGCTTACCTCATTTTTCTCACGACTGATTCGGGCGGAATGTGGAACCTTTCGAAGCAAACATGGATTTGCCATGTTGAGAACAATTTTTTACTCTTTTCGATCCACAATCTACGTTCACGGGCTCCTCAGTATCTATGTAGAACCCGGATCAAAATGCTGGCAAAGCTTCGGAGTTCTGTCGCTTTAGAAGGAATCCAGTGAAGCATTACAACATATTGAGTGCCGGTGATACAGCACACTACACCAGTCACCTGACATTTGCCTTTCAAACCAGACACGTATGCATTACAAATTCGCTTACCGGATGGGCATACGGTCCATCTCCAGTGTGTCGTTGGGGCATGCAGATCCGGAGTGTGCGTGGTAGCTTACCACTATACCTTTATGTAACCTGTTTATCTGTTCCCACCAGCGCCTTCGCCACCTGCCATAATCCCGCCGGAAAGCCCTGCTATCGCGTGATATCTCTCCAGGCCGAGGCCGGTGACACCTGCACCATCCCCGGCCGAGTGTTTCCATTCCGGCTGTGGTGCGTTCCGGACAGGCTACACTCCGCTCTGCCCGACGAGAGCCAGCCGTTGTTATGGTGTTGCTGTTCACGCTGCTGGCGTTGGCCGGCGCCGCGCACGGGATCATCCTGCCACCGGACAGTCCCGGAGACCACGACCTCGCCATCGTGATCGTCCAGGGTGCGTTCGTGCACCCAGAGCAGTACGAGGCGCTGGGGCTTGCGCTGCAGGCGGCCTCCGCCTCGTCGCTGTGGGTCGGCATCGCCGAGGGCTTCCTGGACAACTGCCCCAACCCACTGCAGATCAGCTCGGCCGTCGGCGACGTGCTGCAGGCGCTGGCCGACGCCGGCATGCCCGCCGCCGCCGACGTGTTTGTGGCCGGCCACAGCCTGGGCGGCGTGTTCCTGCCGGCGTACGTGAAGGCGCACGCGGCGTCCCTGCGCGGCCTGCTGTTGTTCGGCTCGTACCTGACCGGCGAGCCGCTCGGCGGCTTCCCCGTGCCGGTGCTGCACCTGAGCGGCACGCTGGACGGCCAGACGCGGCCAACGCGCATTGCGCAGACGTTCGCCGAGCTGCAGCGGCTTCAGGCGGACGACCCTCAGGCGCCGCTGCACCGGCCCGTCCTGCTGCTCGAGGCCGTCGACCACGCGCACTTCTTCACCGGCGAGCTGCCGGCCAGCGTGGCAGCCAACGACGTGCGTTCGGAACTCGGCGGCGAGGAGGCGCGCGCCCGTCTGGCCGCGCACAGCGTCGCCTTCATGGAGGTGGCGCGAGGCGGGCCGGCGGCCGCCGGCGGCGGCGACCTGCTGCTCCAGGGCTTCAACAGCACCGGCGAGTTTCTGGCGCCGCTGTATGCGCTGCAGCGCGGCGAGACAGACGGCGCCGGCTCCACGTGGGCCGAGACCGCGCTGCGGCACCTGCTCAACGTCGCCAACGACTCGGTGGCGCTCGACGTCCAGAGCTTGCACGAGCCCGACCTGGCCACGCTGGAGCACCAGCATCCTTCCGTCAACGCCACGGGCGACGCGTCCGCGCGTGTCTCCGTGTACTCCTCGGTCGAGACGCCGTTCAACCCGGCCGACATCTCGGTCAACCCGGTGACCAGCTCCGAAATCGCCGTCAAAATGGTGTCGCAAGCGCTGGTGGTGTCGCTGCTGCCGGCAGCGACGTTTGGACCGCACCGCTCCTGCCGCGACGCCAACCAGCTGGCGCTGGACGCGGCGCTGGCGGCGGCGCCCGACACCGCCCGGGAGCGCTTCAGCCGGCGCGGTCACCCCGCCACCCTGCTGAACGACACGATGGTGCTGATCGGACCGCTCTGGGTGCAGGAGCGGCTGCGGCTCACCTACGGCGCGGACGGTGTTCAGGTGCAGTCGGTGGCCCTCGAGACGGCCGTCGACTCGCCAATCTTCCCCGGCAGCCATTACTGCAAGCTGTTGACGCCGTCCAGGGCGCTCGAGTACATCCTGATTGACGGTCTGCGAGGCACAGAGCCGTAACCGGACGCGGGTCGAACACCCGCTGCAGTGTTGCCAATGCAGCCCGCCCTGGTCTTTTGCGCCGACGATGTGATTACACTCGCTCTCCCGGGTGGTAAATCTTTTACTACCTCAGAACAACAAACTACACGTCTTCATGAGCCTGATCGCTGTATTGCAGAGTTTCACGAAGTGAGCGATAGGCCTTATTACGTTTTGGATTGGCGCTAAAAAGCTGTCCGGTGAAATAACATTGGTTGAAGGATATTGCAATTACTCCGTCTCATTTTTAAGCTATATAGCTTATTTGCCGATTGCCTGGCTGCTGACTGTTCTCTGGATTGGCATAGCCTCCTAACTGGTATCTGTTACCATTTTGTTCTGCAATATTTTTGAATGATTCTACTTCAACACTGAACGATCGAAAACGTTTCAAAATGTTACACATCGTTCATTCAATTAAAAAGTATGACTTTTTTTAAAAGTGAATTTGTGCTGTTGATGTGTGTTCGTGGCAAAAGTTCTGTTGACGCATGCGCACTTGAAATTATTTGAAGCGTGGAGGTCCAAACCGGCTACACTGGCGTGGTCGTCTGCAGAAGGCAAGCCAAACGTCAAAGCACACAGAAGTAAAAGTTTATATTACACACTCGCATATACACAAACGAAAAATACATTTACGCATTCATACAAAAAGATAAAACAGTTTTTTCGCTGCTTTTACTCTTTTTTCCACTGCGCCAGGATTAGGTTGCCGTGTATATTGGTCAGATGACGCGACGCGGCCTGTCAAGATTCGGCTAAATTCCTTTCTAAAAATAGTTTAGTGTTCAACAGATTTTTGGGCGTAAACGTCCACCAATGCTTCAAAACTTCACATCATACCAAGGCCTGCGCAGAGTTTACACATCTGGAAAGTGAGTCGACTGCCAAAAACATAGAAAGTTTCACTTACCTACACAAGATATTACGTGACAAGATTTCAGAGCGTCCCTGAGCGAAACAAACCGTTGCCGATGACTTAGACGCTGAATGTTTTCGCGCAATGTCCGTCAAACACTGACCACGTTGGCTCTTTGCGCCCAGTATCTTGAACACACTAATGTCACATTATAAGTAAATAAGTTTAGATCACCAATGGCCTGTGGTTATACGAATCTTGCTAGATTCGTGGTGATAGCTGCTGTGCCCTGAGGCATAAGCAAAAAGACAGCCACTTTAGAATTGTAGGTTGCAAAGCCCCGATATAATCCAATGTAATGGAACCATTCCTAGACCTTTCCAACCATCAGGCTTTCCCTAGAAGCCTGCCAGAGATAGAGCGACAAGCTAGCTTGTTCATTTTTGGTCTGATGTGGCCCGTGGTAACTGGAGGAGCCAGGAGAGGCTGAGACACCGAGTCTATAAAAATTCAACATTGACTCTAGGGCATTTTGTGGAAATGACCGAAAATGGTTGCCTCCCCACTCCCTCTCCAAACTAGGAGAAATCCTGCCACCTCTGCCATCTGTGGCCAACAAAAAGGGAGCATCCCTGTAGTTACCCCCTATAAGCCCGTCACAGACTGGGTGCGCCCTGCCTGGGGCTGTGTAACGGACCTGGTCGGGCGCGTTGCGCTTTGACGGCGAGCACCCATTTAGAGGAATGGAATCAACCGCAGGTGCTCATTTGCCTGGGAGGCAAACTGCAAGTGCGTTTAAGCCCTGAACGGTATTATCAGAATGCGTGAATAGGGTTTGGCTAATAACGCCATATTTCGTGCATTACAAGCGCAGTCCAGTGACGTGCAGCACGCCGAGCTTGACGGTAACATCACTTAAAGCAATATCAATATGATGACGCCGATGATTCGAACGCATTAATATTTTATAATTTTATTCTTAGAATGCCGCGCAGCGTGAAAAATGTCTACCAGTCCACGGGACGGTACGTAGCAATAGCAATATTGCAAGAGCCATTGGTACAATGGTGGACGGTCCAGTATAAGAAATGCCCGCCAGCCACGGGACGGTGCGCGGCAATAGAAAGTTTTGACATGAAATTCTAAAAACCAGTGGGGGAGTTGTTCTCTCCGCACATTGAACATATTTGTTAAATTTGTAGTTGTTCGGACATGATGATAAGTCCCGGTCTTCGCATGGGCGCACTGGGAGGATAAGTATCGACATCAAACAAACTTAGAGATCAACGGCTCCAGCAAACGAGCCGCTGCAACTGCAGGCTACGTACTTCAAACGTGGTGCCGAGCTGACAATGGAGCCTGCGAATGCGCCGTCTTGTACGCCTCAGTTTAACTACAGACATTGGTTGTAAGTAGGGATATATGCATTTAGATGATTTCTCTCCAGTCCCCACTCGTAGGGGCAGTAGAAAAATTTTCTTGAAGTTGGGGGAAAAGGCACTGAACTGCCATTCCCTCTGCCTCTGCGCCTGCGCTCCTGTGTCGTTGCCTGTGTTCCGGTATTCCCTGACCGTTTCTAACCAGTATTTTTAATCGCGGATGAAGAATGATGAAATAGAATGACGCGGTAAAGCAAACGAACAGGGTTCTTTCAAGAGTCAAATGTTAAAACTACTCGCTGCTCTCGAAAAAAACTCGATGCGTCATGTCCGTTGGGGATGATCGATCTATTGTTCGGACCTCACAAATGTCGCCTGAAGGGCAGACTGCCGACGAGGACAAGGCCTATTAGACGTAGCAGAAGCGACAGACACCGATTGGAAGCGGCTGTCGAGCAGTGTCGGCCACGCACGTAACGCTGGTGCGAGTGGCGCGTCGCTAACAAGGTCAGATTTTCGCTCGCTCGTTCCAATGGAAGCCTATGCATCCGCTGCGATTGATGTCGACCAATTTCTACTATCCATTGATGCACCGATGACATATACGACACCATCAGGTCAAGTCATACTTAAAAATGTCCGGTTCAAACTCAGCCCGGTTCGGTGTCAGTCTCCGTGCGGTCTCCGCTTATCTCTATGTTTTCCAGTCATTCCGTTTGCTCTGTTTTGTGTTATCTTTCCTATTGTCCTACCCTTTCTCTTTGCTTTCTCTCGTTTCGGCCCCACTACGCTGTCGGTGTTGAAATGCGTGACTTTGGTGCGTATGACTTCTCATTTATTCTGGCGAACACAGCTCAAAATAGTTGTCAGGTGCCCATATATCTGCTGCCTAAATAACTGAAACCCATCACCAAATTTCGCAGTACGCAGGTATGCTGCATGGAAAGCTAATCATTCACTTGTCGATATCCGTAGCCGTAGTTTTAGAAGAGTTTCTTGTCTCCGCCGTAGTGATAACCGTGTCTGCCGTAACTGTACGTCACTTCAGGTCGGTGAAGGCCGAATCCACCGTCGTAGCCGACTCACAGTCCAACAATGGCGAATCTACCACCGCTTCCAACTCCGTATCTACCGGAGACGTACGCCGTAGCTGCGCCCGCCGTCAAGTCCTCCGCGGCCGAATCCTCTGTCGGTTCTGCCTCCCAGCCGAACAAGAGTGAAATCACCGCCGGATCCGCCGCCGTATCTACCGGAGCCGGAGCCGTACTCGCCGGAGCCGTACCCGCCTCCCCGCAGGTCGAATCCACCGTCGCCTCCCAGCCGAACAAGAGCGAATACATCGCCCGATCCGCCGCCGTATCTACCGGAGACGGAGCCGTACCCGCCTCTTAATCCCCGCAGGTCGAATCCACCGTCGCCTCCCAGCCGAACGAGAGCGAATACACCGCCGGATCCGCCGCCGGATCCACCGGAGCCGGAGCCGCCCATCAGTCTGCTGAGGCCGGATGGTCCGCTGGAGGAATCCGGAGAACAGCAGCTGGGAGCAACGGCGGCCACCAGGCAGAGGACGATGGCCAACTGCAAGACGTAGAACGAGGCTATCAGAACAGCATCTTATGAGTGTAAAGGTTAGATGTGACTGTGTGATATACGTGAAACGCCATGAACACACCGCCGCACAAGAGGAGAGGGGGAAATACCTCTGATTTATAGCGTGAAACATTAGTTCGACATTGTCGGGGAGGCAAACTGCCAGTACAATTAAGCCCTAAACAGGATAATCAGAAGGGGTGAACGGCGGTTGGCTAATAAGATAACATTTCGTTTGTTATAAAATGAAGCCAGTGGCATGCAGCACGCCGAGCTTCACAGTAACGTCATTCAAAGAAACACAAATATCATGACGCTGATGGTTCCAATGTGTTCACATGTTATGTCTTCACTATTACACTGCTGTGCAACGTGGGACATGTCTACCATTTCATGGGACGTCACGCGGCAATAGAAAGTTGTGAGATGCAGTTCTAAAAACTAACGGTGGGGGCGCTCTCTCCACACATTGAACCGACTTGTAAAATTTGTAGTTGTTCGTACACAATGCGAAGTTCTGCCCTTGGCATGGGCGTACTGGGAAGAGGGGCGGGGGGGGGGGGGTTGAGCATCCATACATCTGTTTCCAAATTGACCGGACTAAGTTATTTTACTAGGTTTACTAAGTTTACTAAGACAACCACTCTCCTTTTAAACAATCCCCAACTGAATATGAAATTACATCCCTCGTCTCGAACGTTACGGTTGGAGGCCGAAAACGTTCTATGAACACACGTTGCTTTTGAGGCGGTGTGACGAATTTAAAAGAGAAGATTGCAAACTCATCGTGTAAGTGCATAGCTTCATTCTGTCCATTTTGGCCAGACCTGTAAAGGTAAGACTCACTATGTACCGCTCGACCCCAGTAAACGTGTGTTATGAGTAAGAGGTCATCCTTTGGGCTGGTTAAAATGATCGCAATACGGGTGATCAACTGAGAAATCAATGGCTCGAGCAAGCGAGCCGCTGCAGCTGCAGCCCACGTGCGTGTTGTTCAAACATGGCGTCGAGCTGACAATCTAAAGCCTGTGAGTGAGCCGCTTCTTATGCCTTGGTTCAATAACATATATTGGTGGACGGCCCAACGTAAGAAATGCCCACCAGTCCACGGAACTGTACGCAGCAATAGAAAGTTATGAAATGAGATTCTGAAAAACCAGCGGTGGAATTGTTCTCTCCGCACATTGAACCTATTTGTTAAATTTGTAGTTGTTTGGGCATGATGTCAAGTTCCGGCCTTGGCATGGGCGCGCTGGGTAATCAGACTTTCAACACTGTGATACAGGGGTTTAGCCAAACAACTAAAGTAAATGGTTAAAGCGTAGCCATTACTTTACCTTCATGACGTCGAGCTGATCGCGCTGGCTGCCAGACGTTCCAAGTGTGGTAGCTGCGGTGGTGCGCCTGTCGTTCTATGCCAGCTATACCCCCCCCCCCCCACACACCCCATCCCCCACCCCCAGCTGACGTATGGTCTCTGCACTCTGCAGCAGGTGAATGACGGGTGTCACGCCCAGTTACGGGAGAGTGGACGCAAACGTCTATGTTTGCTTTAAAAATGCAGCCAGGCTTGTTGGCAATGTTCAAAACCTTCAATAATTTCGTACGTCTGCCTTTTCTTTAAGTACCAACTTCAACTTTCATATCCTGGAACTACCTTCGCGGAGGTGGTAAAAGTGTACATTTGTTGCCGTCAAAACCTCTTGAGAAAAAAACTGTCACCAGGAGCGTATTGCGATAGCATAAAACAAAATGGCCATTAAGGGCATGCCCAGAAGCGTTATCAAGAATCAGACTATCACCCAAAGTATCTTCCATCACCGCAATTTTTGATAGCATGCACACAACCAAAATGCTCAATTATATGTGGATTTCGGACCAGTGGCAAGCAACACTGGAAATGGCGTCAATTATACAAGCCTCCTTGAGGCCATGCTCTCTTCTGAAAATCACGCCTGCGCTTCGAGCTCTATCTCAATCGTCATCAAACTATCCGCCATACCTTAGGTATGCTCCAAGCCTCGCGCGACATGTTTTGACTAATGATCGCCTTTTGCCGTGCCGCAACAAATCAATCGCATCGAAATTTGTTAATAAGTTCGCATCAGGCGGCTACTTCTTTCTGAACAAGATACTCGTCCTGACTGGAGGGGATGTTGAGTGCGACCCCTCCCCCCTACGGTTTTCTGAGGTTACCAATGCGGCATATTGTGCAGTCTCCCTCCAATCTTTCGTGGCGTTTGGCGCATCCACTGAATGCATGTTGATATAACAAAGAAATGTGTCTAGGAATTCTGGTTTCTGAGAAGCGATGTTTTACGAGTTTTGGAAGGCGATCCGAGGCCGGCAGGCGCAGCAGGCGGCAAGCGAAGGTTCTGCGGACCGCGCGCGGAGGGTTGGCACTGTTGCATGAATAAAGACATACACTATAAATATAGGCTTGAAACAGATAAAACTTCACGCCACTGTACTCATAACTTAACGAAGGACAAGTCTTTTTATGTTCCATGTGACTACACTGCATAGTTTGGTATGTATGAATATTTAAAGCTGATGAAGTTTGGTTTCAAGAAAATTTGACTTTAGACTTGGTCTCTAGTGAGGTCAATTAACAACAGGAGACTTCTTACCAATCACGAGATCTTGCTTAAAGCAGTGCACTGTTCGATACTTTTTTTGGAAGGCTTTTCCTTTTTTAGTTTGCAAACGTCAGAGAATAGCAGCCCCCACCCACCCCCACCAATTCGCGTTATGAAATCCGGTGAATCAGGTTTAGAATTAAAATTGTTTGTTGCCACCCCCTTCCATTTATTTTGTATACGCTGGTGTAAACATCTACATTTCAGATCACGAAAACACCAACTGCAACCGCAGAATGACACATTTCATTACCGCCATCAAAGCATTGGTAGAAAGGCAATCAGCAAGCCCAACTTGTCATTTGCATGCAACTCGCATTCAAATCTATCGTTAGCTGTGGTGTTTGTCATGGATAATGCAGGAGTATCAATTCAAATTAATTCCTGGGGCGCTACCCAATTGCTATGTCGGGTTGCCCCCCCCCCCCCCCCTCCCCGCCACCCATTGCTGGTTCCTCTCCCAAATAACATTTCTACCTGAAAGGTCACAAAAGATATGAGGAAAAGCTAACTACAAGACAGAACCATGTTCTCTAGGCTTTATATATCCATGGGTTGCTACCTCCTCTTATCATGCATAACAAATTAACACTCCTGGCATTATGCCACTACCAAACCATCTGTATTGATTTGTATTGTCAATGTTAGCTGCATATAAGGTAAGCTGTCTGTCTTCACAACCTGTACTTAACGGAAATGTTCCACATTTATATGGCGTTTTGAACTGAAATCGCCATCTTTAGGACCTTTTGATGCAGTTCACGGTCATGTCCGTTTTAAGGCCCAAAATGCTCTGGATGCTGAGTTACGCGCCGCAAAAGTGCGAAAATGTTTATTAGGAGGCGATTTCAAAGTTGTCTCGGCATTAATGACGTCATGGAAACGTCATGTGATGGCGGTCATCCTGCAAGTATTCTTTTCTGTTTGTGGTCAAAACAGCATGGCCGCTGGTGCTTTCGCAAAAGCGATGATGCAGCACGTATGATACAATGCACGGAAGATGATTTGCTGTTAGTAACAGGTTGCCGCTGAATGCCTGTTGTGAAGGTATGCATGAGCACTTTCGGGTCGTGCAGCACTCGTGAGCGGGACATGTTTCCTTATTTCTAGCCCACAGGTCGATGTTATAAAAAAGAATGTCACTGGCTGCAATTAAAAACGGCGTCCAAAAGACGGGTATTCTCCCGAAAGTCATAAAAAAGAAGACGCGACAGCAAATCTGTCTTTCTCGTGCTGGGGTTTTTTCTTCTCATGACGCATTACTTACAGACGGCTCGGTTGGCGCCTCGTGCACCGCAGCGTAGAACCTTGCACGGGTTTATGGGTTAGTGAAGCGTTATGAAATTAGCCAAACATTACAGTAATTTTAGATATATATTTCACATATATCGTATCACAAATTTAAATCTTGAACAAAAAATTGTGTTCTCAAGTACAATTTCTTGAGCCGCGCTACCATGAACCCTGTTGGCATTTTTTTTTTTTAAGGGAAGCCACGGTGAAATGCGTTGCTATGGCTGGAAATCTGTGCGGAAATTGCGAGAAAACATGCAGTTTGATAGTCCGTGAGTTGTGTAGGTGCGAGGTCACACTTATTTGACAAAATAATGTGAATTCGGGGGCTAGAAATGTGTGTGATCACTGGTGGTGTATGTCCGTGGTTTGTATTGATCTTGAAAAGATGGGGAGTGTGTGTATGAGGTTTGTAGTTCTGAGAGAGAACATTGTTTTGCATTATTTAAGTCTACTGACTCTCAATAAAATGTTATATATTGATACCTGTCTCTACCTTTATGTTTGTGTTTGAACATGACAAAGGAATGCCAGAAAACTAAGAGAAACACCAACACTTATGTTGCAGGGGCGTACAAAGGCAAGCTGGTACTTTATTATGATTTTGCCAACATTTGGAACCTATTGAAACATTACAGCATGTGATTAATCTTTTGCATGCCATTATATCAGCAGTTCATTTTGGCAGTAGGGGCTGGCGTGTGCAGCTCATTAACGAACATGCTCAGTGTAGGCTCACATTATATGGCGCTGCAAAATGGTCTTTCCCTAACGAATCTTCAAAATATAGAGCTGTATTATTACTGATATACACTGTACCGTCTTCACAAATTTTGTATGCAGGGGGGCATTGCTAGTGAGTCATCAATGTCATAGTCACTGCAACTTACGCGAGGTGTTGGCTGCTGAGGGAGGTGGAAAAGTCTTGTTGTTGGTGTCTTGTACAGCACTTAATAATATCCTTATTACGAGCCTTGCATGCACAGGCAGCTTAATCGCTGCCTTTGCATTTTATCCATCCAACCAAAACTACATGCACTTGTGATGCCTCCAGCCCTGTGCAAGGTCAGCATGTTTGCAGTGTCATTTCACCACATGCAAAATTTCCCTGGGATTTTTTAGTAAAGCAGCCTGATGGCTGCAGAATGCCGCATGACTGTGTAAGTGGAAGATGTGTTTGCATCTTTCTCACCTACGTTTTGTGGATTGCCAAAACAGGCTGGGCAAGTGAAGCCAATTCCGGGTTGTCTTCTTTACTGAAAGTGATTTGTATATTGCATCACGTGTTTTTGGCCAGTCATATGTCAGACGGGGAGTCAACACAAGAGAGCACGCTTGACTCATCTGTTCATAATTTAATTTATCATGAAATCAGCATGCATTGCAACAAAAACACATGACATAATGAACAACAATATGTTTCTTGTACCGATACACCACTGAGGTGGTGCCACAAAGAACCTGTTGACCCATGCCATCACACAATGTACCGCATTGGTTGACTAAGTTATGTCATGCCTATGAGACAGCAGTTTATAATTTTTGAATGACTGGTAGCAACTGATTTAACAATACCAAAGGACTATCAACTGCAATAATGTCATTGCACCACAATGGTTATATCACGGTTAACTATTAATTGCATGAATAATCGTAAGCAAGAATACTTTCTTGGTAGCCAAACCTTGCCATATTAACCATAGCAATAGGAACGCTTTGGCAACCAATTCATGGCAACGTTACAAATTGGCTAATTTTCGCATAACACCGCATTTCCAGTTACAAGCAATAAAGAAAGTGACTACTGTGCACATCACATGATATCAATGTCAGGACTACAGCACTGCAGGCAACGATGGGTCGACAATAAAGTATTGATAAACTCATCACCAACAGCATAGCAGCAACAGCACCAGCACAGCATATCGTGCTTTGATATAAATAATCTACCATAAAAGCTGGCGATCGCTACGTTGCGTATGTCAGACAGTGCACAGAGCCCTTCTTGCGGCCAGCACAAAGACAAAAATCCGTAAGCAAAGCACTCACTAACCCGCCACCCGGCACAGCCCCCGCGACGAGAATGGCCGGTTGGCGTCAGCTCTCGTGTGTTTCGATGCATTCTTTGGGTCTGGCTGCCAGTTGCTGCCAGGTATTTCTTTCGTCATGACGCCATTCAATGACGCCACCAAACAATGACGTAATCGGGCGCATTTTTACAAACTTTGAAATTGTGTTACTTAGCTTCGTTTTTCAACCTTGAAACCTTACCAATGGTTACAAGTCAGCTTTTCCCCATCATTTCTGGTGCCCACCTCAATATCTTCAAACGCGCAACATTCCCTTTAACACGCGCCCCGGTGGCCGGCTAGATACCCTTCGCTCGGGTTGGGGTTCAATTTGACCCCCTCTGAGATCTCGGGAACCAAGAAAGGTAGAGACACCGAATTCACAGGGAGTATTAACATGTACGTAAACTCCCTTAGGTCAAATTTTTAGGTGCATAGGTCATGACCTTTGGGTCGAAAAGGTCAAACAAGGTCAAGTTCCAGATTGGTCTCCAAAGTGCCCCAGAACGTAGATAACCGTTTTAAACAAAAGGTCACGTGCTCATTCAAAGTCAGTGACCTTTTTTGACCTTTTGAAGGTCAAGGTGAACAAAATCATACCAGATTGCTTTGAGTTTTGCAGTTCACTGCGCGACAACGATTACGCTAGGCAGTATGTTCCTAAAACAAAATGATGACCCGGGTCATTTCAGGTCAATGACCTACTCCGACCTCCAAGGAGTCCATGGAGGATATATAATGCGGTTCCTGCTACTAATAAATTAGAAATGAGCACCAGCTATCGCAATCCCTAGAATAACAAAACAGGTTGGTTTTGACCTTGGCTGCGATCTTCATGCCTGACCTTGGGTCAATGTAGTTTGCTCATTCAACTGTTGTGTTGCCTGAGAAAGCATCTTAGAGATGTATGGCTTTGTCTAGCACTCCGGTGTTGGATCAGATTGAACGATTCCCTAGAAATTGCCTGCGCTGAAACCACGGCTTAAATTTGACCTGCCATAAACCAGCGACCTTACAGGGTACATCCAAATTGTTGACGCCAAGCGATACGCTATTTAATTGTATACCGCTATACAAAATTTGGCGCGGCTGCGCCGCGCCCTTCGGAAACCATTCTGGATAAACCTTCGGGGGGGGCTCAATGTGACCCCCCACATGAGCGCGTGTTTATGTATACAGTGGTTATGTGAAAGGTTCCAAGGGGATATTTTTTAATTCAGTGTTAGCAGAAACAGTAATGAGCCATGCCATATTGGCATCCATGCAATGTTATCCTTACGAATGCAGAGAAAATATATATAGGAATGAGCACTGAAAATGAATGACATTCAGAGCTTTCCTGTTACAGTGGGGGGAGGGGTGCTTTGATCAGGAAATAGCCAACATTGCCCTCAGAGACAACCAAATGCCAAATGCCGACCCTTCACTGACCTAGAACAGTCGGACCACAATATGGATACTATATAAATTTCCAACAAACATGATTGATGTTGGCAAAGGATTGAACTGTTTATTATTGTTTAAATGCTATAAAACATTGATGAAACAATTGCATTTCAAGCAGGAGCATATTTTTTGAAGAAAGGCGTGGAAGCAGTGAAAAATTATGCCATGAACCCCTGAAATATGGATGTCTATTAGAATACTTCTTCACAAACTCAGGGGGGATGTAGTCCTGAACTGAATAGAAAAGGAGGAACACCACTGATTTGAATATGTATGTGACTGGTAACCACTTGCAATAGAACAAGTTTAAATTTACCTAAATTGACAGTTCAGAACAACTATCACCCCCTGTTATTCCCCTTGATGAAGAGTGTCATCAGACTTCAACATCAAACCCACTGCTCTTTTCGAAGGGAAGAAGGCTGGCCACTTGTTAGTGCTTCAGTGAGTCAACAGCCTTTTCAGTGTCTTCAAAAGGCGGTTTGGATAATTACAGGTCGATTTCTACCTTGCTCAAATCATCCTGCCCACTTACCCTGAACTGTCAATGCCTCTCGTCGCTTAACACAGCGTGCTAAATCACGGCATCGCCAATGAGGTTAGCAAGGCCAAAAAATTAACCCTAGGCCGGTATTCATGACACTGCACTGCGAGCACCGCTTGCACAGATGCAGTGCAGTGAAGGTTGCAGCCCACCTCCGATCAGTCGGATCGCAGCGATTGAAACATGCCGTTGCGGCCAGATGAATCCCCAAGTCTTATCCACTTAACCCCCAAACCTTTTCCACCAAGTCGGCGGGTTTTATTACCCCTGTATCTTCCTTAAAGTTACAGAAGAGGCAGACTCACCCCAAACAACCATGCTTTTTTAACCAGTCAGGGTTGTCCCCAAAAATGTCGACATGCACAATGCAGCACAGACCATGGCCGTTTCGGTCCCAAATGGCAATCAACATTTATTACGAACGTCCTCACAATTGCTTTAAAATGAAGTAATCACGGCGTTAACAAATCGTTTCTCTTGTGAAGCATGCATAGGCCAATCGAAACTAAAAATGCACAAAATGCCGAGATACCTCTGAGCGGTATCTCGGTATCCGGTAATGCCAATATCCGGTAAAGCGGTAATCGGTATTACCGGTTTTTTAAACTCCTATGGAGCACACAAAGTGCACCAATACGTACTTGATCTTGCCTTCTCCATGTAGCAGCTCTATTTTCCAACTATCTCTAAAATCGGCAGCTCCTCACACCTGTATCGGGTGGTCGGACGCCGCTGTAACCGGACTACTTGGCAAAGGATTCATCTGTCCATGCGGTTTCCATTTTACATTGTATTCCAGAACAGACAAACAGACAAAAGAAAACAACAACGTTAGCGGCCATCAAATTTACAAAAGAAGACAGGCTGCAAGCTATGTTTATCTGTATTACAGCACGGTCCAAGTACAATACGTCATGCAGTTTTTTGTATACGTCATTCGCGCAGTGTCAAAAATGGCGATAGGCCTGTTTAACAGCATCCTTTAAGCGTATGTTAACTTATAAATGCTGTGCCTTTTGACTTCCTGACCATCCCGCCTTCTGAATTTCTGTCTCCTACTAGCTGGGTACGTGAACACGGCTGCACGCCTCTAAAATTGGAGTGACTGCACACAACAGAAGTATGTCATCATCGATTTTTATGTGGTATGGATAGTGTGCAGCATTGGAATATCTCAGCAATGTATTCGACTTTGCCTATGTTGGTGGACACCCTAACCTTAAGTGCAGCATCAATGGCTTCATCCCGACAGTGAAAACACGCACGCCCATAGGGAGTGATTCACATTTGTATGGGGTTTTGTCATGAAATAGCCATCTTGAGAATCTTTGGTGCAGTTCAAATCCCTGCTCTTCTTAAAGGGAGTGTTCCACATTTGTACAGGATTTTCAACTTAAGTAGTCATGTTAATGACGTTTTGATGCAGCTCACGGTTGTGCCCTTCTTGCATTCATGACGCCATAGTAGCGTCATTTATATCCTGCTATTCCACTTGCATGCAGCATTCAAGGTCAATAAAAATATGACTTTCGAGTTGTTCACATCTGGTGACTGTGAATACGATTTTCATATAGGACGTCCGTCAATTGGCTCTCAACGTATGTTGTGTGAGCTATGCAAGATTCCAACACGATTTACGTTTTGTGTTACCTAATGCAAGAAGTTATCCCTTTTAGTTACGGAAATAAGACTTGTAATCGAATAATTTGGGACAAACGTGATACCCGAGTATGTCAATACAAATAAACATCTTAAGCTCACAGACGTATTTGCAAGAACGCCTTAAGAATAAGACATACACGACCACATAACGATATCTGGCTCAGTAAACGCTTCCAACCCTTGCCCTTAAAAGGCCTTGCTGTGAGCTTTTTTCAAAGGTCTTCAATAAAAAATTAGTCGAAGACCCCATACAAGTGTGGAACTTTCTCTTTCTGGAGAGAAGTGCTTTGAACTGCACCAAAGGTCTTCAAGATGGCTATTTCAAGTCAAAACCCTATACAAGATATATTGCACGTATACCATTCTCTGGAGATAAATAACTACAAATGCTGTCATACAAACGTTGCCTGTCACAAACAATAACGCATTGAGGAACATACTAAATAGATAATTTTGCTTGCTCACTGAAAGTTGTACCAAACAACAAACAGTTATAAGGGATCACAGTTCACCATATTGATCGATTGCTGCCATATTTTTCACACTGTGAAAGATACTTTTGAACATCAAATTTGAAGGAAGAGATGGCGGCCGGTATGCATCCTTATAACGTTGGCACAACGTGCTGGAACGGTACTGGGCATGATCACATCGAATTTATTCGCTCGCAGGACTTCCCAGCTATTCTCGCAGCGGCAGGCCACAGCGTCATTGCATCGCCTGTGCAAATCCGACTCTCTCTGCCGGCGGTGAGGTCACGTGATCATTGCGCCTGCACCCGGCATTAAAACGACTAAAGTAAGTGAAAGCACGAGCTGCTGCATGCTGTTGCATCCACACACCAGAGAAATTCCATTTAGACCACGGAAAAATATAATTCGATAGGTAGCGAGCAACCATCACCAGGGACCCACCAAGGACACCAATCAAATAGGACATTACACATCATCCTCGACGTCACCCACCAAAATCGCCTGGATATCAAAGTCGTGACACTCCAGTGAGAGGTGGTGACTACAAAAACCGTAACAACTATCGAGGCCAAAGACCGTGGTTGTCCTAATCAGCGGAAAACCTTTATAGTTGATTAGTCAATACCACCGCATCCCGATCAGACGTGTCTTAGCCATAACTCGGTTTAAAAGCTCATATATTTCCAACTTTACAGATATATGCGGTAAAAATGATCAAGATTGGTTTGCAATGGTTGCTTGCTATATTTATAAGGCATTTCAATGGAAGCTGATGCCGACTTTGAAGTTATCGCGTATTTTTGCAATGGCATGACACTGATTTTCTAAAATTGGCCTGTTTCTGGCCATGTTGGACGGAAACTCGAGGTTTTCTTAACTTTTGTGCCAACACCGCATTTAAGGTCACCATGCCGCTGCCAAAAATGTCCTATGTTAGGCGGCAATGGATTTTGCGCCACTTGGCGCTACTGCCCGCGCCGCAGGAAATGTTGTGCAAAATTCGCCTTCAGGGCTCTTACGCAAAGTGTAGTTACACGCCATGGTATTCCTGACACAGAAGTCATTGCAGAAAACCGCCTGGCGTTTAGAGCGCCTGACTGCGTCAATCCATCTCCACCGTCAGTGGCCAGTCGTAGCAGGCTGCGAGATGGGACCAGAGCAAGATACAACACAACCGAGTTCTGAATAGAAATGGAATGGTAGCCTGTTGCTGTGGGTGTCGTTTTGTATCCTTTTGAGTAGGCCACTGCCCCCCCCCCCCCTCCCTATATCTTATCTGGCCTTTAAACAGCGAGTTTGACCCCCCAGCCTTCTGGACCCCTAATACAAGTAAGGATATCCCATATACGATCTGAAAATTATATGAAATTTTAAGAATGTTTCTACTAACTGTTACACGGACAAAAAGACCAAGGAAAATAAAAGATATGATGCCATGTTCAGTTTAGTGCACCTCACCGAGCTAGTCACACCTTTAAAGCTTTGGGTTTTGTTGCTTGAGCTTTTCTCGGTCTTTTCCTGCGTGCTGTATATTACAACTACTCTATTTAGATCGCTTGTTGACGCTGGTCTAGTTTTAGGCTATCGGGGAAGTGTTTTGGCATTTTTAGCCATGTTTCAAGTCATGCAGGCTCAATGCTATCTAACGAAGTAGACCGGTGCGGTCTGAAAAAGTGGCAACATCGAGCATGCGTGAGAATAGAGGTAGTTTGGAAGCAATGCTCGCATGTCGTTAGGTACATCATATTTAATGACATCAGTGGAGAGGAAACCGCTCATTATGTTTTGGTTGTAATTCTTTCCATTATAGAATTTAGCTTAACGCCATTCAGGTTCAACTATACAAATGCTAGCAATCATTAAAAAGAAGAAATGAACAGGAAATTCCTCAGACAAGTCCGTTGCCATCGCAACCCAAGGCTGTGAAACGCCCAGCAACTGCGATATGCAGTGAGCTACAAACGCCTGCATTACATTTAACTCTCAGTTAAATGTTATTTTTAGTTATTTTGTTATTATTGAGTTATTTTGCTAAACTGATAGCGGTAATCGCCTGACCATGACCACCAGCAATAGCCGTGCTGCAGTCCGCACGACGCCTTGGTAACCAGCCGGATATCCGTGGCAGACATTAATAGGCGTGCAAATCAGCTTATACCCTTTACTCCCGAAGCCGTACACGTCCAACAACGTTCGAAGCCGCCAAAAAGCGACCCTACGTGGATTACCGAAAGCTGGTTTCGACGACCGACGCCGTAAAAATATATAATGATGCCCAACGAGAACATCATTCGCCGAGACAGAGCAAGCAAACGCATTGGACCAGGATAGTAGTTTCCTATTTTGTTGGGGCAGGGGAGGAGAGGCACTCCAATTTTGTAACGTTGAGAGAAAATGGGGCCCAAAGGGACCAATGTGATATGATATATCCCTCTAAGGGCCTCCATTTCTACAAATAAATTTCAACACCACTTCGCGGTGCTGATAAGGCCTAATCAGTTCACTCCATCAGTCTAACGATCCCACAGTTGAAATATGCCTCCGGCCATCTTCTAAATGTGCTACTTGAATTTATAAGGCGTTGAAAGGCACTTCTGTCAAATGTGCCATTACTTTCGTCCGCCCCTCAGCCATGGCTTAATGTTCACCGCGAGGCCGATGCTGGGCGGCCTGAGGAGACTACAACGCCCGTCGATGTCTTTTGTTAATATTTGCGACCGCGCTTGCCCAAAACGTTGCATGATTTGTATCTCTAATGAATTTTGTCTGAATGTTGAGTATTGTCCGCACGCAGTGGCTCTGACACAAGGCTCACAGTTCCCGGATTGTCTCGCTAGCTCGCTTTCCCACGCATATCATTCTCGCTGTGTGACTAAGTTGAGACCGACGTTGACAGGTCATGACAGCTTTTAACTACACCAATGAATTGCATGACGGCTTTCTGCGCCGCGGACGAAACTGTAATGCACCCGGCGCTCCTGCCGGGCTACGTCGTCGTTGATATTATGGCGTCGTCAATGTCTATGTGTCCTTGAAATTGTCTGCGTGACGAAGTTTGCACATTTTTTGCTGGCGCATAGCTCAGAAACCAGGCAGGTTGGGTCTTAAAAGAAGTGCAGGGCTGTGAACAGCACGCAATGACCTTAAGAATAGCTATTTCGGTTCAAGACCCCTGTACAAATGTGGTACGCAACCTTTAACTGAGCCAGAAAGAATTACAGCTCGTCCATAGACTGTTGCAACAAGGCAAAACAAGACTTCTGAGCGGTGGACTGATTGGCACACGTTTGTCGTTTACAGATATAAGATATGCCTTTCCGTCCGGCTTCTTTGTCAATCTGTCCAAGACCATGCGCTATTGTTAAAAATTGGCAAACTGGCTGCACCCTAACGTCACTCACACTTACTCTATTATGGTCTCACAGGTGTCATTCTGGCATGAGGCGTAGAGCTCATCAGTTGACAGCTACTAAAGAATGCGAAACGATGTCTTAAGACGTTTTAGATTATCACGGGTTGGCGTTATTTAACATAACTTCGTTAACATTAAATCAACTGAAGTGCAGTTTCAGTTGAATGAAATGCCAAACATGCGACATTTTCCTTATCGATAAAATTTTGATGTGTAAAGAACCCACATATAAATGGGCCGTTTTAGCCACATGTGTTGTGGACAATGGACACCCTTTTCTTGACAAGAAATGAATAAGTACATAGCATATTACCTCACTACATAATGGCACATTACGCACGTATTTCGCTTTTCAGTACGCAAGAGAGAGCTGCGACTGCACCCCTTGAGCTTCGCAAAACAGGCATCTTAATAAGAAAGCGATGCAATTTGTGAGGCACCCACGCATAATTGGTGCGGTTACGCACATGAGCATTACAAAAATAGTCAAGTATACCATATATATATATATATATATATATATATATATATATATATATATATATATATATATATATATATATATATCATAGATATGATCCCACCTATGGACCATCCTTGGACAGTGCCAAGCAGTAAGAGCTTAATGACAAGGACAGCAGTCGCTATCATTTATGTTGTCAACGTTGAATTCATCGATTTAAAGAAATGCGCAAATGCAACATGCGTTGGACTGTCTTTTAATTGTACGGCTTGTATTCATAATGCGTTCGAAGTTATTTCTGTCAAATGTGTCATCATTTTTGTCCACCCTTGGCCGAGGCTTAATGTGAACCGCGAGGGCGACTCCGCGGGCATGTATTTTTTCGTCCATGCGTTTCCAGGCAACCAATGTGAACAGCGTAAACAACAGCACCGACAGATTCCGGTTGGTTCGTCATCTTTCATGACATTTGTGGCAGGCAAGCTACGGATTGAAAAACACGTTTTCTATCGTTTCTATCGCCTTGCTTAGGCTTTGGTATCTTTGGCTTAGGCTTTGGTATCACAGCATTGCTATGGAGGGCCGGGAGCGTCCGCTTTTTGTGTGATCTTTCTTGTCTTTGGCTTTGGTATCACAGCATTGCTATGGAGGGCCGGGAGCGTCCGCTTTTTGTGTGATCTTTCTTTGGTGTTGGTTGTGCTGCATTGACTTATCCCTGCGGGGGGAGGCATTGCGGCCTGATCATCCTCACAGATATAAGTTTTAGGTGGTATTGGCTGGGTTGGGTGTGTTTTTAAACAGTGTCGTTTCATAACGCATTTGTATGAGCCGTGTGCATACCCACACGGAAATTTAAGTTCATACACAGAAGTTCTCTTTACATCTGAAGAAGACGCTAGGGCACGGATTGGGAAGTGATGAATTGTTTTTCCATCACGCTGATATATATATATATATATATATATATATATATATATATGCGTGTGTGTGTGTATATATCTATGCATTTTATTAACCGTCATGAAAGCGGTCCTGAAATAAACTATCATTTTTTATGGAAAGTTGATTGTTTTGATTAATTTGCCAGTGAAGTTGGCAAAGAAGTGTAGATGGATCAGTGATAGAACGTGATGCATAAGTTTGTAAAATGAGGCCATTATAACACAAAATGTCTGCGTCCAGTCTGAAAAAATCCTCCATTGCACTGGACATCTACAAAACACCTATACTCTAATCCTCACACCCATGTGTGAAACTCTGGCCAGACCAATTCACAATGAGTTTTCAAATAATTTGGGTGTAAAAAAATGTGTTTGGATATGTTTGCCTGAAACGGCCTTTGTGACGTCATAATTCCTCCAAACATTAGCTATCTTTAAGAGAGCCAATATTCTAGAGAGTCTCTAATCACTCGAATTGGTAGCACCTGTGTGTCCAAACTATGAGCTCTTGAATTTAAGGAGCATATGCTGATATTGTTCCCGTGATGTCACTGCTCCGCCGTGCAAAATATATCCCTCCGCCAGATATGTGGGGCGTTAGGCGTTAGGTTTTTGCAATCTGGGTTTATATTGATGTCAACATCTGTTTCAACTATTCTCTAACATCTATATTTTTCAAGAAGCATAGTGCTTTGAATTTCTGCTAACCGTTTTAAACGAGCATAATCAGTGATGGCATTTATGAATCATAAAACTGATATGTGTGCTCAAATAACCAAGTATCTTTGACTGCTATGAAAAATTGTTCTGCCCTTGGTTTGCAAAAACTTGGATCGTGTGATATGCTCATAGCTCTAGCACACTTTCAACATGCTTCGAAGGGAATGCATGTGGTTTCGCATGCCTAGTTATGACATGCACCCAACCATTGACTGGTTGACAGTAAAAGAGTGGAGGGCGGCGAGACGTCAGCCCTTCAGCCCCTCACGGAGGACCAGCGGGAACGAGTCGATAACGACAGCGATGACGATGGCTTTGTGGATCCTACGTCATGCCAGACCGTCAGACCTCGCGGCGCTCGTGGTGTGGTCCGCAGCACCCCTCACCCCCTCCCCTCCCCTCCGCTTGTGGCTGACCCAACGGCCAATGCACGCAGCTGTGAGCCTTAACATGACATTTAAGGCTCACGGTTGCCCGATTGTCTTGCCAGCTCGCTTTCCCACGTGTGTAATCCTCAATGGGTGATTAAGTGGAGACGGAAATTCACAAGTCACGACAGATTTTCGTGGATTACGGCTTCTCACGGTCGGCACACGAGTGTTCTTAAAATATAAAAATATATCACACTCTAGGTTCGATCTCCACTGTTGGCAGCTGACGATGACGTCATGCAGTGCCAAAGCAAAGTTTCTAGCATAATCAGCCTACATTAATGACGTATGACGGCTTTCTGCGCCGCGACGAGGCGTTACTGCAATTCGGCGCTCCTGGCAAGCTCGTAACGCTTTAACGGCGTTAAAGGCTAAAATGACCGTCCGCACAGGTGACCATCGGCTCTGTTGATTCGTCGCGGCTCCTTTTTAACTTCTCACCAAAAATGCATTGCATGTAACCAAGGTGAACCTTCTGGCTTAGTGGATCAATGATCACAACCAAGATAAACATTTTACCACCGATTGGACATACCCTGCCACAGGACCGAGTGGCCTTCGGGACCCTCGGCAGAGGCTATCAAGGGTCTGATTGAAGGGCCCGAAGGGCTGGCGTCGCGAACCATCCAAGTCCAGAAGTCAAATAGCGGGCGTACACATATACGCAGCCAAGGTCAGGAATGCACAGGCTCACCCTACCATTATCCCTATGCGATGAGTTTTCACTGAGATGCCCCCTCCCCGTGTTTGATTATCCTGGATTTGCCCCTGTAAGCGTGTACGTAAGGACTTGATCCCCATACCGCCTACGGGTGAGATGACATCGCCAGGCGCTGATACCAATTAAGCCACGGGGGGCGACGAACTCCTGCTTTTGGTTACGAATTATCATTTAACTCCTTCTGGTGATTGTCCATGCTCTTCCATCTGTAATGGGCGGTGTAAGCTCTGATATCTGGTTGGTTCACGTTAACAGATCTTAACTGCTACCATTGGTGATTTCTCAGCGCTCTGGTGAAAAATTGGCCGTTTTGGCTTACTGATTCAGCTGGTGTTATGGTGTCCATTTTGCTGATGGAAATGGCCATTCTGGCTGTTTGATTAATTTTGTCCCATTCATCACCAGTATACGGTGCAACACCATGAGTTGTAGAGAACAAATATCAAAGTAATCAAGAACAGATCTCAAATTGAAAAGGCGCATCGAAAATATAAACATTTCCGGACAACTCTGCTTATGTTGAGACCGAGTTGGCGGTCCCCACTGCAACCCGTGAAAGTGACGCGAGCCAGGACGAGCGCCGGGAAGCGTAGGCTCAGCCACGGAGCTGTGAAGTTGTACAACTAATCCAACAGGGTTCTTTCAAAAGCTAAATGCCTAAACTGCTCCTGCCAATGAAAGCCTATGTACCCGCTGCGAGTGATGTCGACCAATTTCTGCCATCCATTGATGCACTGATGGCATATACGACACCATCAGGTCAAGTCATACTTAATATTTTTCGGTTCAAACTTAGTCCGGTTCGGTGTCAGTCTCCGTGCAGTACTCTGTTTATCTATATGTTTTCCAGTTATTTCGTTTGTCGTTTTCTGTGTCACCTTTTCTTTTGTACTGCCCTTTCTCTTTACTTTCTTTCGTTTCGGTCCGACTATGCTGTCGGTGTCGATATGCATTATTTTCATGCGTATGACTTCTCATTTATTCTGGTGAGCACAGCTCAAAATAGTTGTCAGGTGTCCATATATCTGCTGCCTAAATAACTGAAACCTAGTATCAAATTTTACAGCATGCACGAATGCTCCTTGGAATGGCAACCATTCACTTGTAAATATCCGTAACCGTGGTTTTAGAAGAGTTTCTCGTCCCCGTCGTAGTGATAACCGTGTCTGCCGTGGCCGTACGCCCCTCCAGGTCGGTGACGGCCGAATCCACCGTCGTAGCCGCCTCACAGTCCAACAATGGCGAATCTACCGCCGCTTCCACTGCCGTATCCACCGGAGCCGGAGCTGTACCCGCCGGAGCCGTATCCACCTCTTAATCCCCGCAGGTCGAATCCACCGTCGCATCCCAGCCGAACAAGAGTGAATACATCGCCGTATCCGCCGCTGTATTCACCGGAGACGGAGCCGTACCCGCCGGAGCCGTGTCCACCTCGTGGTCCCCGCAGGTCGAATCCACCGTCGCCTCCCAGCCGAACAAGAGCGAATACACTGCCGGATCCGCCGCCGTATCCACCGGAGCCGTACCCGCCTGTCAGTCCGCTGAGGCTGGATGGTCCCCTGGACCTTGCCGGGAACAGCAGCTGGAAGCAACGGCGGCCACCAGACAGAGGACGATGGCCAACTGTAAGACGTGGAACGAAGCTATCAGAACAGCATCTTATGAGTGTGGAGGTTAGATGTGACTGTTTGATATGCCTAAAATGCCATGAACACCGCGGCACAACGGGAGAGGGGGAAATACCTCTGATTTATAGCGTGAAACACTAGTTTGACATTGTCGGGGCAGCAAACTGCCAGTACAATGAAGTCCTAAGCAGGATAATCAGAAGGGGTGAATGTGGGTTGCCTAATAACACCTTTCGTTTGTAATAAAAGAAAGCCAGTGGCATGCAGCACGCCGAGCTTCACCGTAACATTATTTAAAGAAATATAAATATCATGACGCTGATGGTTTCAATGTGTTCACATATTATGTCTTCACTCTTAGACTGCTGCGCAACGTGAGACATGTCTGCTACCTTCATGGGACGTCATGCAGCAATGGAAAGTTGTGAGATGAAATTCTAAAAACCATTGGTGGAGGTGTCTCCTTCACACATTGAACCGACTTGTTAAATTTGTAGTTGTTCGGGCATAATGCAAAGTTCTGGCCTTGGCATGTGCGTACTGGCGGGGGGGGGGGGGATGAGCATCGATACATCTGGTTCCAGATTGACCGTACTAATTGTCCACCGAAAAGATGCATTTTCGAGCAATGAGTTGGACGGTGGGAGGTGGGCAGTAGAAAATTACCAAACATATCCTCGAAGACATTGGGGTAAATTTGGTTTGATTTGAGGTGAGAAACCAATAAGTGGGTTGTCGCATGGAGACAAACCACTCTCCTGTTAACCAATCCCCAACTAAATATGAAATTACACCCTCCGTCTCGAACGCTACAGCTGGAGGCCAGAAAAGGTTCTATGAACACATGTTGCTTTTGAGTCAGTGTGACGAATTTAAAAGAGAAGATTGCACACTCATCGTGTAAGTGCATAGCTTCCTTCTGGCCATTCTGGCTCGACCTGTAAAGTTAGGCCTCACTATGTATCGCTCGTCCCCAGTAAATGTGTCTTATGAGAAAGACGTCACCATTTGGGCTGATTAAAATGATCTCAATACGGGTGATCGACTGAGAAATCAATGGCTCGAGCAAGCGAGCCGCTGCAGCTGCAGGCCACGTGCGTGTTGTTCAAACATGGTGTCGAGCTGACAATCTAAAGCCTGTGAGTGAGCCGCTTCTTATGCCTTGGTTCAATAACATATATTGGTGGTCGGTCCAACATAAGAAATGCCCGCCAGTCCATGGGACGGTACGCAGCAAAAGAAAGTTATCAAATGAAATTCTGAAAAACCAGCGGTGGAGTTGTTCTCTCCGCACATTGAACCTATTTCTTAAATTTGTAGTTGTTCGGGCATAGTGTCAAGTTTCGGCCTTGGCATGGGCGCACTGGGTAATCAGATTTTCAGCACTAAGATACCAGGGTTTAGCCAACGAACTTAAATAAATGGTTAAAGTGTAGCTAATACTTTACCTTCATGACGTCGAGTTCATCGCGCTGGCTGCCAGGCGTTCCAAGCGTGGTAGCTGCGGTGGTGCGCCTGTCGTTTTATGCCAGATATACCCCCCCTCCCCCCACACACCCCATCCCCCCACCCCCAGCTGACGTGTGGTCTCTGCACTCTGCAGCAGGTGAATGACGGGTGTCACGCCCAGTTACGGGAGAGTGGACGCAAACGTCTATGCTTGCTTTAAAAATGCAGCCAGGCTTGTTGCAATGTTCAAAACCTTCAATAATTTCGTACGTCTTCTTTTTCTTCATGTACCAAGTTCAACTTTAATATTCTAGAACTTATTTCCCAGAGGTGGTAAAAGTGTACATTTGTTGCCGTCAAGATCTCTTGAGAAAAAACTGTCACCAGGAGCGTATTGCGATATCGTCAAACAAAATGGTCATTAAGGGCATGCCCACAAGGGTTATGAAAAATCAGCCTATCACCCAAAGTCTCTTCCATCACCGCAATTTTTGATAGCATGCACACAACCAAAATGCTCAATTATACATGGATTTCGGACCAGTGGCAAGCAGCACTGGAAATGGCTTCAATAATTCAAGCTTCCTTTAGGCCGTGCTCTCTTGTGAAAATCACGCCTGTGCTTCGAGCTCTATCTCAATCGTCATCAAACTATCCACCATACCTTAGGTATGCTCCAAGCCGGGCGCGACATGTTTTGACTAATGAGCGCCTTTTGCCATGCCGCAACAAATCAATCGCATCGAAATTTGTTAATAAGTTCGCATCAGGTGGCTACTTCTTCCTGAACAAGATACTCGTCCTGACTGGAGGGGATGTTGAGTGCGAGCCCTCTTCCTTACGGTTTTCTGAGGTTACCAATGCGGCATATTGTGCAGTCTCGCTCCAATCTTTCGTGGCGTCTGGCGCATCCACTGAATGGGTGTTGATATAAAAAAATGTGTCTAGGAATTCTGGTTTCAGAGAAGCGATGTTTTACGAGTATTGGAAGACGATCCAAGGCCGGCAGGCGCAGCAGGCGGCAAACGACGATTCTGCGGACCGCGCGCATCTGATTTATAGCGTGAAACATTAGTTTGACATTGTCGGGCAGCAAACTGCCAGTACATTTAAGCCCTAAGCAGGATGATAAGAAGGGGTGAATAGGTTTTGGCTAATAACATGACATTCCATTTGTTGTAAAAGGAAGCCAGTGGGATGCAGCACGCCGAGCTTCACAGTAACATCATCTTAAGAAGCACAAATATCATGACGCTGATGGTTCCAATGTGTTCACATGTCATGTCTTCACTATTAGACTGCTGTGCAACGTGAGACATGTCTACCATGTCATGGGACGTCACGCAGCAGTAGAAAGTTGTGAGATGAAATTCTAAAAACTAGCGGTGGGGGTGTTCTCTCCACACATTGAACCGACTTGTTAAATTTGTAGTTGTTCATACACAATGTGAAGTTCTGGCCTTGGCATGGGCGTACTGGGAGGAGGGGCGGGGGGGGGGGGGGAGCATCGATACATCTGCTTCCAAATTGACCGGACTAAGTTATTTTACTAGGTTTACTAAGTTTACTAAGACAACCACTTTCCTGTTAAACAATCCCCAACTGAATATGAAATTGCATCTCTCGTCTCGAACGTTACGGCTGGAGACCAAAAACGTTCTATGAACACAAGTTGCTTTTGAGACAGTGTGACGAATTTAAAAGAGAAGATTGCAAACTCATCTTGCAAGTGCATAGCTTCATTCTGTCCATTTTGGCCAGACCTGTAAAGTTAAGACACACTATGTACCGCTCGACCCCAGTAACTGTGCCTTATGAAATCAGCATTTGGGCTGATTAAGTTTATCTCAATACGGCTGATCAACTGAGAGATCAACGGCTCGAGCAAGCGAGGCGCTGCAGCTGCAGGCCACGTGCGTGTTGTTCAAACATGGTGTCGAGCTGACAATCTAAAGCCTGTGAGTGCGCCGCTTCTTATGCCTTGGTTCAATAACACACATTGGTGGTCGGTCCAACATAACAAATGCCCGCCAGTCCACGGGACAGTAAGCGGCAATAGAAAGTTATGAAATGAAATTCTGAAAAACCAGCGGTGGAGTTTTTATTGTAGTTTTATTGGAGTTTCTATTGTAGAAGTATATTGTTAAGGTGGATCTATCACTTTACCCTCATGGTGTCGTGTTCATAGCGCTGGCTGCCAGGCGTTCCAAGTGTGGTAGCTGCGGTGGTGCGCCTGTCGTTTTATGCCAGATTTATCGCCGTCCCCCGCCCACACACCCCGTTCCCCACCCCCAGCTGACGTATGGTCTCTGCACTCTGCAGCGGGTGAAAAACGGGTGCCGCACCCAGTTACGAGAGAGTGGACGCAAAGGTATATGTTTGCTTTACAGAACAGGAAGGTTCGCCCCAAATTAACACACTTTTTTAACCAGTCAAGGTTGTCCCTTAAACGCCGTTATGGTGAATGCATCACAGACCATAGCTATTTCAGCCACTTATGATAAGCAGCATTTATTACGAACGTACGCATTGCTTTAAAAATAAAGTCATCAATGCGTTAACAAACCGTGTTTTCTGTTGTGAAGCTTGTGACGACTAAGAAAACGGCGAAGGAAAACAAATGCAGAGAATCTCTGAGCATATCACCGATTTTTAAAACTTCTCCGGAGCACACAACACGTACGAATGAGTACTTGATGTTGCCTTCGCCACGTAGCAGCCATATGTTTCCAACTATCTCTACATCGATAGCTCCTTACACTTGTATTGGGTGGTCGGACGTCGCTATAACCGGGACTACCTGGCAATGGGCTCATCTGTTCATGCAGCTTCCATTTTACGCTGTATTTCACAACAGAAAAAAATAACGTATGCAGTGATCAAATTTACAAAAACTGGCTGCATGCCATGTGTAATTGCATAACCGCTTGACCCAAGCACAACAGGTTATACAATTTTCACTACATTATTCGTGCAGTGCCTAAAATGGCGATAGGCCTGTTTAACAGTACCCTTTGAGCGTATCTAAATTATGAATGCTCTAGCCTTTGACTTCCTGACCATCACACTTTCTGACTTTCTGTCTCCTACTACTTGGCTTCGTGAATTCGGCTGCACCCTCTTAACACGAGGAACTGCACACAACATTTAGGAGTATGTCGCCGTCGATTTTGAAGTGGTACGGATAGTGTACGCATTGGAGTATCTCAGCATTTTTTCCGACTTTGCCTATATTGGTGGACACCCTTACCTTAAGTGCAGCATCAGTGGCTTTATCCCAACAGCGAAAACACGCACGCTTAAAAGGAGTGCTCCATATTTGTATGGGGCTTTTACTTGAAATTGAATAGAAATATAAACAGCTGCCTAGGTTCTGAGGGCACTTTGGAGACCACCCTGGAATTTGACCTTGTTTGACCTTATTTGACCTGAATTTACTGACCTAGGAATCTTAAGATTTGACCTTAGTGAGTTCACGTACAGGTCAACACACTCTGTAGATTTTGTATTTCTAGCTCTCTTAGTTTCCGAGATCTCGGGGTGTCAAATTGACCCCCACGCGAGCAAAAGGTATCTAGCCGGCCACCCGAGACGCGTGTTAACAGTCGTGCAAATAAGCTTACATTCTACTTCTGAAGCCGTACACGTCCAACAACGTTTGAAGTCACAAATCATCGGCAATAGGCGGATTACAGAAATCCGGGACCCTGCGTCAGTGCGAGACCCCTGTCTCAGTCAGGAGAACCCAGTGCCTAATAATGGTCCTGTATTGACAAGGATCCCAGAGTGTCTGCCTGGAACAGTGTTCGAGGGGCCCGCAGAGGAGCCGAAGAGCACCTCGGGACTGACGGTCAAGTGCGGAAGTGGGACGAAAACGGTGAGAGAGTACGAAAGGCTGGCTGCATGTCATCTTAAGGGCCGTGGCCCGCAGGGCAGGACCATCAAATGTCAGAGGGCTTTTTGCACCAATCGGGGACACCCTAAGCCCTGGACACCCTGGGACACCCTGGGTCTTAATGTCGGTCATAGACAACCAATACCGAACAGTCGGCTCCGTGTCAGCCTGAGCCACAGAGTTTATTTCCCAAGCAGGGATAAGGTGTGAACCCGCGATTTGCATTGGTCGCGACCCCTGAAGCAAAGATGGCTGCTTCATTGGCCAGGGGCCTACATTGCCTAATAAAAGGCCCAGTGCTGGCAAAGCCCTCAAGTCGGCCGAGGGCAACATTTGCTGAACAGGGACGGCGACGGGACCCTGAATACCAGAAAACTCTTGCGTTGGTCAGGCCCTCTGAAAATGCAAGTGGATATGAAAGCTCATGATGAGGGTCCACGATGCGAACTGGAGGAACGTCTGTCAGGCCGAACAGAGGGTTATCCATCGCATTTGAGCCAAGGGACCATTATGCCGAGCTGTTGTTTGTATGCCAATTACTGGACAACCGCGAGCATAAGGGATCTTTTGCGTCAATGAGGGCTCCTGCGTCTGTCTGGAGACAAATTGCCGGGCTGGGCGGGGGGGGGGGGGGGGGGCCTCCGGCGTCAGGTGAGTGACCAATGTATGATGTATCCCTCTAAAGGTTTCCGTATCGACTAGGGAAGCCCGCCTCTATGTCATCGGCATGACAGCTGGCTGGCGCACCCTAATTGACATCGTAAAACATACAAGGTACCCTCAGAAACGCCGTCATTTTCGTCCCTTTGTTGGCCGCTATTTAATGTAAGATGAGGGCCTAACGATGCGTGTCCTCCGTAGACTACAACGCCGGGTGACGGAGTTTTCGGGGTTTTGAACTGAAATAGTCATCTTGAGGACCTTTTGATGCAATTCACGCCCACGACGTTTTTAAGACCAAAAAACCCCTTGGTTCCTGAATGAAACGCCCGCAAAAGGGGGACAAAGTTTATTGGGAGACTGCTTCAGTCACCCTGGCATTGATATCGTCATAGAAACGTCATACGATCGCTGTAATATTACGGGCTGTCTTCTGCTTATGGTCAAAAACGGCATGACCGTTGGTACATTCGCAAAAACTATGATGCGGCGCATATGGTACAATCCGCGGAGGGCGATTGGCTGTTAGTAAGATTTCGCTGCTAAATGCGTGTCGCGAACGTAAGCGTGAGCGCTGTCGGGTTGTGCGGCACTCCTCATTAGCGTGGCGTTTTTCCTTATATCTAGGCCATGGTCCGAAGTTATAACAATAGAACGCTACTGTCTGAAAAAATACGGTACCGAGAAAAAAATGGCACTCTCCCGAATGTTTTAAAAAGAATGCCGGCAACTCTGTCTTTTTTCTCCCGCTGGCGTTTTTTCTTCTTCTACTCACGTATTGCTTACAGACAGCTCGATTGGCGACGTGTGCACCGCAGCTAAAAATCTTGCACGGCTTTATGGATTAGTTAAGCATCATAAAATTAGGGAAACATCACAGTGATTTAAAAGAATACAACTACATCACCGTAACTAAAGAACAAAAATCATATATATATATATATATATATATATATATATATATATATATATATATATATATATATATATATATATATATATATATATATATATATATATATACACATATATATTTATATATTGCTAAATATCTAACACACATTGGACGGCAATTGAAATTTGAACAAAAAATTGTGTCCTTCACTTGCTACCACTTGAGCTGCTTTACCATGAACCTCCGTTGAGGTGGCTTGTAGTGATCTTGATGTGATGGGGAGTGTGGGTGCGAGGTTTGTACTTCTGAGAGAGAACATTGTTTTGGTATTCTTCAAGTCTACTGACTCCCAATAAAATGCGATATATCGATACCTGCCTCTATCTTTATGTTTGTGCTTGAACAGGACAAGGTAGTGGTGCTCGTAAACTGAA
The DNA here is from genome assembly GCF_011947565.3 of Pollicipes pollicipes. NCBI lineage: Eukaryota > Metazoa > Arthropoda > Thecostraca > Pollicipedomorpha > Pollicipedidae > Pollicipes > Pollicipes pollicipes. The sequence goes on along the minus strand of NW_023596297.1, from coordinate 31,599,612 downwards.
AGAAACACTAGCGCCTATGTTGCACGAGCGTGCAAAGACAATTTGCTATTTCATTATAATATTGCCAACATTTTGAACCTATTGAACCATAACAGCATTTAATTAATCCATTGCATGCCATTATATTAGCAATTCATTTTGGCAGTGGGGGGCTTGTCTGCGCAGCTCATTAATGCACATGCTTGGCATAAGCTCACATGATACAGCTTTGCATTATTGTCTTTCCCTTAAGAATTCTGATTTTTGTATGCAGGCAGGCACTGCTTGTGAGTCATCAATGTCAAAGTCACTGCAAGTTGTGAGATGCTGGGTGCTGAGAAAGGGGGAAAAGTGCTGCCGTTGGTTTCCTGGATGGCGCTTAATAATACTTTTATCATGAGCCTTGTGTGCACTACAGTTCCATCACTTCCTTGCATTCCACCCATCTAACCATAGCTACATGCACTTGCCATGTCCCCAGCGTTGTGCAAAGTTAGCAGGTTTGCGGTGTCATATCCTTGCATGTAATATTTTCTTGTTATTTTTTAGTGAAGCAACCTGATCACTGCAGCATGCTGCACGGCTGTGAAAGCAGAAGACATGTTTGCATCTTTGCCACCTACGTTTTGTGGATTCCCAAAACAGGCTGAGCAAGTGATGTCACTTACTGGTTGTGTGCTTTGCTGAGAGTGATTGGTATATTGTATCATGTGTTTTTGGTCAGTCGTATGTCAGATGCAGAGTTAGTACAAGAATGCGCTCTTGGCCCATCTTTTCATGATGAAACTTATCATGAAAGCAGCAAGGATTGCAGTCAAGAAGCTATATCATTGTTCATGTCATACCACAGTACACCACTGAGGTAGTGCCACAACGACGCTGTTGACCCGTGCCATTACACGATTAACCACACTGATTGGCTACTCTATGTCAAACCTATGAGATGAAAAGTTATAATTTATGAACGACTGGTAACAACTGTTTTAACAATGCCAAAGGACTGTCACCAGCGATTATGGTGTCACACTACAATGGTTATATCAGGGTTAACTAGTAATTGCATAAATCATCCTAAGCAAGAAAAACATTCATGGTAGCTCAGCCTTACCATCTTTACCACAACAATAGCGATGCTTTGGCAATCAATTCGTAACAATGTTACGGATTTGTTAATTTTTGCATGCAAAATTGTCTTTGCATTCCCTATTACAAATGATGAAGAAAGCAAATGCTGTGCACATCACATGACAATAATGTCAGGACTACAGCACTGCAGGCAAGGATAGGTCGGCAATACAGTATTGACATTCTCAACAGTCCTTGGCAAGTTTCGATAAGAGATTCATGACACTATAGGACAGTTTTTACAGCATATCGTGCTTTGATATTAACAGCCTGCCATAAAACCTGGTGATTGATACGTTGCGTGTGTGAAACAGTCCACCAAAGCTTTTCTAACGACCAGTACCAAGCCAAAAAATCCACAAACAGACCATCCACTAATCCGCCACTGGACACAGCGTCTCCGACAACAATGGCCGAACGGCGTCAAGTTTCGTGCGTTTCGAGATATTCTTCAGGTCTGACTGCCAGATGCTTCCAGGCATTGCTGTCGTCACAAAACCATTCCATGATGCCGTCAAACGATGACGTAATGGGGCGCATTTTTACAAACTTTGAAATTTTGCTATTTACTATTTATTTTGCTACTAAATTTTGCTAACTTGTTTTTTAATCTTGAAAGCTTACCGGTAGTTACAAGTAAACTTTTTTCCATCATGTCTGATGTTTATCTGAATATCTTCAAAGTGGAACATTGCCGTTAAGTCCACTACCTCCCAATAAAATATTATATATCGATACTTGCCTCTTTCCTTATGTTTGTGTTTGAATACAAGGTAGTAATGCCGGCAAACTGAAAGAAACACTAGCAGCTTTGTTTGCAGGCGTGCACAAATGCAATTTGCTACTTCATTATGATCTTGCCAACATTTTGAGCCTATTGGGGTATTACAGCATGTAATTAATTCATTGCATGTCATTATGTTGGCAATTAGCGATTCAGTCCAGCACCATTTTGCGGTGCCGATAAGGCCATCAGTTCACTTCATGGATCTAAAAATTGCACAGATGAAATATGCGTTCGGCCATCTTCCAAATATGCTGTTTGAATTCATAAAGCGTTGAAGGGTACTTCTGTCGAATGTGTCATCACTTTCGTCCGCCCATTAGGCACGGCTTAATGTTCACCGCGAGGCAGCCGCCGTGCGGCCTGCGGAGACTGCAACACCCGTTGGGTTTTTTGCTAAATTTGCAAGCGCGCATGATCAATACGTTACAAAATCTGTATCTCCAATGAACTTTGACTAAATGTCGAGCATTGTCCGCATGCTGTGACATTTAAGTTTTCACAGCTCCCGGATTATTTTCCCAGACCGCTTTCTCATGCATACCATTTCGCGTGCCTGTGGAGACGGATGTTGATAAACCACGACAGCTTTTCGTGGATTACGGCTTCTCACGGTCGGCATAAGAATGCTCTTAAACTACACTAATAAAATGCATCACGGCTTTCTGCGCCGCGACGAAACTGTACTGCACCTGGCGCTGCTGCCGAATTACTTCGTGAAAGGACAAATGGCCATCTGCACAGCTGGCTTTCGTCTCTGTTGATTTCAGGGTGCGGCTAGAGACTTTCAATTTCCTCCGGACTGTGAATAGTTCGTTGTGATGAACTACTGTAAATAGTTCTATGAAACTATGAAATTATATATTACTATTAAAGTACCAGCGGAGTATTTGTATGATCAGAAGATAATTAAACTTGCACCATGGACGGAGTTACTTAAAAAGTTCTGTCCAAACTGTGCTTCGAATTTGCAGTCTGGTTTGTCAAGTGGTTAGAGTCAATCTCACTGTGGCAGTGATTTTGTGAGAATAAGATCTCTGTCGCCATTTGTGTAACTACTGATGGGATGGAATGGGGACCTTCAATTTTCATCTGTCATTTTGGCGGCAGCAAGTTAGCCATGGATGCATGCTAGTCATATATAATATAGAGGTCATAAGTGGTCTGTGGTATAATCTACTAAAAAGGATGTATTTTTACAATTGTTTTGTCTCCCTCTGTGCATATGTCATATTTTTTGTGCTGTGGCAGCTACGTGCTGCAACTGATGTGATGTTAATTTTGATCAGATCTTTGCAACTGCTGATCGTTCCACCCTGCGACTTTCAACTAAAGGAAACATCCCCTTAATATTTGATGCTTTCTATGACTTTAATGTCACTTGTCCATCGCATGTCATCTGTACGTCAAGCCCTGGTAGCCCACTGTAACGGGTAAAAAGTGAATGATGCCATGGAATAGCACATTTCACATCAGCCTTTATGGCACAAAAACGGGGCATCAAGAAAAGATAGCAAACATGTGAAGGCCTTCAGGTCGCACCGCTCCTCACAAAAATCGACTGTGCGCTCCTGGTTACTGCATGGAAATGAAGCAATGAACCAGCTATTTTAAAACTGCTGAACCTCCCTGCTGTGTGGGTTTTTCCCTGCTATGTACGTATGCAAATACCCACTGACACACTGCATTGGCAATGAACCAGCTGTTCCGCAAGTGAATTGAAAAAGAGCGTGCATGCTTAGAAATCCATAGTAAGGTATGGGGCAGTTTGTGATCTCGTCAACTTTCAACGGTCGGCGTACGTGTGGTCGCAGGAGCATGACCACCAGCTGTGCCGCTGAACCCGTCCTGTTTCATCAGCGCGCTCAGCCAGCGCGGGGTGGGCCCACCAAGCTGTTGTAGCTAGTGCGACCCACTGACGCCAGCTGGCTGCCGCCCCCGCCGCTACCGCCACCTGCCCGGCCGGCTGCTGCCCGTCGCCTCGGTGGCGGTGCAGCGGTTTTAGACTGCTGCTGCCGCTCTTGCCCCGCACTTGGTGTGCGGCGGCCGATGGACCTATGAGGTGTTGGCCAGTGCCTGCTGCGCGACCACCTCAATACGCTGCGGGTGCAGCTCGAATCGGGGTGCGCTGGCGTCTGCGTACGTCTCGGGTGGCGAGCCGCCGCTACCCAGTGTCTTCTTCGTGGTTTTCAATGCATGGTTTTATCCGTGTTGTCAATAAGTTTCGTAAATAATGCGCTAGAACTGGAAAAAATCAGGTTCTTGTGTTGGTATTTTGTATGCTATTTTGAAAAGAAATTACAAATGTTCTTGGGTGGCGAGGAAATCAGGAGCGTTTAGCCGCAACCCTGATTTCGTCGCGGCTCCCTATTATCTGATCACCAAAAATAGATTACCTATAACCAATATGAACACTTCTTCCAAACTGGATCACCACAACCAAAATGAGCATTTTACCACCGATTGGACATACCCTGCCACTGGACCGACCGAGTGGCATTCGAGACCTTCGGAACAGGCTATCAAGGGCCCGACTGGAGGGCCCGAAGGGCTGGCGCCGCAGACCATCCAAGTCAGAAGTCAAATAGCGAGCGTACACATATATGCCGCCAAGATCGAGAATGCATAGGCTCACCCTGCGATCACCCCTACGTGATGAGTTTTCACTGGGATGCTCCCCCCCCCCCCCCCCTCCTCGTATTTGATTATCCTGAATGTGCCCCTGCAAGCGTGTACGTAGCGAATTGAACCCCACACCGCCACGGGTGAGACGACATCGCCAGGCGCTGATACCAGTTAAGCCACGGGGGGCGACGAGCTGTTGCTTTGGGTTAAGAATTATGATTCAACTCATTCTGGCGATTGCCCATGCTCGTCCATCTCTAATGGGAGGTTTAAGCTCTGATATCTGGTCGGTTCACGTTAACAGATTTTAACTGCGACCACTGGTGATTACTCAGCGCTCTGGTGATAAACTGGCCAAGTTGGCTTGCTAATTCAGCTGGTGATTATGGTGTGCATTTTGCTAATGTAAGTGGCCATTCTGGCTGTTTAATTAATTTTGTCCCATTTATCACTAGCATACGCTGCAATACCATGAGTTATAGAGAAAAAATAGAAAAATAATCAAGAACAGATCTCACATTGAAAAGGCGCATCGAAAATATAAACATTTCCGGACAACTCGGCTTATGTTGAGACCGAGCTGGTGGTGTCCACTGCAATCCGTGAAAGTGACGCGAGCCAGGACGAGCGCCGGGAAGCGTAGGCTCAGCCACGGGGCTGCGAAACTGTGTAGCCGCCTAACAACCGCCATGCGAACACTAGGCACGTGTCGCGCTACAAGGCAGATGTGATACGCCATCTGCTGCGAGGTGAACAGCTGGGCTGAGTGTACGTTGCTGCGTTCATTTGTGAGTTGTCAGTTGTTTGAATTGTGTGATTTGTGAGTTGCTTTTCATTGCCTACTGTTTTTGTTTTTGTTTTTTATGTGGACTTGGTTCATGAAAAGTTTGGAAGTATTCCAGCAATAAAGTGAACTGAGATGATCCTTCTGAACGGACATGTGTAATGCTTTATGGCGCGAAATCAAGGCGCATGCTAAGCTTCTGCTTCCATTGTTATATGACACTTTCGTTCGTTGAGCACCTTGACCAGTGCCTGTTTTGTTGTAGGGCGTTGAGGCAGTGCGGCTTTGGCAGCCTCCTTTCGGGCCAGCCCAGAGTTCGATTTCTAGTAAGCGTCATTTTCTGCTGAAACGATACCTCAGTCGGGGTGGACTAGACGCCAACACGTCAAGCGGTGTATTGGCGTCAGCTGGGGGTAAGATCTGGGCGAACTTAGCTTGACGTGCACCGATTAACAATGTCATTGTTTTTCAACTGTAAAGGGCGAAAGCTGGAGGTAAGTCGATAAGATCCGGGCGAAATAAGCCTGATGCTCACCGATTCGCAATGCTATCTTTTCTGAACTGACCCCGCACCCCCCCCCCCCCCCGCCCTCCATGCAATGTCGTGTCATAGCTAAGACATTTGGTATGGCATCTAGAGTACAATGGTCGCCAATGACATGCTGCTTTAGATGTCAATTGCCGTATGATGGATACTCCGCCTTTGAGAACCCTCAACAAAAGGTCTCATGCATTAGATTCAATATCAATATTACATGCGTTAAAGCTCCGTTAGATTCTTTCTAGGGGATGACCGATGAGGCGACCGGTGAGCAGCCTGCCGCCGCCGCCGCCGCCGCCGCCGCCCCACCACCGTCGCTGACGCTGCCGCTGCTCGCGCCTGTCCGTGAGACTGCCGTTACAGTGACGAGTCTGCAGCCCGAAGCCGTCGCTGACTCGGCGCCGCTCGCCGCCGCTGAAGCCGCCGCTCCGGCGCTGGAAGAGACTAGACGCTAGAAGCGTCAGGAGGCGTACCGCCGTTAGCTGGAGGTAAGATCCCGGCGAAATAAGCCTGATATTCGCCGATTAGCAATAGCATTGTTTCTTAACTGCAAAGCGCCAAAAGACAAGTGTGTAGGTTACAAAATCGGGTCGCCGCCACGCGCCCCACGCAAGAAACGTGTGCGCAGCGTGATGCAGGTGCAGCTGGCGGAAGTGGCACGAGCGGTCCGTGATGAAATCGTGCACCGTACGACGTACAGTGCCATCTAGCGAAGCGGGCTGCAGGCTCAATTTCAGTGACGCCGTCTATAATACTGATCGCGCCGTCTACGGTGGTGGCGCTGCCTGTCTGTGGTTCTGCCTAGACCTACGGATAAACACCCATAGACAAGGCCGCTTCTATAACAATTTAGATGAGAACATTAATCAATCGTATGTTGCTATGAGCTAACCAGTCATTATTATGACGGCCTGCCGTGTGAGATTTCTCTACAAAACAAGGTTGCACCCAGCGTGCTTGGTAGTTATATGGCATATTGCACGTGATCGTGTGGCACAGAAACAGAAAGAAATCACAGAAATCCCCCAAATGTCGTGTCATAGCCAAGGCCTTTGGTATGATATGATGATGAGAGAGTTAGTCTAGCGCACCCTACGATAAGAGATTCTATGGTGTTTTATGGATAGTCCCTGCGTAAAATTTTCACCTGAAGTGCTCCTATCAGCTAATCGATGAATTCGATTGGATTTCTATGCATACTCTCCGCGTCAAGTTTCACTCGCACTCGTGGCATGCAATGAACGTATGTATGGTGTGATATCCTGATTCGAGTGCGGGTGCTATGTTACCGAAAAATCGCGCAATGTCCTGTTAGGACCAAGTCCTTTCGTACCGCATCTAGAGTACAATGGATGGCCAGTCACATGTTGCTGTAAATATTCCATCACTTTATCATGAATACTCCGCGTGTGGCATTCTTTAACAAAAGGTCCCATGCAGCGCATTCAATATTGATATTGTATGCGTTAAATCTGCATTGGTTTCTTTCTAGGAGATGACGATGTGGCGACTAGTGAGCAGCCCGCCGCCGCCGCCGCCGCCGCCCGCTGGTCTTAAGGGCCCATTTCTCAAGCAGGGACAAATCCGGGCCCCAGCGATTTGCATGGCTCGGGACTCCACAGCGCCTGACAGGGGTTGTCAAGTTGTCAAGGGGCCCCGAGTCGGCTATAGGCAATGTTCAAGGAGCTCAAAGGAGCCTGGAGAGCCCGCCTTGTCCGACGATCAAGAGCCCGATTGGAGGGTCTAAAGGCATAAAGAACTGGTCGAAGTCTTATTCAGGGGCCCGATCTGCGAAGACAGAGGCTCAAAAAACCGTCAGAGGGCCCTTTGCGCCGACCCGGGACCCCCGAACCGATATGGGCCTGTATGTCGGCCAGGTACCACCGTACCATATAGTCGGCTCCGTGTCGGTATGGGCCTGAGGACCCACTTCCCAATCAGCTATAAAGCTGGGGACAGTGATTTACACTGTTATTTCTGTCAGCGGCCCAGAACGCCCAACAGAGGGCCCTGTGCTCGCAAGGACACGAGCCGACCAAGGGATGTGTTAGATGGGGCCCGAAAAGCTTCTGTGTCATCTTGGGCATTCATTACGCGTCTTTGGACACAAAAATGCATCTATAGCATCTGACTTCTGAAAGGTGACCGTTTTAGAAACACTGCATGACAATCTTCGGACGGCACGGTCGGCGCGCGGCAGCCGACGAAGCCGCCGTTCGTAGCAGCGGGGACGTTAACTGTTGAAGTAACAGAGCCTTTGTACATGCCCGTTTTGAGCATGATCATTACACATACATGCTCAAAACACACAAAACTAGATGCCAGATGCCCAGAATAAAACAACTGACACGTTCGTGGATTTTCATGGCAGGGGGCGTCAACTCCCCCCCCCCCCCCCCCCCATTAGCTCGTGTTATTAAAAGCAGCGAGTCAGGGCGAGGGTAGGGCTCTCAAATGGAGCTCAGACATATGAATGGCGTACCCTGATCACCCGTATAGACACCAAAAATACTGACAAGCGCCAGTTTCAAGTGCGGACAGGGAGCTAGAATCGCTTTTGAACCAAGGTGGGAATGAAAAATTCCATCGCAAAAAAGACCGTGCGGAAGTGGAAAAAAATTCATAAAAGATGGAACTTTTGAGCTCGTGACTGATGCTTTAGGAAACAAAGACATCTATTTCAAGTTGGCATGGACGTAATATGAGAAACCTGACAAAACTGTTTTGTTTTTTAACATCTTAGGCCCTTAAAGCGAAACAGAATACAGTAAAGCATAGTAATTTCATGACAGTGTAATGAGCATGGAAAATTATTAACACCAATAATTTGATGCTGCACTTTGTACTTCCCTTCCACAGTACTTTTACAAAACAAAGCAAAGGAATTCAATAGCAAAAGAGCAACAGAAAATTCAACAAGCATAAAACACTCAAACAAACAAAAACCCTTGGACTCATACACACCAGCCCATCACCAAGTCAAACACAATAGACATACCTCTGGCTTCTGTTAAGATGGTGTCATGGAAAACAAACATTTTGTCACTGTTTCTTACAAAATACCGATGCTTATTTTCATGAAAGTAGCCTAACTTTGCCTAACCTAAAGAGGCCTCACTTCATCTCATCCTGTCTAGCCTCTTTGTATCACAGCAGCAGCTGTGAGTTACTGATTCTTGCACAGTTAATATTGTCACTTGCCATGCATTTAACCAACTTAACCTAACTTAAGCAGCCCAGATGTTGAACATCATCTCAACCCACCTATCTGTTGATAGCAGCACTTGTGATAAAAGCATGATAAGGGTAATTTTTGGCTGGTTTCAACTTGCATTTCTATTCAGTTCATTTGTGTATGTTTGTTCACATCAGACAAAGTTGACAACACACAAATCAACACACTTTAAATCAGTTTGAACGACATATTTTGATTGTCATGGTTGACCTATGTCAAGGGCAATAATAACCATGTTCCACAAAACAATACCTCCTCTCCAACAGTAATATAACTTTTAGATGACCATGTCAGTATTGCTGCTTGCCTTTTCAGCTGAAGCAAAGGCGTATATTTAGGCTTGTATATTTATACTTAATGTCAAAAATTGACATATTGGCTTCACATTTTAAATCTGATGGTATGAATATTTGTTACATACTAATATTTAACTCAAATCATAATTGTTATACAGCTTAGAGCATCCCTGTATTAAATATATAGTGCATATATACAGTACAGTCATTTGCCAGTCAGCAAACCATGGCAATTATAGAGAACATCTGGTTGAAGCAGCCATGAGGGACCACTTCAAGACATTTAGGCAAATCATCGAGAATATGGAACAAAATAAGCCGATTGCATGCCTTGTGGCAGCATAATTTGGCTTATGACAAAATGCGATGGATTAAAACAGAAAATGGCTAACACTGGTTACCAATCATGCGTTGGAAGCAGGTCAGGTAAGCAATTACTTGGTCCACAGGAGACTTGCTGGCTTCTTCCTGCTCCCCCAAAACAAAAAGTTGGTAGCTTTTGGATGGTCCGCTGGCAGAGTTGTCCCACCCACCCCCAAAATATAAATATCAATCATGTTCACCAACCTACGAGATTAAAATGCGAAACAGGTAAGATATATGCATGATAACCATCTCCAGAGGGCAGAATTTTGTCATCAAACACATCTGTATTAGCTGCGCCAGGTCTGTCCCAAAGCTCTGTATGGCAGCATTAGGATAACCATGTGAGGTAGCCTGGTGAGTTAAACACTCGAAAGGCTTAGATTTATCATTATTAAGCACCGCCATGAACCAAGAAAACGGTTAACTGAGGGTTCAACAAGGCAAAAATGGCGGTAAAAACAAGTTTTGTGGCTCAAATTGTCTCCTTCATTCCCTGTGAATTGTTCACATTTGGGTGCATAACAAACCTGTTTGGGCGGCTGGCGAATTAATCCAATTTATGTGTCAAATACGTGCAATTTTGCAGTTGAAGTATCTCGCAGAGAAATTGGTCAACATTTTAAGCAACAGATGATACCTCTAAAGGCAATCGAAAAGGAAGGAAGAATAAACTGGTATCACACTCGTATGAGACCTAGAAAAACAAAAGTGGTTTAATATACATATACAAAGACTTACAATTTTCAGGCAAAGTTTTGTAATCAGCTGATTTGACTTCCAATCTGTTAACATGAATGCTTAAATGGTGATATTTATCTTGTGAATTAAATCTAGAAGACATTTCTTGAATTTTTCACTCCTGCATTTCGGGAGTGATGTAATTTTGTGGTCAAGTTTCCTCGGAAAAAAGGAAATATGTTGTGCAAAATTATCTACCAAGCCTTGTTGGTATTATCACCAGGCTTTGCTTTCGTGGTGTGGTGGCGAGACAAAAAAGGGTATGCGTGAAAACCTTGCATTTGGCACACAGCTGCCGATTGTGATACATTTTGTAAACAAACCAAACTTAATGCGTGCAAGCGGCTGGAGTCGCTGGGGTTCCTGGGCTTGGAAGTACCTGGCGTCCTTGTTCTGTGCATACATAGACATCATTCAGATGCAGGTGGGGCAGGACACAGCCATAAGTGTCTAGGTTCTGTGGAGCCTCGTTTATGCTTGGTGGTGTCAAGTGAGCTTGTTTTTGGATGACATCTGAAAACCTCAGAAAGGGAAATAGGTTTGGCATGTGCGATTAGACAATGGCAGGCAGGAGTAAAAAATTTTCATATAATATGAAGAAAAGAAGTGAAAAATGTCTCCTCATAGGCTATTGCTCTACACCCAAAGTCGGCAATTCCAGGACAATGAGTGCGGATGATAATGTCAAATAACTAGGCTCAAATTTCCAATGGTGGGGCAAAATGTTGGCGGAATATTGCCTCTAGTCCGTACTTTTCGCCCCAAAGCCACACGTGGCAAGCTAGCAGCATGTCTATATTAAACCGTCGATCGACAGTCCGGGCTGCCGCAATTTAGTTAAAAACCAAGAAGCTAATAAAAACTTAGTCCGTGCAGCTCGAGCTACAAAAAAGCTAAGTTGTACACACAAAACTTTGCGATATATTGTATGCCCAAACTCAACATTTTAAATGCTTGGCACTGGTCTATGATACATATTTTGAACTCCATGAAAACTTCACTTTATTCACTCTGATTGACCTTGAACTTTAACCTTAAATGTTTCTGGCAGTCGTGAATGCCCACCTTCCCTCCACAGGTTTCGAGACGCGTGGGTTTAGCGTTTTTAGCCCAGTAATTTATAGCCAGATCGTGAGTGTCTTGAATATCGATGTACAAGGTGATATAAAACTGTTGCTGGTTTGACAGGCATCCCAAAACTTGGCTTGGGCTGAGTCAGGCGTGCCATAGCGCCCATGTTCTCAGCGCGCTGCCAGGCCATGCTTCTAATAGGGTAAATCAAAGGAAAATGCTACCGAACTGTTATCATAGATACGCACGTTATCAAAAAAATTAACGCAAATTTCGACAGTTGTATGGTTCTTTGTTGGTCTAGATCAGTGCAGGCGTTTACAGCTGTTTAAAATGTGCTTTAAGAAACGACGTTTGCTCAATATCTAAAATCATGAATTTCTTGTAAAAAGGTGCTGCAGTGGGTTCTACAATTTGGGTAGGTGGTGTTTAAAATGGCTAAAAAGAAGCACCGCCAGTAATTAATTAACGTGTGCCCATTTGACCAGCAGTGACAGTTTCGGGCCGACCGAACTAGCTTCTCACTGTTCCGCTGGTTGGATGGAGGGGGGGGGGGGGCTGATCAGGCGCCACGTCCCGACACGCTTCCTGGAGCTGGTTAGCGCGTTTCTGGAACGCGCGTTCTGATGCGTGTAGGGTAGGTGACACCTTTCCGACTAAATTGTGCTACTATCAGTTGACCTGGACGCAAGGGCTCTGGTGCATCTCTGTATGTCTCGACGCTGAAAGCACGACGCCTTGGTTGTCCATTGCTACGACCATGTATCGCGTTGTATATCTCCATCGTATTTTTATTTTGCATGTGCTTTACTATTGATATATCGCAACATATGCGTTGAAATTATTAGTTTGCTCAGGGTGGTGATCATTCTCCACATGGCCAGCATCTCATACAAGGGCACAATTGCTGTCTTCCGGAGACGAGTAATTCTTCCGCCAACCTGCTCACCCATGTTGATGGTAAGTTCGGAATGTTACATGTCGATGCCACTTGTTGAACATTTAGCCAATATGAGAGGGTTCAAAGCGTTAATTACGCCAAGACGGCAGTCAGATTCTAAATTAAACATCAAACTTGGCCGGTTCACATACGTGGGTGACCCATACAGTGACCGAGCATCGTGCGACGTTTAGACTAGAATGACAGGCAATTGAGTCGAGAATATGCACTGTGACCGAACAAGAAAGGAAAGGCATTTGCGTGCCAGCTGTTAATATGTTTCGAACCCAGCAAGCACAGCTCATTACAACACGCAAAACGCTTCGAGAAGCAAGATGTATGTAGGAAAACTGGATGAGGAGCGTGTCACGAGCAACACTAGCACTATGTAAAAACCAGTTGTAAGTACCAGTGGCGCCACCTAGGTTAGTGCTGTAACGCTCGTATAAAATGACTCGCAAGTCGAAGCCAAGGCATTTAGCTTTAAAAGTACACCTGGCGTACACCAGAACACACGCTTTGCCTCATGCTGAAGGTGTTTCAGTCGTCTGCACCCTCTCAATCTGCCCAAAGACTGCCTCTAAAGAAGATCTTTTCTTATTGGCTTACAATGCCGTGGCTTGTCCAGGCGCCCGGGGTGAAGTCACGGCGGGGTTGCCAGATAAACTTTGAGGGCACTGTTACGATGGTCGGCTAGGCCGATCAAAAAGCAGGCATCATCGCCTTTTGATCCCGGAAATATCTGATGCAATTGACAGCTTGTGAGGCGCTGAAGGCGACTATTTAGAGGAAGTATGGAATTTTATTACAGAAGTCAGACATGACGCAGTTGTGCGCCACTCGACCGAGGGTGAGTTCCTCACCCGGCGGGTCTGACGTACGCAACGGGCAGTTATATGCGATTGATGGACGGCGGTTGGTGCAGAGACATAAAAAGGACTGCTTTGATGGTGAAAAGTTTTTTTTGTTTTTTGTTTTTGTTTTGATTTTTTGCTACACTCATCCCGTCCAAAGGACTTCTAACAAGCACAATAAAACAACATTCACAAGTTGTACAAGTGAACTGATGCAGCCAAAATGGAGACTGCACCAAGCACGGTGCACAGATTCCACCCTCAGGAGAGCATGAGCAAAACACATCATCAAATCATCAAATACGTCATCAAACACCATTGTCACACATCATCGCATCAAACCACCCCCGCCTGCGCAGCCACAAACAAGACAAAGACTGCGCAGCGTTAAATCGGACTCCTTCTTTGCCCTGCGCACAGCAGCACCCCGAGCCGGACCGGCGCGCGGGATCGGCAAGTAGAGAGCGGCTGGATGCCCCAAGACAAGCATTGTAGGCCCCTGTGCACGCCACCTCTATTGTTCAGCACCACACGAGATATCTTGCACACTCCCCCAAGCACATTTAGACTTGAATGCATGCAATCACCTCGAACTCTGTATTTGGAACGACAAGAAAGGCCTCAGACAGCAAAGCCCCTCTATCCTGCAGCTAGAGCAATATAATGAAAGGCCCGGATATTTCCACAAGAAGGCACCTGATGTACATCCAGTGATCAAAGCACTGAAGTGCGAGAAAACAATCTGCATTAAGACATTTCCATGGTGCGTCGATGATTTCACTAACAGATTTGCCGTTTTATGACACCAACTTGACATGACATGTTCTGCGAGCCAGTGCTCGATTTTGCTCGACGCAGTTCTACAGGCTGTGCGGCGCTGTGGCACGACGATGCCAGATCCCGCAGGTACGGTTGGTCATCCCCTCTGGCCTTCGGAGGACGACCAGCGAGCAACCGCCGTAGTCCACGAAGTGGACAGCTCTTCCGCCTCTCCGGCCGTAGGACAAGGGTGGTGGCCGCGTCTTCCCGCTGACCTAGTTGACCTTGCGCGCAGAGCTGGCGGGGACGGAGGACGTGGCGGCGCACCAGCCCGCCATGAATGCCGACAGCTCTTTGTCCCATGTCCGGCCTCGCTCAGGGTGATCGTCCAAATTATGAAGAATGGACTCCTGCATCTTGTCCAGCAGATCCGACAGGGCGTTGCGTGCACCGGCCGTCGGGTCAGCCGCAGGCGCGGGGGGGGGGGGGGGCCGCGGACCACCGCGGCGCTGATAGGTCTGACGGTCTGACGCGACGGGGATCCACAAAGTCGTCGTCATCGCTGTTGTCACCTTCTCAGTCCCGTCCGTTCGTGAGAGGCTGAAGGGCTGACATCTCGGTGGCCTCCCCGAACGGCCCTGACGTCGGCTCTATGACGGGGCTGGCCTCCGCCCTCATGATGGTAAACCATCCAGATGGCGTATCACGTCGTCCTGCCAAGGAAGAACAGTCCAATTATCATTTGAAAGTCGATGGATTTCATTGGGAGAAGGTAATGTGTGTCCTTTCAAAACTGTTTGCAGTCTACAGGGACAATTGACTTTATTATAACTGAACTGGTCTCTGACAAACTGTTACAGCATGGTCCTTTCGTAAACTATGTTGTTCTTTCAGTTCCAATGACTTGAAAGCGTGAAGTTTCCAGCTGTTTCTGACTGTGGTTACTCCTAGTTTCAGTTTGAAATAATTTAACACCTTTCGACCTTTCATAAGCACCCACTGCAAGCATCCCTTGCAAAACGTGGTGGGACAAATGAGAGACACACGTACGGCGGAACAATGACTGGAGTACTGATGTCCTGTGGCACATCACCTTGAAACCTTATACGCGGCACGGGTTTTCGAAACCTTCCATCCTAGCCGTCATGTTTCGGACGGTCCTTCCCACGCACCTGATTCTAGGATAAGGCAAGTGTTATTTTAAGGGAAGTGTTCCACTTTTGTATAGGATTTTGAACTGAGATGTCATCTCCAAGATCATCCCGTGTGGCTCACAGCCATGTCCTCTTTAATAACTAAACCCTGCTAGTTGTTTAGCTACACGCCTGCGAAGATGTACAGAATTTGTCTTGTAGACTATTTCAAGGTCACCTAGGCATCCATGACACCATAATGACATCATTCCAACTATGTTATTCCGTTGGCCACACGGTGATCACGCCCATGACAAATATAACTCGAGCCGTTAATACATGACGCTCGTGAGCACGATTTCCAGCTAAAACGGCCCTCAGTTGGCTCCCAATCAATGCTGTGCAAGGCACGATGATGTCACCAAACAATGAAGTACTGAGGAACATATTTTTTAAACAGAGAAATTGTGTTGTTCAGAACAATCTTCTCCAACAGAAGTACGTGCATGGTTGTAAGTGAACATCATATATGATGCTTGCTTCATTGTCTCCAGAGGTGGAACATTTCCTTTAATGGTTGATTTAAGGACCAAATGCGTTCAATACGGGTGTGTACAAAATACCGACCAACCTAGGAATATTCATGTCACATGGCAAGTAAACGACCGACGAAGAAGATATGTGCAGTATTTGGCAAGGTGAGTGCACCATAAATGACCTCTTCCTTGCCGATTGACAGTTCATGGTTCATTCAAACGTGACTGGAAAATACACGCTGATCTGTCCGCCGCGCAAAGGTCAACTTATGTGCATCCGAGCCGGCAAGGTATCTGCAGACACGGGCCGTACCGTAGGAGCAACTCAGGGCACTGTCTTAAAAAGGTCGTCAGGAGGTAAGGCCTTTTGGGTGCAAGTGCAGATGACCTGGCCTAACCTAACCTAACCTAACCTAACCTAACCTAACCTAACCTAACCTAACCTAACCTAACCTAATCCAGCCTAAGTGCACGGAATCGATTGGCGAAAGTTTCAAGACGATCGGAGGAGTCGTTTTGGAGAACGAGCGTGTCTGCTTCATATGCCAGTTTTTTAGACCCCGCCCGACTGGCGTTCCGCTGTTTTCACTCGCCGACCGAAGCCACCAAAGAGTAAACAGATTAAGGGGACTTGAGAGATAGGATGGGCTTGCCACGGGACAGGTGGGGGTAGGTGAGCGCGCGGGTCCCGGGTCGGGTTTACGCGTCCGGGATGGTTACAATATAAGGGAGCTTAGGTCTTAAGAAGGATTGCCGAGGGGAGTCGTATTGCGTGCGAACGCCGTGTGCTTGCATACGTGAATTTGGTTGATATATATATACATATATATATATATATATATATATATATATATATATATATATATATATATATATTTGATACATTAGGCCCTGAAAATGTCGTGCTTGTAAGGGAGGAAGCGGGAAATGTTAGCAAGGAATCAACGTGGTATACAAGAACCATAATCAATTCATGCATCCAAACCTTGATGATAGGCATCAATTCATTTGGCAACCTAAACGCGTCTTCACGCGCAATCAAGGTCGGAAAGACAGATCCCGCGAGTGGTAGACGCAGTAGCTTATTTGTGACTCGCACAGTTCTTGTAAATTTGGTGGAAAACATACATTGCGACACATTCCATATCACCGTTCAGGGAAAGAGCACGAGTCTCAACGAGAGACTGGGGCATAAATGGCAGACGTTGTGATTCAACACGTCGCTGTTTGTTCGCAACGTGCATAATTTTTTATGTAACTTGGAAAAAAATAGCGTGTCGCATTCTGTATTGCCGGTTTAGCATAATACACTGCATTGAAAAACTTGCAAAAAAACACAGTTAGTCATGTAAACAGGACGGTTAATGACAACTTGTGCTAACTTCAGCGTGATCGGAGACATACGCTGAACGCAATCCGCTTAAATTTATTCCAGTTTTAATTGCTGACTCTCGCATGCATGGCCTCTCAGCTGGCGTCTGACGAAACAGTTTTGGTAAAACGTTATTGATTAAAATGTTGATTGCATCCGTCACAGTAAAAGTTTGATCACTTTGCATCGCACTTTAAAGAGAAAGAATAACAGCCTTCTCTACGCTATGGACAAGTTAACTAGTCGTCTAAATCTCCGTTTCATCACTTGGAAAACTTGAATAAAGGAAAACGCGACAGGACGCCAAACACTGAAAAATGCAACTCGTATTTGTCCTTCGCCGTGTCGCTCAATCTGCATGGGCCTTCGGGCCAACGTTCCGGTAACGCATAGCTTTTGAAGATGGTTTTCAAAGCATCACTATTTCAGACCCAGGAAGCTAGCGTCGTGAGCTCATTTTCGTGAGCTCTACAGTCACCTCAGGCTTCTTTTTTATTACTCATGACGGGGCGGGCGACCTGAACAAGGGTGCAACATTCAGGGGTGTTTTATTGCAAACAAGGACTGACGATAAAAATGAAGTGTGACGTTCAGCAGCCGTTTGAGATCAGTGGCCTAGAGTGCCTGGACGATGTAATGAATCGGAAAAATGTGTGTAACACTTCCACTCACAATGGCTTTTATATGCGGCAATCGAGGACAGAGGAAGCAAACAGCGTTGAACCACCTCAACGTGTAAAATCTCTGCACACAACTGTTATTCGGAGCAGAAGTAGTGACGCAGAGCCAGCGCTGTTACGCTCGAGGAGCTCTCCTGTCCCTTTGTCGAGTGAGAGCTGCTTGATTCGTAATGCGTCAGAGGGGCGATATCCGCTTTGATCATTTTTTCAGTCCTCGCCAGTGGGGCCAATGGTAAAATTTAAAGAGAGTTGGGTTGTCTGCTCCCTGGCCCTCCATTTCCTATGTCTGTGCGCCTGAACTACGTGTGCGGCTGTGTCCCATTTCCGGTACTCACTGGCCGTTTAAACCACTATCATTGATCACGGATGAAATACGGTGGGAGAAGTTGATGCACCGTAGCTCGCAAACAGAATTATTGCAATAACAAATGTGAAATGTGCTAGTTGCAGTGGAAGCTTATGTGCCCACTGTGATTGACGCAATTTTCTTATCCACTGATGTACTGATGGTGCATGCGACACTATCAGGGCAATTTAAACATAGGGTTCTCCGGTTCAAAAGCAGCCCGGTCTGTTGTGCGTCTCTGTGTGGCGCTCTGTTCCTTTCTGTGCTTTTCTGTCCGTTTGCTTGATTTGCTTCTTCCCCAGTGGCCTGCGCTTTCTAGTCATTTTGTCGTTTCCGCTTCATTATGTTGTTGTTTTTTTGTCTCAATATGCCTGGTTTAAATGCTCGCGATGATCATTTATTCGGTTAAATGCGGTGCAAGATGGTCGTCAATTGTCTATATATCTGCTGCCAAAATAACAGTCATACCACCAAACTATACAAGTATGTGTCTCAGGCCATTCACCTCTCAAAATTTGTAGCCATAGCTCGAGAAGTGTTTCTTGTATCCACCATAGTGATGGCCGTATCCTCCGAATCCGTAGCCGCCTCCCAGTCCTTGGAGGCCGAATCCGCCATATCCGCCTCCCAGCGCGCCAAGGGCGAATCCACCGCCGTATCCGCGGCCAAATCCCCCGAAGCCGTACCCGCCTCCCAGTCCTTGGAGGCCGAATCCGCCGTATCCGCGTCCGTATCCTCCAAAGCCGTACCGGCCGTAGCCGTACCCGCCTCCCAGTCCTTGGAGGCCGAATCCGCCGTATCCGCGTCCGAATCCTCCAAAGCCGTACCGGCCGTAGCCGTACCCGCCTCCCAGTCCTTGGAGGCCGAATCCGCCGTATCCGCGTCCGAATCCTCCGAAGCCGTACCCGCCGTAGCCGTACCCGCCTCCCAGTCCTTGGAGGCCGAATCCGCCATATCCGCCTCCCAGTGCGCCAAGGGCGAATCCACCGCCGCGTCTGCCGAAGCCGTACCCGGCTCCTAGTCCGCTGAGGCCGAATTGTCCCATGAACCCACCATAGCTGGGAGCAGCCGCAGCCACCAGGCAGAGGACGATAGCCAGCTGTAGGATGTAGAACGAAGCAATCAGGACAGTGGCTTGTGAACATACAAGTAAGATGTGACTGTGTGACGTACCTCAAATGCTGGAGCATTGAGGTCCTAAACGGGATAACCAGAATGCGTAAATAGGGGCGGCCAATAACACAATATTTCGCTTGTTATTATAAGCGCAGACCACTGACATGTAGCTCACTGAGTTTCACAACATGATTTAGGGAATATCAGTATTTCAGTATCAGTATAGCGACGATTTAAATGTATTGATATTTTATACCTTAACTCTTGGACGGGTGTACACACGAGACATGTTCAGCATTCAGTGAAGTGGAACAGGGAGAAATAAGGCTCTGAAGTGAAGTTTTAAAAAGCAGCGGGGAAATATGGGCGTTTTGGAGGACCGAGCATTCGATATTGCTGCTTTCAAAATGGCAATTTTGGGGGATCTCCCAAACAATCGGAGTTTCGCACATTTCGTTGGTGGGGAAGGGGAAGCAAAATATATCCACGCAAGGAAGCAAAATATATCCACGTTTACTTCCAAATTACACCAATAATTTCTTTAAAGGAAACAATAGGAGGGGATAGGATTTAAGGAAGGGATAAAGCACGAGTGGATGGGTCCGAACTGGTTAATGAGGCGTGTAGAAAGCATCCATGAAACTCCGGTAAAAAGTCCTAGAAGCTTGTCTGGACATTAGGAAAATTCACACGACATTTTGTGAAGGATTACAAGCTGGGTTCAAACGCTGTGGAACAGGGGTATAGCCAAACCACCAAAGGAGAGTGTTATGATGTAGTATTACTTTACCTTCATGGTCCGGGGTTGTTGGCGGTGGCTGCTAGGCGTTTGAAGTGTGGTGGCTGCGGTGGTGCGCCTGTCGTTTTATGCCAGATTTGCCTCCCCCCCCCCCCCCCCATTCCCCACCCAACCCACTGGTCGCTGCACTCTGCAGGAGATGAATATGGGTGCCACGCCCTGTTACAAGAGAGTGAAAGCTATGATCGATGTTTGTGTTAAAAATGCAGCCGGAGTTATTTTCATTGTTCAGATCTCGACTTGAATGCCTACGTCTTCCTACCCTCGACTGTATGTACCGGCTTTGTTAAAAGTTACAGCAGAGAGACGCTCACGCCGAACTACCACGCCTTTCTAACCTGTCTGGATTTTGCCCAAAATCACGTTTTGGCAATTGGGCACAGACCATAGTCATTTCGGTCACCAACAAAAATCGACATTTTGACAAACTGCCTCAAATCAACGCTGTTTCAAAAATGGAGCCGCCACGGCGTTAACTCGTGTTTTCTGTTACAAAGCTTATGATGACTGATCGTAGTTAACCAGTGCGAAAAATGGGGAGAAATTTCTGAACGTAGTCTCGGTTTTGATAACCCCTTTGAACTGAGCAAGAGATACTAATGCGTGCTTGAACTGGCCCCGGCATGCAGGAGCTATAAACCGGGACTACTTGGCAAAGGTCTCATCTATCTCTACAGTTTACGTTTTGCACTGTTTTTCACAACAGATGAAATACAGCGACGCAAGCAGTCTTGAAATTTGTAAAAACTGGCTGCATGCTATGTTTCATTGCATACCGCATGGCTCAAACAAAATAGGTCCCGCAATGTTCGGTACACTGTTTGTGCAGTGCCTAAAATGGCGATAAGCCTTGTTCAACAGTACCCTTTGCACTTTAAAAACTCATGAATGCTCTTTCTTCTGGCCTTCTGACCATTTGACCATTTGACTTCTGACCATCTGGCGTTCTGACCCGCTTTCTGACCTTTTGCCTCCTACTACCTGGCTACGTGAACACGACTGCACCTTCTAACACTGAAGTGACTGCACACAGCAGTTAGGATTATATCACCACCGATTTTGAAGTGGTATGGATAGTGTGCGTATTGGAATATCTCAGCAATTTTTCCGACTTTGTTTGTTAGTCGACACCGTATGTTTAGTGCGGCATGAGCGACTTTACCTTAACAGTGAAAACACACACGCTTAAAGGGAGTGTTCCACATTTGTATGGGGTTTGAACTTGAAACAGCCATCTTGAAGGGCTTTGGTGCAGTCCAAATTCGTGCTCTTCTTAAAAGAAGCGTTTCACATTTGTATGAGGTTTTGATCTGAGTTAGTCACATTGAAGACCTTGCGATGCAGTTCGCGGCCATGACTTTTTTTTGCATACACGACGCCGTAATAACGTCATTCAAATTCTGCCATTCGACTGGCCATGCGGCGTTGAGGGTCACGAAACTATGTCGAGTCGTCCACATCTGGCGTTCGTGAGCGCGATTTTAAGATGCAACGGCCGTCGATTGAATCAACAAATGCCGCACAACCTATGCAAGATTCTGACAAGAATTACCTTTGTGTTACACAATACAAGAAGTTATACGTTCCTTTTGTATCCGGTGCAAGCATCATATCCTATATTTGTCTCAATATCTCAAAAGGTGGAAGATACCCTTCAACCCCAGGTTTGAAAGAAACAAGGCGACCGGCATCCATTCTTAATACGATAGCATATCTCAAATGTACCGGCACCAGACAAGATCATATCACATTTATTTGTTCACAGGCCCTGTGAACACATACTTCGCAGCTATCCTCGCAGCGGCGGATGGGATGCATTTGGGAGCATTTCGCCATCGATTGTACAGCGATGTGAATAGTAATTTAATTTGCACATCCCAGCGTCTGACTCTGCCTATATTGGTCGACACTGTAACCTTAAGCGCGGCATCAGCGATCCTATCCCGACAGTGGAAACACACCCTCTCAACACCAAATTTGGAAGGAACAAATGAACGCGACCAGGCGTTGAAGCGAGGCGCTGGAGAAGATGAGGAATAGGGCGGTGGACAGAAATGCTTCAGGCATGTATGTTTGAAATGATGAGACCTACTTACCCAAAGAGTGGGATCATAGTTAATTCATGCAGTTAGTCACAAAGAGTTTTAGCTACGGTTCGTTAAAGTAAGTGAACGTACAAGCTGCTGCGTGCTATTGCGTCTGTATGCACACCAGAGAAACCCAATTTAGATGCGGAAAAACATTATTCTCCAGGGAGCTAACAAGCACCACCAGAGACTCACCAACGATACAAAAAAGTTGACATCGAACTCACCTTGACAACATCCACAGACATTACCATGACGCCAGACATCACCCTGACACCACGTTGACATTACACAAAGTCTAACAATACAGATGTAGTGGTTCAGTGAGAAGTCATGGCTGCGGAAACCGTAACAACTTTCGAGGCCAAGGACCGTGGTCGTCTTCGGCAGCGGAAAATACCTGCAATTGATTAGCCAGCACCAGCGCATCCCGACCAGACGCATCTTGATCATAAATCAGTTTAAAAGCTCACATCTTTGCAAATTAATAGATCCCTGCAGTTAAACTTTGTTAAAAAAAGTTTTGCAGTGGCTGCTTGCTACATTTACAAAGCATTTGGATGAAAGCTGTTACCGATTTCCGCTTTTAAGTACCATGCATTTTGCAGTGGCACAATATTAAGCTCTGAAAGTGACATGTTTCTGCTCATGTTGGACGAAAACTAAAAGTTTTTGTTAAGGTTTGTGTCAGCGCTACATTTTAAGTCACAGTGTCCTTCTCATAAATGCCCCACATTGGACGGGGAATGGATTTTGGTACAGTTTTTGTGAAGCACTATATTTTATGTCACAGTCTTTTTGACGACGGTGTCTTTCTTCACGGTGGTGTTTTGCGTCAAAATATGAAGGCGTGTGACCCATAGCGTCACATTTTTTCGAACCCCGCGTCGTCGTTTAGCATACGGCAGTTTGTTACGTTTACTTACCTTAATTAAGCGTAGCTGAAAACTTGCCGTCTAAACATACCAAGAAAGGGTGGGCCTACTCTCTGGGCCACAAAGCTTCCTTGTTCCAAAAATACGTGCCTGAAATGGTTCTGTCCATCATCCTACTCATCATCACCTCCAAAACGCCCCACTCCAAAGTTTGTCCGAGTGCATATCCTCGGGCTATTTAGTGCCGGGTGCAGCCATAGTGATCACGTGACCTCACCGCCGGCCGGGCGGGTTGTATTTGCGGGGGCGATGCCATGATACCAGCAGCCACCCCTGCGAGAACAGCTACGAAGTTCTTCGAACGAATGCATGCGATATTATCTTGTCCGGTGCCGTTCCAGCACGCGGTGTTATCGCTGTAAGAATGCATACCGGTCACCAAGTTTTCCTTCCCAACCTGGTGCCAAGCTAGCGTGTTTGCACTGTTGGAAGTACGATCGCCAACTCCGCGCTGAAGGTTGCGGTAGTCGACCAGCATAGGCAAAGTCGCAAAAATCGCGGTGTTATCAAAATTCGCCTGCCCTCCATATCTTTTCTAAGCCATTGGTGGTATACTCTTTAATGTTATTTGCAGTCCGTTCAGTGTAAGATAGCACAACCGTGTTCACGAAGCCTCGAAGCCACGAAGGAGCAAGAAAGTCAACGCGGGATGGCCAGGAATACAGAAAGAAGAGCGTTCATCGGTTTTAGAATCCCAAAACTTACCGGAAAGGGTACTATCAAAAGGCTTCACACCATCTCAGACATCGCATGAAGAATGTAGCGAACATTGTGTGACTCATTTTCCTTGAGCCATGTGGTATTGCAATTATCCATAGCGTGAAGACAACCTTTGCAACTTTGAAGACTGCTTGCGATGTTGTTTTTTTGCGGTTGTAGCAGCGTTCGACCGCTGGATATAACTGTGAGAAGCTGTCGACCTTATGGACAGTTGTCAAATGTAGCTGGTGAATGGCGAGAGCCAGGTCAGTTACGCATTTGAACCGGAGTAGGTTAGGTCAGCATTTTCGCTGAGCCCCCTAACCGATTATAAAAAGTGACACGCCTGCAACCCTGACTGCATTTTTACAAACAGAACTATTTGCTTTCACTCTCAACTAACAGGGCGTGGTACCCACATTGATCTGGTGCAGAGTGCAGCAACCAGGGGATAAATCTGGCATAAAAGGACAGGTGTGCCATAGTAACCACCACTCATCAACGCCTAGCAGCCACCATCAACTACTCGCCGCCATGAGGGTAAAGTATTGTCTCGACCATAACACTCTCTTCCGCACATACACCTGTCCACACTGTGGGACAGATCCCACTGTGTGGACAGCTGTGTAACGGCTTGTAAATCTCCGCCAAATATCGTGTCAAGTTTCATCACGCTCATTGTTCAGCACCCAAATCGGAGGAGCTTCTGACAGCCTTTACCGGAGATTCATGGGAGCATTCTGTTTTCTGCATCGCTTAATTTAAACCTATTTACTTGTGCTACATCTCAAAGGCCGAGCTTGAAACGTCTACCGAAATGTTGAGATCGAGCCTCGGTGTCCGTTTCCCTGAAGTCTTTGCCAGTCGAAACACCATCTCCCACAGGGTTCATGCTTCTAACTCCGAAACACCATCTCCCACAGGGTTCATACTTCTAACTCCGAAACACCATCTCCCACAGGGTTCATACTTCTAACTCCGAAACACCATCTCGCTCAGGGTTCATACTTCTAACTCCGAAACACCATCTCCCACAGGGTTCATACTTCTAACTCCGCCAAAGTCCAGGGGTCGCAAAGCAGCGGTCATACGCGCCCCGTCCACCAATGCACGCTGACGAAACAAGTCATACAAAGTGGCGCATTTGCAGGCTTTGCTCACATCACGTTTGAACAAAACGCATGTGGCCTGCACTTGCAGCGCCGCGTTTATTCGGGCCGTTGATCTCCGTGTTCATGCTTGACTCTTATTGAGATAAACGTTATCAGTCTGAATGGTGACTTTCTTCTCACATGACGCATGTACTTGGAGTGAGCAGGGCAACGCAATTGCACACGGAGGACGGAATGAGATCCCGCTCATCAAAAATTCATTTGAAATCGTTTCCTTCTAAAATATGAGCTCGCTGCCATCAGCATGCCAGCCAACAGATGTTGAACGACTGCGATATCCCACCTATGCATCTCGCCTTCAGCCGTAACGTACTGTTGTTTTTTCCAATGGAATTAAAAGCAGCTCTCACATGCTGCGGCGTTCGAGGAGTGAAAGTGCAAAATTTCGATTCATTTGAATCGTCGCTTTCATGACACTTGAATTTGTTTTAATAATGGTACTATGAAGCTTTTCGTGCTGCATACTTCTGAGCCACACTTACAGACAGGTAGCAGAGAAAACACGGTGTTATTTTGCAAGCACTATTCACTCAGCATAAAGACCGCATACTGCACTAGTAGTTCCCGCCTCCACAGCGATGTCAAATTCCTGTAAAGCACCTCATGAGTCTGAGGTATTTCAACCCTTTTGTACCACGATGTATTCATGACACAGTCACATCTAACCCGCGTGCGCACAAGAAGCTGTCCTAATAGCTTCGTTCTACACCTTACAGTTGGCTATCGTTCTCTGCCTGGTGGCTGCGGCTGCTCCCAGCTATGGCGGGTTCTTGGGACCATTCAGCGGGCGTGCCGGTGGATTCGCCCTTGGTGGACTGCGAGGCGGATTCGGCGGATTAGGCGGATTCGGCCTCCGAGGACTAGGAGCCGGCTACGGCTACGGCCTGAACGGCGGGTACGGCGGATACAGCGGATACGGCCTCAACGGCGGGTACGGCTTCAACGGCGGATATGCCCTTGGCGGACTGAGGGGCGGATTCGGCGGATTCGGCCTCCGAGGACTAGGAGCCGGCTACGGCTACGGCCTGAACGGCGGGGTACGGCGGATACGGCGGATATGGCCTCAACGGTGGATACGGCGGATACGGCTTCAACGGCGGATACGCCCTTGGCGGACTGAGAGGCGGATTCGGCGGATTCGGTCTCCGCGGACTGGGAGCCGGGTACGGCCTCGGCGGTGGGTACCAGAAGCACTTCTCCGGATACGGACTCGGCGGCGGACAGTTCGGTGGATACAAGAAGCACTTCTCCGGATACGGACTCGGCGGCGGACAGTTCGGTGGATACAAGAAGCACTTCTCCAGCTACAGCTACGGACATTGACAAATGACTGGTTAGTTTTCAGGTAACGTCTCTAATACCTCGGTAAAATGTTTCGGTTCCTTAGTCAGCAGATATATTAGCAATTGATCATTTTGCGCTGTGTTCACCAGAATACATGAACTGTCGCGTGCACTGATGACATGCATATGGAGACCGACAGTATACTAGAGCGGAAACGAGAGAAAAGAACGAGAAAGGGAGCAGGAGAATAACAAATATAACGCGAAACAAAAGCAAATGCTGGGAGGCACGCCGGATCGAGCTGCCCTTGAACTGGAGAGCATGAGGAGGGACATGCCCTGATGTCATATGTAGCATCAGCGCACTAATAGATAGGAAAAGTGGGACGGGATTGGAGACGCAACGTTTTCCAAGCTGTTAGCCCACAGCTAGGTCCGCGATGGACAGCCAGGCTTTCATCTTGCAAAAGCCAGTTGTGCTACAATGCTGACCCGGCCGTTAACCTGCACGTGCTGAGGACACTGCAGTCTTTTTTGCGATTTCTCTTTAATTTTAGACCCCCATATAGCACGCATAAAACTCCATCTCAGTGTAATATAATGTACAACATTGTTTGGCTGGTGCCAGTAAAGTTGCTTAGACAGCAGTGATCATAATGTTTTGGACTATAACATTTCTATTGTTTCAAAGAGCATCTTAAACACTGACGCCAGTTTTCTGGTTACAAATGGGAAGGAGTGGTATTTCAAATAACCTATCACCAAATACACCAGAAATTTCGCATTTGCACCACATTCAGTAAACTAACCGCTAAACGTCTTTTTTCAATTTCATGTATCAATCCAAGGGTTTACACTGCCAAGGTAAAGAATGTAGGACATTTAAAAGCATGGGAAGCCTTCTCAGTTCATAACAATACACACAGGCACAAGCACCGTTCAATGCGTCACAATGCCGCACTGTCATGACCTGTATTCAGGAGGCAGACGCATGCTCTTATATGGTGTTTGCTTTCCTTAAAGAATTCACCATGCAACAGCGCCGAATAATTACCACATCGCAGCTTTGAAATGGCTGTCATTTCCCTTTTGCCAAAAAACAATACCCGTCTTTCACTGCAAGACAGTCACCGTTGCGCTGTTTGTAATGCTGCGTACAAGCAAAAACAGCTCTAGCATTTCGTCCACAACTATCACGCAATGAAGCGACTTTGTTGACATTTAGCATTGCCACAAGACTAATACATGGTTCAATGTTGAAGCGGAATTTCCATGACACGAAAAGAGATCAGGCATGTCAAGGACCTCTGTGCACATATCGCATGGCCTACCTACCGCAAATTTATGATCAATACTGAATGATTGATTGGCGTCGTATGTCGAAATGAAATTTGTTAAACAGAACTAGACGCAGATACAGATATAGCGAGATATAGAAACAGCAAACCACACGAAAATCGTAACGAAAATCGTAACCAGACATAACCTCAAAAAATATTGACAATCACAGTAAGGGCGAAACGTATCATATGCAAGTGACCCGGCCGTTATGGTTGTAAATTGGATGATTAGTTTGCATTGTTTCATCCATATGTATTAACTGAAAGAAGCACCAAGGGTGTAGTTTCATATTGTTGAGTGGCCCCAGTACTCTAACTCTGAGAAAAACGGAAGTACGGTTAGATATTTTCCCTGCTCAGATTTTTAACAAGGAAAATGCTGACAGTCTCTGGTAAGATTCTGGTTCTTGCTGATTCCTTTCCATTCGGCCATGGGACCATTCAGCCTCAGCGTACTAGGAGCCGGGTACGGCTACGGTATGAACGGCTTCAACGGTGGATACGGCTTTAACGGCGGACATGGCTTCAACGGTGGATACGGCCTCAACGGTGGATGCGGCTTCAACGGCGGGTACGGCTTGGACGGCGGTACGCCCTTGGCGGACTGAGAGGCGGATTCGGCGGATTCGGTCTCCGCGGACTGAGAGGCGGATTCGGCGGATTCGGTCTCCGCGGGCTGAGAGGCGGATTCGGCGGATTCGGTCTCCGCGGACTGGGAGCCGGGTACGGCCTCGGCGGTGGATACCAGAAACATTTCTCCGGATACGGACTCGGCGGCGGACAGTTCGGTGGATACAAGAAGCACTTCTCCGGATACGGACTCGGCGGCGGACAGTTCGGTGGATACAAGAAGCACTTCTCCAGCTACAGATATGGACATTGACAAATGACTGGCTAGTTTGTCAGGTAGCATCCCTAATAACTTGGTAATATGTTTCAGATAATTAGGTGGCAGACATATAGAGAGCTGACAATTTTGCGCTGTGTTCACTAGCATACATGAAATGTCGCGTGCACTGAATGCATGCATATCGAGACCGACAGCATACTAAAGCGAAAACTAGAGAAAAAAACGAAAAAGGGATCAGGCAATAACAAAGATAACACGAAGCAAAGCAAACCATAAGACTGTAAAACTTGGAGGGAAGCAGAGTCAACAGCCGGTCACAGTTCGTTCACAGGGAGGCACGCCGGACCGAGCTGCCCTTGAACCGGGGAGGATGAAGAACGACACGCCTTGGTGTGATCATATGTAGCCTCAGCGCACTAATGGTCAGGGAAAATGGGGAAAATTAGAGGCCCAACTCTTTCCAAAATGTTAGCCCGCAGCTCGGCCCGCCTCGGCCAGCCAGGCTCTCATCTTGCAAAAGCCAACTGTGCTATAATGCTGACCCGGCCCTTAAAACGCAAGACCAAGTAAACTGCAACCTTTCTGTGATTTTCCCTAATTTTAGATCTTTTCATAGCGTGCATAAAGTTTCATCTCGGTGTCATCTAATGCACAACATTGTTTGGCTAATACCAGTAATGTTGCTCAGACAGCAGTGATCGAAGTGCGCGTACTATGAAGTGCATATTGTTTGAAAGAATATATTCAACACTGACGACAGTTTTTTATTACAAATGGAAAGGAGTGGCATTTTAAACAGCCCATCATAAAAGGTTCCATGAATTTCGAATGTGCACCACATTCAGTAAGGAATAAATAAGGAATCAATAATAGTATATATACTATAAGAAGGAATAACAAGGAATAATAATATATATACTATAATAAGGAATAATAAGGAATAATGAGGAATAGATACTACATCACAGTTTTGAAATGACCGTTATTCCCCTTTTACCAACACCCGTCTTTCATTCTAAGACAGTCACCATTGCGCTGTTGGCAATGCTGCTTACAAACAAAGACAACTTTAACATTGTGTCCACAAATATTAACTATTGAAGTGGCATCACTGACATTTACCATTGCCACAAGGCTAAAATACGGTTCAATGTCAAGGCGGAATTTTTATTGAACGAGCACAGACAAGGCATGTCTGGGACTTCCATGCACATATCGCATGGCTTACCTGCTGCAAATTTCTGATCAATACTGAGTGGTTGGTTGGCGTCGTATATTGAATTGGAGTTCATTGAACAGAACTAAACACAGATACAGATATTGCCAGGGACAGAAAAACAAACTACATGAAACTTGTTATCAGGCATATGCCTTGAAAAATATTGACAATCATAGTAAGAGTGAAACACGTCATACGCAAGCGCATAGGCGTAGAAACGTTTCAAAAAGTGGGGCCAAGCTCGCGGCGTACTTCAGGAACTTTTTTCTGGGAAGCGAGCCCGATGATCGGGGGAGGGGGAGGGGGGGGGGCGGGTACGAATGAAGATTGTTATCGCTCTTTATTCAAATGGTATGTCCGCTATGCTAGATTTGCATCTAGAGCTGCTTCTCACTGCTGCACAGTCTTTCCTATTCGACTCATCTGTCATTTGGCAACTAAGGCTATCCAGCTTCCCAAGATTATTCGTCAATTTTAACATTTTCTTTCCTGGGGAGGCGAAATTCCCCGAGCGGGTAGGCATTTCGGGTCATTGAGGAAGCATCTGTCTCCGCAGCACAGATGCCAAAATAAGTCCTGAATATAAGCTGGTAATAGTTTTGAACGGGGATCGATGGTTCACGGTGCGACAGATTTTTCATGTGCCTTCATTTCGCTGGCTGCTTTTTCAGAGAGAAGAATTGTCGCAGCATTTTAGGCGGAAAGAAATTTGGGAGCTTGAAACTGCCAGAAACAAGATGACAAAAGTCATAAAACTTTTGATTTTCATGTCATGAAAAAACTAAGCCATATAATAAGGCCAATCTGCAACATGTTCCTTATCTGGGCCCTGCTCCTGTCCGCCGTTGGTGGCCACGGCCCTGGCCCGGATTTCTCCCGCATGACTGACTGCGAGCTGATTGTATGGCTGTTTTGTTGCATACTTTTGGATCAGCGTTAGTACTACATGCCATATGAAACATGTGTCGGACAGCTGCAATAACATATTTTTCCTAACTGTCTTCCTTTACACCACACCATCGCAGAAAAATAACCTCCGGGAAGCTGTCTGCCTTAGGTATGAACTGACACAACGGATGCTGCATTGCCCATCACGCAACGTATACGACTTGACCTGTTTTTGTGTGTAGGCGGAGCCTTGCCAAGGAGAAACACAAGGTTGACAAAAGCCCGTCTTATGATGATCCCCCAAAAATCCCCGGATATAGTTTACTTGTTAACAAGTGATGCGGTTTTCTTCGTTTCATTCTCATTTTTTCTTCTCACCAGAACAAAAACCAGGAACTACCGAAAGCTTAATTCTCTTTGTATTTTGAGTCTAATGAACTGCAGAAATCAGGCGCTGAACGGCTACATGGAATAAATCACCGGTGCTCCTGATTTACAATGGTTGGTTGACTCTTTCTAAACGGAGAGAACTGAGAAGCTTTGACAGAATTTGTTACCTCGGTTCTACTGACATTGAGGACATCGCGAAGGTAGATTGTAGATCGATATGTTTGATCCAAATTTGAAGAGGAAAATTGTATTGCAGATCGAGTGGTCGGCAATGCGTATTAACATGGCTAAGCCATGTTTCTCTGAAAATGTTCACCATTCAGTCAGAATCGATCAGTGATGCAATTTATGTAACGTGTTTTCTTAACATGCGCTCTTGCAAATCTTAGCAACAAAACTTCGACACCAAGCGTTGTAATCTCCATAGTCCGCCGGGCGTTAGCCCAGTTGCTCTTAGTCGTGGCCCACCGGTGGACAAAGATGATGACGCCTCTAAAATTATTATCTTTAAACACTTAAATCGACTAGTAATGCGAGTCATGTGACGTAATTTTGGGTGTGCGCACTAGAAAATCTTAGAAACACAAGACTCGACCCCACGCGTTGCAGTCTCCGAAGGCCGCGCAGCATCGGCTTAGCAGCTAATATTGAGCTGTGGCTAAATGGTGGACGTGGTAGTGGACTAAGTGGTGTGCCTAAGTGGAAATCATGACGCCTCCAAAAAAGTATGCTTGAACGCCTCATAACATCAGACCTTACATTCAGAAGGCAGCCTGGGGGCATGTTTCACGTGTGCAGTTTTTAGACAGATGAAAAGAACCGATTGACCCTTAAAGCACCGCGAAGTTATACTGCAATCTGGTGGTTAAGCTTGAAGAGTGAAGGTAGAATATTTATTTTTCGTTTCTTTGCAGCTATTCATATATCCAGAGACAGATTAACACGGCGCCCGCCGTCTGGTAGCACTTGCAGTGGCAGAAGCTTTTCGGTTTTACGGAAGCTGCAGCCCAGACCATTCGTGTTCTTGCTCTTGAGGTTG
The DNA here is from genome assembly GCF_011947565.3 of Pollicipes pollicipes. Classification (NCBI taxonomy): domain Eukaryota; kingdom Metazoa; phylum Arthropoda; class Thecostraca; order Pollicipedomorpha; family Pollicipedidae; genus Pollicipes; species Pollicipes pollicipes. Next base: position 31,567,631 of record NW_023596297.1, on the reverse strand, counting down.
CGGACGGGCAAATTCAAGCCCTTTGATGCAATTTGTCTCAATAATGCATTTTGAAAAACGAACGTTGTCAGGCAAACATGGCATGATCTTCCCCGTTTTCAAAGCTCATTTCGACCCAACCTAATTAACAGTAATGAGACCCGCGTTGACTCAACAATAATGAGACCCCTTATTCCCTTCCGAGCAAGGGGCCTCCTGAGTAGAATACCAGGGGTACATACCGTTTCCGGTCACGGGCTGAAGGGCCATTCCGTCCCATCGCGAAGTGTCTTCTGGCTGTCATTCTGGTGGCACGGGGCGGGATCTCCTAGTCGATCCAGAGGCCATTAGAAGGATATATCATATCACATGGTTCCCATCCCTGACATGGAAAGCCTTCTCACCCGCGCAGGTAGCCCCGGATCAGTACAGGAACCATCATTGACGGAACAACATTCCTGATCACCGCAGGTAGTCCAATAATTGTCACAAAGAATTCAGTTCCGTGTATTTCTGTCTTCTTCAGAGATATTGAGTTCTCCCTGACCTTAGACTGTAGATGAAATGGGGTTTCCAATTCGTATTAGCATTGCTAACCCGTGTTCGTCTTAAAATGCTAAATATCCTGTCAGAACTGATTTCTGATAGAAAACCACGTAATATGGTCTTGAACATGCGCGCTCGCAAATCATAGCAATAGCCTCGAGGCCCGGCGTTGCAGTCTCCAAGCCCTGCGGCGTCGGCCTTGCGGCCGTAACATTAAGCGATGGCCAATGAGTAAACGAAAAAGATGACGCATCTGTTTTATCATCTGATGACGCACAGATCACGCATCAAACGCGAATAGATGACGATGGTGAGATGGCTGGTGAACTAGGCAAATCGGCACGCATGTTAAATGTAGTGCAAATTTAAGCCAAATGCCTTAATCTGAAAAGTAGGGGGCCATTTAACATTACTGCCCCTCCCCCACCTTGAAAAGTGGGATCATAGCCCCCGGCCCCACCCCCACGCCCTGTTTCTACGCCCATGCGCAAGCGACCCTGCCATCATAGTTGTAAATTGCATGATTAATGTGCATGTTTTCATTCATTTGTATCAACTGAAAGAAACACTAGGGTGTGTAGTTTCATATTTTTAGGTGACCCCAGCCCATTTTACTCGGAGAAAAAAAGTGGAAATACGGTGAGGTATTTTCCCTGCTCAGGTTTTAAACAACAAAAATGCTGGCACAGTCTCTGGTAAGATTCTGGATCTTGCTGCATTCTTCAACATTACTCCAGACTAGACAATAGTTCTTGCTGCATCTAAGCTTCATCCTGGGCTGTGTCTTCGGTCTTGCTGGATCTTTTGGCTAAATATGAGATTCGTCCTTGTTTTGCGAGATCTGTTGGCTGAACATGAGACCGGGTTCTGGTTCCTGCTTGCACCGCGGCTTAATTCCAGACTGGTTGCAAAGCCAGGAATCGGCTTCATGGAAGAAATCTTGGGAACTAGGTACATGTTTGCTGCTCACTGAGTAAAAATACACCAATAGTGACATCTTGTCTTCTATATCTAACAGCATATGCCAACACGCTAATAATTGTTGATCTATTTGCGCGCCTACATGCTGATGGATTTGTTTGATCATTCATCTGCTTACTTAGCTGCATACTATAGGTTTAAGATACTGAAGTGTATAAAGCATATTTAAGTAATAAAGGTTCCACAATAATACATGCAATGCATTATCATTGCTGTTCTCTTATTGCAACTGCTGACTGCAGCAGCTTTTTCTAAATAGCAATTCAAAGACGAAATAAAAACTATAAAGAGAAAATGTGCAGAATGACGAAGATGAGCCATTAGGTCTGGCTAACGCATGCCTTCGAAATTTCAGAGCATCATTTTTGGTGTCATAATAGCATGCAAAAGCCTCCCATTACCATGCATTAGCAAAACATTATATATGTCCTACCAGGTACCATATGTATGTCATAGTATCATGCCAGGCAGTCACCACTTTTTGTGCAGTAGCTGGAACCTGTACACGGTGGTTTTGGATGTTGTAATAGAAATCGCCAACTTCGTTGTAAATCAACGATTAGCGCCCTGCATGCACGTCTGGAAATGTACGATTTTTGCGTTATGTCTGGATTTCTGGCGCATGCGCGATGAAAACGGCGTACTAAACTACAAATGACGGAGGCCACTTCGCGCCCGGGCGGCAGGTAGCAGACAATAGCTGGTACGAAGGCGAATGAAAGGGCGGAATTGTATTTGGCTCAAGCCGTGTGTTTGATATGGTTATATGGGAAACATTTGGTGGAATGTCAAAGAGCTGCTCATGTCATTAATGGGATGAGCGGAAATGGCAGAGGATCTCATACTGTCGCACAGCTAAGGAGAGGAAGACGCCATCTCGTTACTTTTGCTCTGGACCTGCACCGAGTTCCATGACAGCTGCGGCGTTTGGGAAGGAGATGGAGACTGCCCAGAGTCTGCAACCTATGGTTCCACCAAGAAGTGATGCATATTTGTGTTCGTTGCAGAGGGCTGTCTATAGCCATATTCGCATTGTCTAGCTGTTGCATCCGGACAATGTAATACTTCCTCCTACTGTGGCTTTGTGATTATGTGTGCCGCTCCAATTCCATAGATGCTGAAACCCCCTCTAGCCTAGGCATGACTAGAAGGCGCAAGAAGTTTGTTGTGTGCATGCCATTTTTTATCCCTCCTTGTCTAGCGTTGTGGACCAGCGTTAATTTCCTGACCTTTTGGGCTGCAGTTGCACTCCTCTTTAACCGCTAAGCTAAACATGAGGCTGTAAGCGGCATTGCACGGGTAATGTTAGGTCACATCATGTGTAGAGCTTCAAAGCTACAATCCCAAGCTCAGAAAATTATGCTTCACGCTTGTTAGACGAACTATCAACAATGAAATGTCTTTAAAAATCATTTCATTGCTATGCTTATTTGATGCGACTGAAGTACAGTGAACTTATCTGTGTATTCTGTTGATGCCCATGTGTGCCACAATAACTAAAATCAACTCTGATATATCATAAAATGGTCAAATAAATAAACAATGGTCGCAACAAGCTGTTAGAATGACTGCTGTTCAAACCTAGCTTCTGGTGCATGGCAGTGAGAAGTCCGGGAACCGCTGACCGCGGGACGATTATGCACTCGCAGGAAGGTACGAACGGCCCAGAACGTTTTACTACAAGAAGGCCGCCTTTGCTGATGGACGTCACCTGCAGGTAACGCCTAGCATCCCGAATTTCGGCCAGCTTTTTGGACGGCCGGGTACCCTGGGCAAGATGGGCTTTTGTGCGGCGAAGATCAGCACACTCGTGCTGGGTGCCATGCCACGCACTGCCGATAGTGAACGGCACGCGGACAGAGCCATTGAGAAGTTCTGGTCGGCGCCCTGGCGAACGGGAGCCTCCTGCAGTGAGGAAATAAACGAGCAAACCTGACATCTTAGCTCATCGCAATCAAGGGGACTACGGCTGGTTGGGTGCGTTGGGATGTTGTTAGACCCGGCCACATGGAGGTCTGAGACACGATGCCGGCTGATAGTAGACAAGAACGCTGTGACGCTGGGGTTGGCCGAGAACTCGCCCATCCGGTATGTTTCTGGTATGCTATGAGTTTCTGGTACGCTTGCGAGCACGGCTTACTGCCAGTCAGGATGGCAGATAATGTGGCTGATTGTGTTATAAATGGTGCAAATGGTTTGTGGCTGCTACGATTCCCGGACTTCCACCTTGCACGGGAGTCAGTTCACATGGTTTTGCGCAGTCTAGCGCTAAAAAAGCCAACTACGTGAGTTGCGGATGATGTACAGCGTTGAACAGCCGATTCTGTGTTGTTTGACTGAGCCAACAGTGACTTTCCACATATGATCGGAAGACCGAGACAGGAGAACAGACTTGTGTCGGCTAAGTGCGTACTGGGCAGACGAGAACACGGTTCCCAGATCCTCAGACCAGTCGGTATGTTCAGACGAATCCAGTCCTGCGCAGACAGCGGCCAGAGGGGGCAGGAGATCAGCAGTTCCTGATTCTACGCGACGGAGAGCTTTGTACGCGCTGATAAAGCTACGCATGTCCTTTACAGTCTTTGGTAGGTCACATGTTGGCAAACTGGCGATGCGATAAAGACTGGCAGGTAGATTGCCTTTCGGACCATATCACATCGATTAAGATCGTGGATCAGGGACAGATGACTGTTTTAGATGCCGGGGGACGAAGGTCACACATGCCGGGTGTTTCTGGCGAGAGCTGCCAGTTCTCGAGAACCTCAGCGGGCGTAGATCCGCCAAAGAACAGATCGTCGGTCGATTGACCACACGCCCTTCCTGAATCAGACTGCCCAGAACGCGGCGCACCAGCTCCTCGCGTGCAGACTCTGAGCCGGGGATGCCCGTTACGCAGCGTGCATAAACACGGGTTCCCTCGTACGGTGTCCAGACGCTACATTGCTTCATCGAATAGGGCGACAGCGGGGGCTGGTAATAGGCTTTAGTCCTATCTGTCGTCACGAGATAGCGCCAGCTACCGATAGTGCGGAGTGTCCACTCGACATCGGGCCGAAGTAAAGGATGGTGCGTGCAGTAGTGGCCGACAGATGTGAATCCAGTGACGAGGCGGGTCTCCCATTGGATTTGTTAACTAAAAACGAAGGGTTGACCTGCTCCATCGTAATGCTGAGGTCTCCTGGTTTCGCACACGCAAACACACCCAGCGTCTCGAGCTCGTCAAATTTCGTCTGTAGGTCGCTTAGGCGGCTGCGTTCCTAGCGTTGCGGAGGTTCGACGGAGCCGGTATTCACAACTCCTTGAATGGGATCTTTTGCGCTGTTGTAACTCGGTAATGCCTTCTCAAAGACAGACACGAACTCTGACCTAAGATCTGTGAATTTGGCTCCAATGTCAGATGGGGGGGGGGGGGGGATCCCGTCAGGATTTCCAGCGCCGCAGAGGCGCTGATTGGAGCTGTTTGCGCCGCGGCCTCATCAGAGGGAGGAGATCGGTCACCACTAGAGTTGGCAGAGGACACCAAATAAATATTACACACATGACCTTGCGAGCGCATATGAACGGGTGACGCGCAAAGATTTGGGACATCAACTTTTCCGGCCACCAGCTGGGTGGCGGCAGGACAGGGCCAGGTCTCAGATAGGTCACCTGGGCGCAGGGATGGTACGGTAGGCTCGACAGACATATAGCAGCTCGGATCAAGATCGGGGACGGTGAGCTCTGTGAAGTCTCCGGGCCAGATGGTCTGGGAGGTCCGCGGGGCGCGTAGCGTGCAGTGCACCCTACGTACAGCAGGAGCACCTGAGGCTGGTGGGTCAGCTGAGTCATGCCTGAAAACAACATTGTTACCTAACGATACAGTGCACTCGGCGGGCCGTTGCGATGATCATTCACGCGCATGAACGGGGTGCCTGCGAGAATATCGGAATCCAATTTGTCAACTATAGTTGACAACTTGACATGGCCATACATGACCTCAGACCTTGAGCTCCGCACAATAGGCTACATCTAGACAACATCTAGGCAACTGTCCAGTTTGAACAGCAGTCACTCTGACAGCGTGTTGCTGGCCATTGTTTATCTATTGGGCCATTCTATGATACATTGGAGTTACCATAGTTATTGTGGCACACATGTGCATCAACAGAACACACAGCTGAGCTCACTGTACTTCAGCCGCACCAGATGACCAAAGCAATGAAATCATTTTTAACGGCATTTCATTTTTGATGGTTCTTCCAATAAGCATGAAGCAAAATTTTCTGACCCTGGGATTGTGGTTTTGAATCACTGCACATTATGCGACCTTCCATTGCCCGCGCAATGCCGGCTATCGCCCTATGTTTAGCTTAACCGTTAATGAGGAGTGCAACTGCAGCCCAAAAGTTCAGGAAATTAAGGCTGATCCACAACGTTACATAAGAAGCAGGCATGAAAACACAGCATGCACATGAATTACAAACTTTTTGCGCCTTATAGTCATGCCTAAGCCGGGGGGTTTTCAAAACCTGTACAATTGGAACAAAAGACAATCGCAAAGCCACGGCAGGAGGAAACATTCCATCCAACAGACAATAAGAAGATGACTATAGACACCCCTCGGCAACAAACCACAACCTGCATCACTTCCAACCTCCCGCGTTAATGCATTCTGAGCACGTGATGATGTGACATCATCATGGCACTAAATCATATGGCACCAGCGTTGCGGCGGCGTGAAAACGCTGTTGTTTGCGGGCTGGTTTCAGCATAAATATTTTCATAAACCGGATTTTTTCGACCCAGCACATTGAATGCAAACTGGAATTGAGCCGCGGTGTTCAGCCAAAAGATCTCACAAAACAAGACCGAATGTAATATTCAGCCGAAAGATCCCGCAAGACCCAAGATACAGCTCAGGATGAAGCTAAGATCCAAACGGAATCAATGTCTAGCCTGGAATGATGTTGAAGGAATCAGCAAGTACCAGAATCTTAACAAAGACTGTCAGCATTTTCCTTGTTAAAAATCTGAACAGGGAAAATACCTAACCGTACTTCCGTTTTTCTCAGAGTTAGAGTACTGGGGCCACTCAACAATATGAAACTACGCCCTTGGCGCTTCTTTCAGTAATACAAATGGATGAAAACAATGTTAACTAATCATGCAATTTACGACCACGATAGCAGGGTCACTTGCATATGACACGTTTCGCTCTTACTGTGTTTGTCAATGTTTTTTTAGACTACGCCTGGTTACGATTGTCGTGTGGCTTTCGTTTAACAAATTTCATTTCAACATACGACGCCAATCAGCATTCAGTATTGATCATAAATTTGCGGTAGGTAGACCATGCGATATGTGCACGGAGGTCCTCGACATGCTTTCTCTTTTCCTACAATAGAAATTCCGCTTCAACATTGAACCATATATTAGTCTTGTGGCAACGATAAATTTTAACGATGTCGCTTCATTACGCAATATTCGTGGACGAAATGTTAGCGCTGTCTTTGCTTGTACGCAGCATTACAAACAGCGCAGTGGTGGCTGTCTTGCAGTGAAAGACGGGTATTGCTTTTGGCAAAAGGGAGATGACAACCATTTCAAAGCTGTGATGTGGTAATTATTCCGTGCTGTCGCATGGTGTATTCTTTAAGGAAAGCAAACACCGTATAAGAGCATGCGCCTGCCTCTTGAATACAGGTCACGACACTGCGGCCATTGTGACGCATTGAACGGTGTTTGTGCCTGCGTGCATTGTTATGAACTGAGGCTTCCCATGTCTTTAAATATCCTGCATTCTTTACTTTGTCAGTGTAAACCCTTTAATTGATGCATGAAATTGCAAAAGACTTGGCGTTTGGTTTACTGAATGTGGTGCAAATGCAAAATTTCTGGTATATTTTGGTGAGAGGCTAGTTGAAATACCACTCTTTCCCACTCGTAAGAAAAATTGCCGTCAGTGCTTAAGATGCCCTTTGAAACAATATAAATTTCATAGTCCGAGCACTTCGATCACTGTTGTCTAAGCAACATTACTGGCATTAGCCAAACAATGCTGTACATTATGCTACATATGACATCAGGGCGTGTCCCTCCTTATCTTCTCCAGTTCAAGGGCAGCTCGATCCGGCGTGCCTCCCTGCGTTTGCTTTTGTTTCGTGTTATATTTGTTATTCTCCTGCTCCCTTTCTCGTTCGTTCCTCTCGTTTCCGCTCTAGTATACTGTCGGTCTCGATATGCATGTCATCAGTGCACGCGACAGTCCATGTATTCCGGTGAACACAGCGCAAAATGGTCAATTGCTAATATATCTGCTGCCTAAGGAACCGAGACATTTTACCAAGGTATTGGGGATGCTACTTGAAAACTAACCAGTCATTTGTCAATGTCCGTAGCTGTAGCTGGAGAAGTGCTTCTTGTGTCCACCGAATCCGCCTCTCAGTCCGCCAAGGGCGTATCCGCCGTTGAAGCCGTATCCGCCGTTCAGGCCGTAGCCGTAGCCGCCTCGTAGTCCTCGGAGGCCGAATCCGCCTCTCAGTCCGCCAAGGGCGTATCCGCCGTTGAAGCCGACCCCGCCGTACCCGCCGTATCCGCCGTATCCGCCGTATCCGCCGTATCCGCCGTATCCACCGTATCCGCCGTATCCGCCGTATCCGCCGTATCCGCCGTATCCACCGTATCCGCCGTATCCGCCGTATCCGCCAAATCCACCGTATCCGCCGTTGAAGCCGTACCCGCCCAATCCGCCATATCCGCCGTTCAGGCCGTAGCCGGCTCCTAGTCCTCGGAGACCGAATCCGCCTCGCAGTCCGCCAAAGGCGAATCCACCGGCACGCCCGCTGAATGGTCCCAAGAACCCGCCATAGCTGGGAGCAGCCGCAGCCACCAGGCAGAGGACGATAGCCAGCTGTAAAATGTATTGAGGCACTTTGTAACTGAACATTGTCATCATGACGATATCCATATATCACCACCCATATTCCATAGGACGAATAAGATATCAGGATAGCGTCTTCTGTACATAGAGGTTAGAAGTGACCGCGTAACATACTTTACATGCTACTAACGTGTCTGTGCACGAATGGATGAACACACCACTACATCGCAAGATGATCTACATATATTTGATATCGCCGGTGGGAAGGGACTGTTGACCCGTCAGGCGTCCTGAACAGGATAATCATACTTGAGTCAATAGCTTCTGCCTAATGGCAAAATGCTTAGTTTGTTATCGTAACACCAGCCAATATAATGCAGCACGTCGCACTTTTCAAGTGGCATTACTTTGAGGCCATCTAATGTTGTTTTACACGAAAATTGTTTGCCGTTTCAGGCATTGTTTGTTTTTGTTTTTTCAGGCATTGTTTGTTTTTGTTTGTTTCAGGCATTGTTCAGGTTTCAGGCCCACCGATGGAAGGTTCTCGCTTCGCGGAAATTGGTGACATACCGCTCTGATTTATCTTTCTTGCAGATGTTTTTTTATTCCTTGTTCTCGTTTAAGGAGGCAATATGTTCTGGCCTTGGCACGGTCCAATCGGATGGGGCAAACATCTGAAATTGATTAGCCTGCCCCCAAAGTACTCTGAAACGGGTTTCTTCCGTTATGATATCCGTTTTCCTACCAATGTTGTGATATGGATCCCCACCCTCAACCACGGAAAGGAAGACCAAAAGTAAAGCAGTCATATTATGGTTGCTCAGTTTTGTTGGCTGACAACCCGCTTTAAGTCAGCCCATCTTAGAAAAATCAAATCGCAGCACATTTGGCCCTGCCTAGACATTTTTTTCCGGCCAATGGCGAAGGCGGATGAGCAGCGCGGCTAGGCTTAAACTACTAATATGAGCTGATGTACAGCTTAGTCCCAACTGATGTACTACTTGTTTCCAACGGATGTGTCACATGAGTAGCAGGGCTCCCCACTGCCTGATGACGTCGATCTCGATTTGAGTTCACGCATGAAAAGGAGATCGACCGTAGCATTTGAACCTACGGAATGACCGTCAGCGCTATCCGGGAAACATATCTCCAGGCACGACGCTAACCAGAGACCGCTACCAGTCATTGACTTAAGGTCGGGGTTTTAGGTGTATCCCTGACGGGTCTTGTAAATGATGGTTAACAGCGTAGAGCATGTGCGCGTTTCCAAAATCTGATGTTTGCCCTCAGATTTATGGCACGGAGGGTGACCTCTGATTTCAGCACTCCAGTCTCCGTTTAAGTCAGTCCGAAAAATAATTATCTGAACAAACGCAGCACTTCATTTCAAGGCCACGTGTGATTTGTTCAAATGTGGCGTAGGACGGTCCAAAACCTACATGTGCGACTGCTCCGTGCGCCTTGGTACAACATGTTCGGGTTATTGTTGGGCGGGGAAGGGGGGGGAGGGGGTGCGACTAATGGTAGTTTCACAAGACACCCACGTTGTTTTTTTTAACATGGACACAGTATCAAGTTTCAGTCGGCGAAGACTCCAGGGAACAAAATACCTCATCTCTTTCTACGCATGTTGGCGGGCGCTTATAACTCACCATCTGCTCAGAGGCACGGCATGAACAGATCAGTTCGAGCTGCGTCAGGAGTTTAAACTGAAGGCGCCAATGCGGCTCCAGAAAACGTTATTAGTACGCCCTCCATTTGTGGAGCTTTTCACGACAGGGTTGAAGTTAAGTACGGCCCAATGGTGAAGTCACTACCTTACCTTCATGATGCTGGCTTGTTATCAGAGGCTGTTAGGCGGTAGAAGTGTGGTGAGGACTGCGCTGCACCTGCTGTTTTATACCACATTTACCCCCACGCGCCCTGCAGCGGAAGGCTCAAAAATGCCCCGCACCAGATGAAATCGGTGCCACGCCCACTTCTGCGAGAGTGAAAGCAATGAGCAAGGTGTTTGCAAAAATACACTCAGGCTTGGAATTTGCTCATGATTCAGTCCCCACCTTGCCTATCTATACGCAATCACGCCCCATATTCCACTCTGCAAGAAATCACGTCAGTTGACGCCAGCGAGGTGTATGCATCAGTCCTGACCGCGGCCCGATGCATTGCCCGCACTTTGTCGGGCTTCTATAGAGTTACTATTGAGCCCGTCCAGTAGATTCAATACCAGGGAAGATCGAAACGGGGCGAAACTTTGCACTGGTATGACCATCCTGCGTGTAGCTGGAGATCTTCAGCTGCTTTTCAGAATCAGTAAGTAAAAATTGTAGCGTAATTTTAAGCATGCACGCCGGCAGTCCGGGACCAGAAACGTCGACGACCAGTGTTTGAACTCTCCATAGGGCGCGTACCATCGGCCCCACAGCTGGTAGTACCCAGCGGCGGCCAATGGGCAGGAAAAAGCGGACACACATCGCGAAGTAGCACGTTGTATCCCCCTATGAAATTAACAGGCACGCATGGAAGGAAGTCCGGACAACAGACATCACCTGTACAATTTTCAGATCAATCCCTCTGAGAATTGGCATTTACAGCTAGCTCCACGACCTGACGTTATGGCGAAATACTTATTGTTTATGTTGCTGTAGGAACACACGAGCTGACGCCGGTCAGCAGCTCAGTCCTAGTGCTGCTCAGGAGACCGTCATTGGTGTCGCCAGTCTGACCACCAACACGCCACCTCACCAACGGGTCTCCACCATGACTTCCCATCCGGCTGTCAATAACCTGGCATCCAGCGTTTATCTGGCCATGTCCATAAATTTTATGACTTAGGAGAATAGGTACGTATATAATAGGTAGGAACAGGTAGGAATAGGTATTTCAGATAGGTCGCTGATCGCTGGTATCGTGGAGGAAAACCACTGATTATGTATAAAAGGGTCCTGCAACGTGCGCCGCGCTCCCTTACTACTTGCTCGAAAAATGGTCGCGAATGAGCCCTGTTCGCCGGGCACCAAAGCCTTGTACGTTTTGCTTAGTGTAGATGAAAGTATCCGATTGTCTTACGGGCTCAGCCATCCCCGCCTCTCTTGTTGGGCAGATGTAGGTCAAAGTCACCATGCCTAAAGATGATTCGAGCACCTAAGTTCAGGACATTTTGAATTATATCCGTGCACTTTTTGGTGCCATTACTGTAAACCGAAATGCGACGCGAGAGAGCACGAGGGCTGTGCCCGGTGTGATTATGACGTCATCTGGTATGATTCATGACACGACACTGACACTGGACTCAAAACTTCGACGCAATTCCACACGGCAGTGCTGCGCATTTCGCGCAACACACTTTAGCGAACTGCCAGGTCAGCAGCAGCCCTGAGTGTTGATGATCACGCAGCTGCGCAACGGCTGACCATGCGACCACCAGAAAAACCGAACCCTGAGTTATGCTATAATCTTACGGTGACGAGAGGACCATGTTTTTAAAGGAATGGGATAAACGTATACATCCAGGTCTGCCGACTTCGGTCAAGGTTTGTGTTGCCAAACAATTGGGGACCAGTAAATGCTGCAGCCGGCCATTTAAAGCTGCAGAATCAGCATTCTTCCATTTAACAGAACTGACTTGGCAGTCGTCCTATTTTACAAACCTTCGTTTCAAAGATGAAGAAATCGTGGTCCAATACAATGCCGATGCCGAAACACAGTGAAGTGGAAAGATCTCTGGCCAGAGCAATATCAAAAGGTGAGGATGACCAACTACTAATACGCTCAGGCTTTTCAACATGCTGATGCAGGCCAGCAATGTTAATGGCATTAACGATCGTGTGTGAAGGAAATCTGAGAAGCCTACCACCGGGCCGCTACAAGAACATATCATGATCACTTCCCATTGGCAACGGCCGCTGAAATATCCGCAAAATATTGCTTCTTTCCTTTCTGTCATATATATCTGACATATGTCATATGTCATATCACCATGTGCAGGAGCCAAAAAAAGCACCCAATGGCACTGGAATAGCGGCCCATGTTCTACATTAATCCACACCCTAATCGTAAATGTACAGCCTACGGCCTTCGGAAAGCCGCGAATTTGGACATCATGCTCCCCGTTGATTGGTAAAAGCATTTCATGTCGTTACAGAATTAAACTCCGGTTCCCATGCCAGTAAACCCCAGATTCCGCACTATGGTAGTGTGTTCAAGGGTCTGGTCTGGTATGTGTTGCGTCGTGTTCTAGGACCCGAGGTAGAAAAGAGATTATAGTAAGCCTGTATACACCTATAACTTAAGATGTGTTATTCGCAGGCACCAATTACGCGTTAATGTTGCTGGCCAGGACGGACCGTTGCCATGTGATGGGCTCATCATTTTTTGGTGGCTAATCTGACGCCGCTAGACAAGTTGCCGTGATGTTAACAAGATCTGCATATGATGAAAAGTACATGGCGTGAAAAGAGTGATCAGGAAACGGGAATGAACAGGAAAATGAGTCAAATGCTATACTTACATTACCGGTTAACCTGCACTGATACATGTTGTACCGTATCATCGAGGTGAACGAAAATGCTAATTTGCAATATCGACGCCAAGTGTGCGGGTCCAGTACGGGAGTGTAGGTGTGTAACTGCATGATACGCAGGCATACCAACGCATTTTAGGTTCATATGCTTGGTCACAAAGTTGCTGGAGCACGCAAAACAATAAAATGTGATTGTTGCAGTCATCATGCAACGTTATCTCGAAACTAAACAAGTTCAGAATTTTCAGTGTCTGAAAAAATCGCAACACATGCACGTCAAATAAAGCAGTCTTCTTCTCTCTACCTGGTATCCATTTTATGCCAGCGGTGTGCCAATTTCCTTGTTCAAATTTTGAACAGTTCTGGCCATACTAGACTATTATGAGACCAAACCACTAAATACTGCACTACTATCACGATGGCTGTATGACATTACGGCACAAGACAATGCGTAAAAGCGGGAACATTTCAAATTGATACGAATGCTTTGTTTTGGTTGGGCTATACATATACTATATGTCATTGGAATCAGAACCCACGAGCAGGAAACACTCAATCTGATATCGGCTAACAATAAATCTGCTTAACATTCCCATAAACATAATTGCATATGATGAACATAAAATATCACGTTTAACATCGCCACTGAATTTGTATCCGCATTTGTCCATACAGACTCGTTACCTGCATACGAGTGCCTTGCTCTCAGTGTTGGTTTGTGGTATCCAATGTTGGTGTCGGTTATTGCACCCTGGGTAGCGATGCTGTGACGTCGTCATGGGACTAAGCCATATGGCACCAACACTATGGCGGCGTGAAAACGCTGCTCATTGCGGGCTGGTTTGAACATCAATATTTTTATAAGCCGAATTGTTTTCTACCTAGCACATTCAATGGAACATCTTCAGTTGGAAAAATAGCGTTGGTTTGCACCAGAGCCGCAGAATTATTGCTGAAATGCGCTTCCAGCCCGCCCGCGACAGCCCGATGGGGTTACCCGTTCACTAGCGATTTACTCCGAAGAACTCTAGCCGGAAGTGCTGAGAAACAGTCTGTGTAAGAGTGCAACATCCAACAGCATACGATGGAAATGAGATGTGGCGGGCCAGACAGGGCCGCAGCACCCTGGGACGCGCATTACGGACTTGAAAGCACATCCTGTAGCCTTAAAGGGAATGTTCCACATTTAAAGATATCGAGATAAGCACCAGATATGACGGGAAAAACTTACTTGTAACTATTGGTAAGCTTTCAAACTTCAAAAACCACCCTAAGTAGTAAAACTTCAAAGTTTGAAAAATGCGCGTCACTGTGTGCTTGCTTGATGGCGTCGTGTAATGGTTTTGTGACGACAGCAATACCTGGTATAATCTGGCAGCCAGACCTAAGGAATACCTCAAAACCCACGAAAGCTGACGCCAACAAGCCATTTCCGTCGCGGGCGCTGTGTTGGGCGGTGGATTAGTAAATAGCTTGTTTGTGGATTCCTTGTCTTGGTACTGGTCGTAAGAGGTTTGGTGGGTTGGTTGGCATACGCAACGTAGCGATCGCCAGCTTCTAGGGCAGATTATTAATAGCAAAGCATGATATACTGTGCAGATTGTGTTGCGCGGCCGCGCTAGGCGAAGGTGCCCGGTACGTCGAGGCACGAGAGCCGCACGAGCTGTGCAGAACGAGGTGTATTGTTGCCGGCGCTCACGGCGGCGGCGGCCGGCTGAGTGGCGCGAAAGAGCGCGGATGAGGGCAACCTGCTGAGTCCTGTCGATTCTGTAACGTTTGATTGTACCGTCGTACTGTACCGTGGCATTTATTATCCGAATCGTAATCCAAATACAAGCTATTTCGGCAGTATGGCGATGGGTGTTCTGGACCCGTCTGTGCAAGACCCCGTGATGACCTGCGGGGTGACGCCGACAGCAAGTCTACAAGCGACTACTTCTGCTCCTACGCTAGCTGGCGCCGCTCGCCAGCCGGCAGCCGCCGCACCGACGTTTGCTGCTCACCCCATACCCGAGTACGACGGGACCGGTGATGTGAGCTGGATGCGTCGTCGTCGTGATGCGTGCAGGGATGCTGTGAAGGGGGTGGCCGCCGAGTCGGTCATACCTCTGCGCCTCGCCGGCGGCGCGTTCCACGTCTGGTCGCAGTTGCCGGTGACCGACCGCTGCTCCTTGGAAGCTGTGCGGGGCGCACTCTACTCCGCGTTTGCCCTCGATCAGTGCGCCGCCTACGGGATGTTCGCCACTCGACGACTGATGCCGGGTGAGGCGGCTGACGTGTTTCTGACCGACCTCCGGCGGCTGGCGGTCCTGTTCGGTGGACTGCCGGAGCGCGCGCTGGCCTGCGCGTTCGTCGCGGGGCTGCTGTCCGCCGTCCGCCAGACCATCCGCGCCGGCTCCAAGGCTGAAGGATTGGACCTCACCACTGCCCTGGCTCGTGCTCGTGCCGTTCTCAGTGATGAAGGGGTCTCGGCGGCAGCAGTGCTGCGACGAGCTGGGGCGCCGTCCCCCGGCCAGCGCCGCGTGTCGCCGCACAGTCAACCGCCACGCGCCCTGCGTCACCTGCGCTGCTGGGCTTGCGGAGAGCTCGGTCACATCGCGGCGAGGTGTCAGCAGAGACCGGGACACGGAGCCGGAGAGGACGAGTCAGCACCGCCGTTCTCTATTGCGCAGCACTGAGCGGTGCGCTGCCCGCCACGCGGCTGAGAGTGGATGGCCGGGAGTGCAGCACCATGATTGACACCTGTGGCACTACCTCAGTGCTGTGCTGTGGCATAGCGTAATGAACGATTATTTCTATTCTACAATCCTTGCTGCTTTCATAATAAATTCCATCATGAAAGGATGGGTCAGGCAAGCATTCTTGTATTAACTCAGCATCTGACACATGACTGAGCAAAAACACATGATATAGTATACAAATCGCTTTCAGCAAGCACGCAACCAATAAGTGACACATTTGCTCAGCCTGCTTTGGAAATCCACAAAAACGTGAGTGACAAAGATGCAAACATGTCTTCTGCTTTCTCAGCCATGTAACATGCTGCAGCCATCAGGCTGCTCCACTCAAAAATGTTGTTCACGCAAGTAATAGCACATGTATAACAAGAAAATATTACATGTGAAATGACACTGCAAACCTGCTGACCTTGCACAACTCTGGAGACATGACAAGCGCCTGCAGTTATGGTTAGATCAGTGAAATGCGTGGAAGTGGTGAAGCTGCTGATGCACACAAGGCTCATGATACAAATATTTTCAACTGTTATCCAAGGAACCAACAGCAATACTTCTCCACATTTCTCAGCACCCAGCATCTCACAAGTTGCAGCGACTATGACATTGCTGAATCACAAGCAATACTTGCCTGCATACAACATTCAAAATTCTTAAGGGAAAGACAATTTTGCAAGGCTATGTGAACTTATGCCAAGCACGTGCATTAATGACCTACGCAGACCAGCCCCTACTGCTAAAATAAAGTGTTAATATAATGACACGCAATGGGTTAATGGCATGCCGTAATGCTTCAATAGGTTCAAAATGTTGCCAAGATCATAATGAAGTAGCAAATTGCCCTTGCACACCCCTGCGGCATACATGCTAGTGGGCTGCCGGTTGTGCGTCTGCAGTCATCAGCCCCGCAACTGGACCTGGTAGCCCCGCATCAGGTGGCTCCGCGACTGGACCTGGCGGCCCCGCGACTGCGACTGGACCTCGTGACCCCGTGGCTGTGGCTGGACTTGGTGACCCCGCGGCTGGCGCCCTCGCGGATGGCGCTCCCGCGGCTGGCACCCCCGCGGTTACGGCTGGACTTAGTGACCCCACGACTGATGGCCCGTTAGCTGGTCGTGGTGGCCCCGCAGCTGGTGACTCCGCGGCCGGATCTCGTCGCCTTGCGGCTAGCGGCCCCGCGGCTGCGACCGGAGGCCCCCGCGAGCACCGCTACGAGCCTGACCAGGTGCGTATACTGTATTATACTGTATTGCCGCGGTCCTTGGTAGTACCGTCGCTTGCCTGACCACTCTCATTTAGTGTCGATAAAACCGAGCCCTTGATGTGCCCAAGCAGCGACAGAAATTTAAGTTCTCCTGCCATATACGGGACTGGGTTATATGTTTCATTACAAAAAGCCAGTCCTGTGTTCAGATGTTAAGAAGCCACCAAGCCAGGGACAGGAGTATGTAGTAGCACTGTTAGAAATATAAATGCGTTGGTTCACTATTTTTCTTCTTATCTTGTATGGTGGCTGGACTTACCGCTTGTGAACGCCTCAGGAATCGGGGCGAGATTCAGGCAGAAAGGTGTTTCCCTGCAGAAGATGCATAAACAGCTGGCTCAGCTCAAATCCAAACCAAAAGCGAGGTTGAGAAAATTCCGCGAGGAAAATCGGCGGCCTCGAAACAGGCATGCTGCACTGCAAGCTCTTTTCGCTGGGGAGAGTCACCCCAACTCCTGAGCCTTTCTTAGCGGCGCGCAACGTCACGCCCTGGTGACAGGCAAGCGCTCGTAGTGTTCAGACAGTGACGTCGGCATGGCCCTTGACCTGCGAGTGCTATCCCGTTGCAGCTACCTATACGTCCGGGACACCACGGGGATGCCGCCGCCAACCTTAAGCACCCTGTCCCGCTGGGTACGCCACTTCCCCATGGAGCCAGGCCTGATCCAGCCGGCGACCTGGGTGCTGGAGGCCACCGCTGCTGGGCTAGATGGTAATGACCGACCCTGCACCATCTCATTTAACGAGATGAGCCTCGACAGCAGGGTCTGCTACGACCAGGCTCGTGATACGATCATGAAAGCCTCCGAGTTACAGCTTATCATGGTTCGCAGTCTGGCTAGTCCGTGGAAGCAGCCAATCTACTATGACTTCGACCGCGCCATGACCGCGGAAACCCTGCTCGCCATCATCACCCGACTCGAGTTCATTGATCTCCGCGTAATGGCTGCCGTGAGCGACATGGCCTCGACCAACGAACGTGTCTGGGCGGAGCTGGGAGTGACACGCGCCTTCTATACTGATGACCACAGAACTTGGTTCGCCAACTCGGTTGACCTGAAAAGGTATGGCACGGAATATTTTACGTCCTAATCTTCTGCGACTTTCGGCGAGAAAAGACACGTGAAATATGATACAACGTCATGATGTGCGAGTCACAACGAAGGAAAAACAATCCAGTGACGAGACCAGTGTCCGACAATGGCTAATGGTTTGATAAGAGTGCCTCGCAATGACTTTGAATAGGCGATTTATGCAATAAGACGGCTAGCACTATCATCACGTGTACATCATCATAAAATAGCATAAATATCATAAAACATCATAAAATATCATAAAACATCATACCCATATCATTATAAAAATAGCTGCTGACTTAGCATTGACGAGCGTTTTGACGTATCGCTCTACATCGTCTTTGTAGTGTTCCCATTATGAGTGTTTTTTATATGTATCAAGGTGAAAATAGGATTCTGTCGTACTTCAATTAGTTATGCTTCATTTATATTCTCCGTACCAAAAGATGTTTTCCAACAGTAGTGCACAATTTTGTATCCTTTAGAAGTCAAAACTTATTTCTTGTGCCATTTAGTCTTCTCCGGCGATGACACAGGATCTCGAAACGCTAGAATGTAAGGAGCGATGAATATATGAGTCTGAGCAATTATGCCAAGTCAATGGCCCAGAAATGAGAAAGATGCGTCAAAATACTCGTCAATGTTAAGTCAACGTTTATTTTTAATCAAACATGCTTAAAAGAAAGGATTCTGCCAAAATATGCACAGAACACGCAAAACATGCAAATGAGACGCAACGCCAGCAAAACACATACGGCGTTATAAAACATGAACGATGATTATGTCCCTATTCTTTTCACACATGTCATGTGCCTCTTCTTTTCACCTCCAGGAGTTCACGTTGCAGGGATTTTCAGATGACCATGCATGTTCTAGTACTGCTACTCTCCAGCTTGATGTGATTTTGGGTAATATCCAGTGCTGTTCTTGCATGAGGAAGATTGAGAAAGATTTGTTGGACGGAAGGCTTTGTTGGTTAGAGTTCAGAACAACGATGGAATCACGGGCCCTGCCTCTTTTCCTGCACAACGCTCGTGACGTTATGGCTGTGGCTGCATTCACATTTTGTATCAAGATTAAGATTCATTACTCAGGCCTCACACAGTTTATCATGGAAACCCTTGACTGCGTAATCAAATTATCTTGCTAAAAAACAAGCAAAAACCCAAGGTGAAATGAAGACGCGCCTGACAATGCAAGCAGCGAAGACTGCCGCGTTCAAACAAGCCCAAGCAGAGAGAGGCCGACATGCTGAGCAACGGACGTGAAAATATAGCAGATCCGGAAATGATCATGAGACGGTTTGAGAACGATCTCGCAGGGATAAAAACAGCATGGGAATTGTCAAGATCAAGCGAACGTAATCCAAGAATTAGGTGCCGTATGTGGGCCTGTCATGATTGCTCCGGCCAGCAAACTGGATGCGGAGATGAATAAAAGGCTGGTTAGAGCAAACCACGAACAGGCATTAAAAAAAACAAAACTGAAAGACATGCTGGCAAAGCGCCAGCTGTAGCTGACCGAATATGTCAAGACATTAACAGATATAATACAAGAGGAAGGTTGGACAACATCAAAGCAGCAAGGACAAG
The DNA here is from genome assembly GCF_011947565.3 of Pollicipes pollicipes. Classification (NCBI taxonomy): domain Eukaryota; kingdom Metazoa; phylum Arthropoda; class Thecostraca; order Pollicipedomorpha; family Pollicipedidae; genus Pollicipes; species Pollicipes pollicipes. The sequence continues at coordinate 31,548,077 of NW_023596297.1, read as the reverse complement.
AAAGCTGGAAAGTGAAGCGAAAGATGGAGCCTGGACAGAGACGATGACAGTTTACGTGGGATCCTATGACGGGGGGCAAGGAATAATAGTCGATGATTTCGATGGGCGGATCAACCAAGCTGAAGACAGCAGTAAGATGTGGATGCACATAGAGAGGAAAGGGAAGAACAACCAACGAAAACGTGGAACAGTCCAGACTGGTGGCAGAAACGTAAGCCGGATCAAGGTTGCCACCATGGATGCATTTGCCTTCAGCCAAAATCCATCACTGGTCACAGCCACGGCTGATGCTGCGGAGTGCTTGCAGAATGCAATGAAACGAAACAAAGGAAGACCAGGGGCGGTTTTTGAGGGACGCTGCACAGTGATTCACAGCCGGCCCGGTGGGGGGGGGGGGGGGGGGGGGGGGAGGGGCGGCAAACGATGATGCCTCCTTGGAACGCGAACGGAATGATATTATTACATTAGGGAAACTATACGTAACAACGCATGCCCAAAACACGTAAAGCTATACACCATCATTCTCGTTATTGAACAAGGAACGTGCCTGTTTTCGTGCTGTCACGCGACACGGCCTCGCGTGTAGGATGCTGTAAAGCTGAAAAAGTACGACTTTCCGAGGAATGAGCCTCCTGCCCTGGCATCATCGGTCAATTACCGAACCAACAACATACTAATTATCGCCGATCGCGACGTCCAGGTACGTAGAGCAATTCATTGGTGCTTTCCACTACGCCTCAACTTTTTAATTTGAAAACGCCGGGGGGTCGCATCACCCCCTCGTTACGAAGAAACGGCGGATCAGGGCGAGGGTGAAGCAATAGTTTCAGCCGTATACTATACATAATCCATGTGCTATCCGCTGGCCCAGTGCTGAATTACGACTGTTGTGTCGCTAGCCACGGTATGCATTGGGTTTCAAACCAAATTCGTTTTCCTCTAACACTAGATACCGACATGTTCAGAAGTGTCGTGGCGAACACGTTGGTCATGCCGACACAAATTGTCCACGTAGGAGTATATGTACTCAGTGCAAGTACGATCTTGCCTCTGGGAAATACGGTGGCGGAACGGGCCTCATGGCAAATCCCGACACCGAGCCAAACGTGTACTGGTCGTGCCTGACCGACGCCTAGGCCCTTATCGACTCAGTCTCCCGACCGTCGCAAAGGGCACCCAACTAACATTTGGTCCGCCTCTGCGGGCCTGGGCCCCTGAATACAACCTCCAGCCAGCCCTTCTGGCCTTCTGGCCTGGTCGGCTTTAAGATCATCCGGTGCAGTTCACAGTCCTGCCCTTAGGACCTCAACCACTGTAGTTTCTGAGCTACACACCCGCGAAGATGTGCGGACTTTCAAGTAGAATATTTGTAAGGCCACCCAGACAACCCTGTCGCCCTAATAACGTCAGAAAAGTTTTGCTAATTCATTGGTCATGCGGCGATCACGGCCCAGAAAAATACCCTTGTGTCGTTCACGTCTGGCGTTCGTGAGCGTGATTCCCATGTAAAACGGCCGCCAAATGGCTCTCAACAAATTCTGGGCAAGGTATGATGACGCAATCAATGGCGTATTGAGAAGCATATTTGCTAAGTATATAGTGTTGTCTGTAGCAGTTTTTCACTTAAAAGTCTATCACTTTGCTCTGTTTATCATAAGAAATAACGGAATTAAAGTGCTGCCAACGACTTTGCCCGGTTTTTTGCGCGTGGGTCATTATTCGAGTGTGCTGTAGGCCAAAAACTACCGGCGCCATGGCCAGCATTACTTTGGTGTTGCGATAATATTTCACGCAGTGAAAAGTTTTTATATTATTTTACTTGCATATTTCATTGTCTTTTTATATCTTTTATATGTTTTAGTACCAAACTTATTTATGTGTTTTAGTACCTACTTACCAATGGATGAGAAATCTAATCTAGCGTCTGGAAGGATTCTTGGGGCACAAAGTAGGGAAATTGTTTATATTGCGTATCAACATTTTGTCGAAGACCGGGACATGAAGTTGAAGGCGGGAGACGACGACGCCGTCCGGGAGAGTCCATTATTAAAAACAGCAGCTGGAACGGGCGTTGGGAAGACTGCAGTCTACCGCATACAACGTGAAGCCCAGAATGGTGCCAGACTGAAGTCGCCAAGCCGATCCCGACCAGCTGCAGCAAGACCAAGGGTGGATCCAGATCCGTTCGATGTTTGCGCGATGAGGTGAATGATACACCAAATGTACATCGACGGAAAACATGTTACTCTGGACACCATCACGGATGCTCTTCACGAACAGCTCGGCGTCACCATGTCTAGATCCACTGGAAGAAAACACCTACTCGCGAACGGATTTAAGTACCGAAGGATCGACAAGCGCACGATCCTGATCGAAAGTTCCCGATAGCAAGATCACTTATACCGACGAGACATGGTATAATCAGTACGATATGGAGGACTTGGCGTGGCAGGACGGTGGTCAAATCAACGGACGGCACAACGCCATTGGAAAAGGACTACGTTTTATCATAGTCCATGCCGGCTCTTAAAAAGGATTTATACCTGGCGCACTTCTCCACCTCCGGTCCGATGGCACGAACGCCGACTACCATACGTCGATGAACGCCGACTGCTACGAGAAGTCGTTCACAGAGTGCCTGCTTCCGAACGTGCCAGAGCACTCTGCGATCATCATAGATAATGCCTCATATCATTCCCGTTTGTGCCAAAAAGTGCCAACTTCTAGCTGGCGTAAAGCGGAAATCCAGAAGTGGTTGCAGCAGGCAGGTGTGACCATCGACGAAGGCATGCGGAAGGTGGAGCTGCTGGAGCTAGTCAAGTCCCAGAACCGGAAGAAGGAATATTTTCTGGACAACCTTGCTAGAGAACATGGTCGTCGGATCGTTCGCCTGCCGCCGTATCACTGCGACTTGAACCAGATAGTTAGTGTGGGCGCAGATGAAGCGCGTGATGAGACGGGGGAACTTGACGGGGCGGATGGAGGAGGTGGAACGGCTGGTGGAGGCAGGTGTCGCAGCTGTCTCTCCAGAGGACTGGAGTAAGTGCTGTGAGCACGTCAAAAGGCTGGAGCAGCAGTACTGAACGAATGACGGGCTGCTAGATCTCCTACCGGCTGTCATAACAACCGAAGATAGCAGCGACTCCGGCGCCGAAAACGATGAATGGGAACAGTATGACACATCGATCATGACAAGTGTTTCCGTTTCGTTCTTTTCAACTGACTTCGTAGCGTTTACGTGGAGGTGGCACGTAGTTACGTGTGGGGTGTTTGAGCTGGATGTATTGTACATATATCTGCTCCTGCATGTTCAGCGTTTTGTTGAATACCTTCAATAAAACTGAGCGAAGTAATTTTCTGTGCTCGGCATTTTCCGATGTTGGTCATGAAACAGCACCAGTTCGGAGCAATTACCGAATGAAAGTATAGCACAACTTGCTTCACAGGCAGCCAATAAATTTAGAACGCAAAGATAATTGCCAACGAAAATAACCCCAGTACTAAAATAAATATATATATATATATACATATATATATATATATATATAATTATATTATACTATACTATATATATCTCTCTCTCTCTCTCTCTCTGCTTTCTCTCTCTCTCTCTCTCCTCCTGCTCTCATCTCTCTTCTCTCTCTCTCTCTCTCTCTCTTCTCTCTACTCTCTCTCTTCTCATCTCTCTCCTTCTCTCTCTCTCTCTCTCTCTCTCTCTCTCTCTCTCTCTCTCTTCTCTCTCTCCTCTCTCTCTCTCTCTCTCTCTCTTCTCCTCTCTCTCTCTCTCTCTATCTCTCTCTCTCTCTCTCTCTCTCTCTTCTCTCTCTCTCTCTCTCTCTCTCTCTCTCTCTCTCTCTCTCTCTCTCTCTCTCTCTCTCTCTCTCTCTCTCTCTCTCTCTCTC